>NC_089257.1:69607468-69913520 GCF_963930625.1 Muntiacus reevesi
TTCTCTTCCTAATCACAACTTCCTCCCTCTCCTCAGAGGTAATCCTGACTTTTACAGCAATCATTTCTTTAAAAAAAAAAAAAAAAAAGCTTTTTAACTATTTCAGTATGTATCCTCAAACAATATAGCTTAGTTTCCACATATTTGGGGATTTTATGTAAATACAAAGAATGTATTCTTCTATGTCTGTTTTCTTTCCCACCAACAGTATGTTTTCAAGAATCATTTATAGTGGAGCACACTGGTTTTTACTGCTGTATAGTATTCTGTTGTATGAATATATTACAATGTATTTATCTGTCCTACAGCTAGTGGACTTTTGGGTGCTTCCAGTTTGGGACTATTAAGGTAGAACTGTTATGAACATTCTTTTAGGTGCATTCTGGTTTAAATGTACTTGAAACAGAATAATATTTCTGCCCGGATGCTCAAAGTAGCACTATTTACAATGCTAAGACATTAAAGCAACCCAAGTACCCATCAGCAAATGACTGGATTAAGATGTGGCATATATATATACACACACATACATAAATATAGATAACATGGAGTATTACTCAGCCATAAAAGAGCAAAATACTGCCATCTGCAGCAACGTGGAGAGTCCAAGAGAATATTTAGTGAAATAAGTTAGATAAAGACAAATATCACTTATACATGAAATGTAAAAAAAAACCCAACACACACATGAATGTGTATGTAAACAGAAACAGACTTGATACAGAAAATGAACTTGCAGTCATCCAAGAGGAAAGCAAAGGGGTGAGGGACAAGTTAGAAATACAGGACTAACAGATACAAACTATTACATGTTAAATAGATAAGCAACAAGAATATTTCATACAGCACAGAGAATTATATCCATTATCTTGTAATAATCTATAATCTGCAAAAACTCTAAACCACTGCGCTGTAGACCTGAAACTAACACAATACTGCAAATCAACTGTCTGTCAATTAAAAAAAGAGACCCTCCCCGGAAAAGAAACTTCTGGGCCACAGAGTGTATCTACTTTCTACTTAATAATTTACACACTTCCAAGACATGATTTCTTGTAGCTTCATACTCATGCATTATCTTCACAGCATTTACTGCTGCCTGAAACTTTGTTCACTTCTGTTTGTTTAACACTCATCTTCCCCCAGGGGAGACTGTAAACTCCAGAAGAGCGGGCCTTGGCCTGTCTTATGCACTGCTGTCCTCCTATTCCTAGAACAGTGACTAGATCTGCTCTTGACACACAACAGGGGCTGAACAAGTATGTGCATTACTAAACGAATAAGTGAAAATTCAAGCCTATTAGCAGTTTCAGCTGGGACTAAACAGAAGGACAACTGGCCTTGCTCAGCAATTTATACAATACAAATAATTATATGCTATACAATAAAACATGGATACATCATAAATAACATAATTCTAACCATTAAAAACTATGTGTATATACAGAGAATAAAAGTTGAAGGAAACAAACCAAACTTAGGAATAGTTGTCTTGGAACATTAAAGGGTCTTTTTCTCTCTTTGCCCCCACCCCACCCCTACATTTCAAAACATGTTTTCCAAAATTTCTTCAATAAATGTATTATTCTGGTGAAAAAAGGTAAATTTAAAAGAATGAACTACTGACACATATAATAACATGACTGAATCTCACAGACATAGCTTCAGTAGAAGAAGACATAAAAGAGTATTATTTTATTTATCTGGAACTAAAAACAGGTGAACCTAATCTATGGTGACAGAGATCAAGCTAATGGTTACTCTGTGGGGAAACCGACTGGGGAGGGAACACGAGAGAGCTTTCTAGAGCGATGGAACATTCTGTATCCTGTCTGAGGAGATGTCTACCGAAGGCAAGCCAGAAGCAGAAAATTCACCAAGCTATAAACTTAAGATTTGTGCACTTTATTGTGCATAAATTATACTTCAATGTTTTTGGCTGCACCGCATGGCTTATGGGATCTCAATTCTGGACCAGGGATCAAATTCAGGCCCTGGCAGTGAAAGCGCCAAGTCCTAACCACTGGACCTCCAGGTAATTCCTAATATACCTCAATTTTAAAAAAAGGAAAACATGTAAAGGAAGAATGTCTGCGTGGGGACAAAAAAACGGAAATGGGTTTGACGGTTTTCTGTAACCATCTCTTCCAATTAAAATAAATAACAGAGGTCCAGAAAGCTTTTCAGTGTTAGTCAAGAAAGTAGTATTAGATTTGTAAATCAAACTCCTTAAACCATGGAGAAGCAAAACCTTCCCACGGCAGTTTATGAGTCTTTTAGTTTTCCTTTTCTGTGGATTTCTTCATTTTTTGCAGCATAAGACATACTGTGCATTTAGAATATATGTTTGGAAATAAATAAGTGAATGTGTAGCAGAACTTTTCTCACTCCAAAACCCTGAATTTTCCAAAATCAATGACAATAACACTACTCTCAAGAGTAGAAGTCCTGAGAGCAATCACCTAAAAAGTGAGATACATACCAAGTGGCTAATATGTTAGGAAAAATGCCTCCTTTTTTTCTCAGTTCCTTTTGGGAAAATAAGATTTTTACATTTGTTTGACACTGGCAGATGTTAAATACTCTGTCTTACTATAATGCCAATTGGTGGGTTTTTTTTCTATTTTATTTTCCTGTTTTGTTTCTCAAGGTACTGCCTGCTTTTCATGAATCAGAAAAATCAATATTCAAGAATTATTCATCTATTATCAAAAGGTTGCTATTGAAAAATAAAATCTATTCATACATTTGTAATGACAGCCTGACTACTCTATACTTTAAAAATGGAATATATCTTAAAATCAAAACAAGCCCTACCCCATTCATTCACTTGCTGAATGCCTACTATGCGTCATACACTTTACCAGGTGCTGAGGACACAGAAAATGAATAGATGCTGATCCTGCCCTCAAGAAAATCAGCGTGGAGTAGAAGAAAGATACATAAACTGTAATGGTACTTTACGACAGACAAAACCATATGTGAACAAATTAGTTTTAGATTAAACTGTCAACTAACTGTGTACAGGACAGATTGGAAAGGGAAATACTAGATCAAGAGAGCACTTGAAATGCTAATCATAAGCTGGAGGCGAGTTAATGAGAGATGAAATGAGGGTTAAGGCAATAGAAATACATACTAAAGAGCAGAAATGAGAAATACTTTAAAGAAAAAATTTGTAAGACTCAGCAACTAAGTAGATAATGACATACAGAAGTGTGAGTCAAAGATACAGAGTGGCGATAAGATGGTCAAACTGATGACAGAATTTTGGACACAGGAAGAGCTTATTTAGAAGAGAAGGTAATATGCTCAGTTTTGTAACCTTTTCTCCAGATATCAAGGTAGAAAGCAAGGATTTGGAGGTCAGGCTAATGAAAAGGCTCAGATCTAAAATCGGAGAATCATGTTGGAGGCACAGAAAGCTTCAGAAGAGAAGAGCTCACAGTGAGAGAATGTACAGAACCCCTCCTGTTCTCTTAGGGAACAGGAAAATAAGACAGGTAGACAGGTCTTAAGAAGGAAAAGAAACCCGTCCCAGAAAAGAATTTCCAAGAAAAAGGAGTGCTTGCTAAGTGTCAAACTGTTGCAGTGAAGACAAAGAATGAGGGCTAAAAAGAAGCAAGTATATTTGGCCATGAGGTCATGCGTGCATGCATACTAAGTTGCTTCAGTTGTGTCCGACTCTGTGCGACTTATGGACTGTGGCCCACCAGGCTCCTCTGTCCATGGGATTCTCCAGGGAAGAATACTGGCGTGGGTTGCCATGCCCTTCTCTAGGGGATCTTCCCGACCCAGGGACCGAACCTGCATCTTTTAGATCTTCTGCATTGGCAGGCAGGTTCTTTACTACTAGTGCCACCTGGGAAGCCCAGAGGTCAAGAGGGCCAAGAGGTCAGACACTGGTAAACCCTTCCCAAATTACCAGTAGGTTGGTGCAAAAGTAACTGCGTTGTTGCATTACTGAAGTTTGCCACCTGATACTGGAATACATTCTTAAGTAAATATGGTTATGTTATACATCATTCTAATGCATATTTCTCACTTTATTTTATTTTAATTTTTTGCTAATGACATTATTTGCTGTATATTTTATATTTATTTTAGACTAGGGAAAAAGCAAATTTATTTTAGGCAAAAAGCAAATTTGAGAGATTTTCTTAGTCAAGTTCAAAATGGGTCATAAAAGCAGCAGAGACAACTTGCAACATCAGCAATGCATTTGGCCCAGGAACTGCTAATAAACATACAGTACAGTGGTGGTTCAAGAAGTTTTCCAAAGGAGATGAGAGCCTTGAAGATGAAGAGTGCAGGGACCAGCCATCGGAAGTTGACAACGACCAATTGAGAGGATCATTGAAGCTGATCATCTTACAACTACATAAGAAGTTGCCAAAAAACTCAGTCAACCATTCTACAGTTGTTTGGCATCTGAAGCAAACTGAAAAGGTGTAAAAGCTCAATAAGTGGGTATCTCGTGAGCTGGGCAAAAATAAAAAAATATCATCATTTTGAAGTGTCAACTGGTGGCTCAGATGGTAAAGAATCTGCCTGCAATGCAGGAGACCAGGATTTGATCCCTGGGTCAGGAAAATCCCCTGGAGAAGGGAATGGCAACCCACTCCAGTATTCTTGCCTGAAGAATCCTATGGTGAGAGGAGCCAGGTGGGCTATTGTTCATGGGGTCACAAAGAGTCGGACATGACTGAGTTACTAACACTCTCTTTCTTTACTAGTTCTACGCAACAACAAAGAACTATTTCTCAATCGGATTGTGATGTGTGATGAGAAGTGGATTTTATACAACAATCAGAGACAACCAGCTCAATTGTTGGACCAAGAAGAAGCCCCTTTAAAGCACTTCCCAAAGCTAAACTTGCACAAAAAAAAGGTCATGGTCACTGTCTGGTGATCTGTTGCACAGTTGATCCACTACAGCTTTCTGAATCCTAGAGAAACCATTACATCTGGGAAGTATGCTCAGCAAATAGATGAGATGCATCAAAAATGGCAAGGCCTGTGGCTCGCACTGGTTAACAGAAAGGGCCTAACCCTTCTCCACAATGCCCGACCACACGTCTCACAGCCAACGCTTCAAAAGTTGAACAAACTGGGCTGTAAAGATTTGCCTCATCCTCCATATTTACCTGACCCTTCAAACCAACAGACGACTGCTTACTTCTTCAAGTATCTCGACAACTTTTTGCAAGAAAAATGCTTCCACAGCCAGCAGGAGGTAGAAAATGCTTCCACAACCAGCAGGAGGCAGAAAATGCTTTCCAAGAGTTTGATGAAGCCCGAGGCACAGATTTTTATGCTATAGGAATAAACAAACTTATTTATGATTGGTAAAAATGTGTTGAATGTAATGGTTTCTATTTTGATTAATAAAGATGTGTTTGGAACCTAGTTATAATGATTTAAAATTCACAATCTGAAACTGCAATTACATTTGTACCAATCTAATATATGGTTACCTAGTTTAACTCCACATGCCTCAAGTATTATCCTTGCTTGCTATGACTGCTCTGCCCTGACTTTCTATACAACTTTTCTTGTACTTACTAATAGCACTTATCACATACCATATTCTTGCATAGCTGTATCTTTAATTCTCTCTTTAGGCAGTACCCTCTCCCTCAAATATCTAGGTAAGACATCTGATAATTATTTCTTAAGTGAAAGTCACTCAGCTGAGTCCGACTCTTTGTGACCCCCTGGACTATACAGTCCATGGAATTCTCCAGGCCAGAATATTGGAGTTGGGTAGTCTTTCCTTTCTCCAGGGGATCTTCCCAACCCAGGGATAGAACCTAGATCTCCCACATTACAGGCGAATTCTTTACCAGCTGCACCACAAGGGAAGCCCAAGAATACTGGAGTGGGTAGCCTACCCCTTCTCCAGCAGATCTTCCTGACCTAGGAATCGAACTGCATTGCAGACGGATTCTTTACCAACCATCAGGGAAGTTGAGCTATCAGGGAAGCCTAATTATTTCTTAATCGAGAGCCAGATAAATGGCCCACAATAGGCAAAGTAGAAAAGAAAAACTGTTATAATACTTATTGCTTACTTTGCTAATAGTGAGCTGACATATTTATTTTTTAAAATCCTGATATGTAATGAAAAGCAAATCTATTAAAAATTATTGAACACAGGATCAAAAGAGATTACTCTACTGGCTTCAAGATGGCAAACTGAGAACTGGCCAGTTTCCCCTTCCTACATCAAATCCTGGAAATGAAAAAAAATTAATTAGTGGTTAATTGAAGACTTAGAAACTAGAAATATCCCGTGACTGACAACAGACTAAATCAAATTAAAAAGAAAAATCAAGGGTAAGATCAATATGGATCTTCAAAGGTAAAAGAGACACAAACAGCCACAGAACTATCAGTGTACCATGCCCAAAGGTGGAATATAGGAACAGAAAAGGGCCGAGGGATCATCAACAGCATTATGAGTTGGAATACTGCAGTGGGAACAACAGCCTGTATTCCCGTGCATTGTATTCCTCTGTATTCCCCTGGCAGTGACAGATGGTATATGACCCCACAAGGGAGTAATCTGTATAAGACCTTAAAGAGACAGGGCAGTGTCCTGGGTGAATGGTGATACCTAGAAAGAAAACGAAGTGTTCATTCCCAGTAGATCAGCCACAAGGATGTTTATTCCAGAAGTAATCTATCCACTCCTTAACTCTCACAGAAAATTGAGTGAAAACTCCAATGGCAGATTTTAGCCCTCTTCTCAAGCAAGCTGTGTAAACAGAGGCAGAAGAGAATCTAACAAGGAATTTCAATGATAAAAATACATATGCAATCAAAGAATGAGCAAATGCATGAGGAATTTAAATCCCACTTAAGATATAAAACAAGCTCAATGAACACACCTAAAGAAAGGGTTAAAAATATAATCGGAATAGAATTTTAAAATAAATACATTGACTTCTGCTTCTAGCTATAAAAAAATAACAGGGACCAGATGTACCCTTTATTTATAACAACTAGAAAATTGGTCAAAACATATAAAAGAAGTGTGTTCAGACACAGGACTACAGGCAACATAAGCCTATGATTCCTAAGAGGGAAAACAAACGAGCTGAGGCCAATGATCTCCTAACAACTTTCTGTGTGGAGGTACACACCGAACTTCACAGCAGGGACAGACATCCCAAGCAGAGCATGGATGTCTCACAGAGTAGAGGAGACAGAAATGAGAATTCAAGAAGTCTCAGGTTTCTGGAAGATGTAGGGTTCAGTTCTGGAGAGAAAGGAGTGATGCAGAAGAAAAAAGAAAAAAAAAAAGCTCACAAATCTGCTATTAAGTCTGTTAAATTCTAAGATATGTGTGTACAGGATGAAATTCTACAAGGTTGGGCAAGGAATGACTGGGGTACTGTGCACTAAATAGTTCCCAGAGCCACATAGGGCTGAATACCATTCAAATTCCCAGCAGCTGAAGTGAAGAGTTCTCACTGATCATTCAAGGCATTCAACTAGGCATCTTAGTCATGAGGCTAAACTGTCTCTAGCAAAAAGGTTATATTCTAAAACCCACTCTAACAAAACTTGGAAAGATCAAAGAGAACTAGCTGGGTCTGACTCTTTGCCAATGGACTACAACATGCCAGGCCTCCCTGTCCCTCACCATATCCTAAAGTTTGCCCAAGTTCATGTTCATTGTATCAGCAATGCCATCCAGCTATCCTCTGATGCCCTCTTCTCCTTCTGCCCTCAATCTTTCCCATCCTTGGGGACTATTCCAATGAGTCGACTGTTTGCATCAATTCAGTTTAGTCACTCAGTCGTGTCCGACTCTTTGCGACCCCAGGGACTGCAGCCTGCCAGGCCTCCCTGTCCATCACCAACTCCCAGAGTTTACTCAAACTCATGTCCATTGAGTCGGTGATGCCATCCAACCATCTATCCTCTGTCTTCCCCTTCTCTTCCCGCCTTCAATCTTTCCCAGTATCAGGGTCTTTTCAAATGAGTCAGTTCCTGCATCAGGTGGCCAAAGTATTGGAGTTTCAGCTTCAGCATCAGTCCTTCCAATAAACACTCAGGACTGATTTCATTTAGGATGGACTGGTTGGATTTCCTTGCTGTTCAAGGGACTCTCAAGGGCCTTCTCCAACATCATAGTTCAAAAGTATCAATTCTTCGGCACTCAGCTTTCTTTATAGTCCAACTCTCACATCCATACATGACTCCTGGAAAAACCATAGCTTTGACTAGATGGATCTTTGTTGGCAAAGTAATGTCTCTGCTTTTTAATATGCTGTCTAGGTTGGTCATAACTTTTCTTCCAAGGAGCAAGTGTTTTTAAATTTCATGGCTGTAGTCACCATCTGCAGGGATTTTGGAGCCCTCAAAAATAGCTTGTCCCTGTTTCCATTGCTTCCCCATCTGTTTGCCATGAGGTGATGGGACCAGATGCCATGATCTTAGTTTTCTGAATGTTGAGTTTGAAGCCAACTTTTTCACTCTCCTCTTTCACGTTCATCAAGACGCTCTTTAGTTCTTTGCTTTCTGCCATAAGGGTGATGTCATCTGCATATCTGAGGTTATTGATATTTCTCCCAGCAATCTTGATTCCAGCTTGTGCTTCATCCAGCCTGGCATTTCACATGATGTATTCTGCATATAAGTTAAATAAGCAGGGTGACAATATACAGCCTTGACGTACTCCTTTCCCTATTTGGAACCAGTCTGTTGTTCTGTGTCCAGTTCTAACTGTTGCTTCCTGACCTGCATACGAATTTCTCAGGAGGTAGATCAGATGGTCTGGTATTCCCATCTCTTGAAGAATTTTCCACAGTTTGTTGTGACCCACACAAAGCCTTTGGCATAGTCAATAAAGCAGAAGTAGATGTTTTTCTGGAACTCTCTTGCTTTTTTGATGATCCAACAGGTAACTAAAATACTGGAGCTTCAGTTTCCGTATCAGTCCTTTCAATGAGTATTCAGGGTTGATTTCCCTTAAGATTGACTGGTTGGATCTCCTTGCTGTCGAAAGGACTTTCAGGAGTCTTCTTCAACACCACAGTGCAAAGGCATCAATTCTTTGGCATTCTGCCTTCTTTATGGTCCAGCTCCCACAACCATATGTGACCACTGGGAAGACCATAGCCTTGACTAACGTAATTGTCTACTAAATCTCCACACATTTTTAAAAAAGACAACAAAATCCAGAGAATAGACAATGTAAAGTTCACAATGTCTAGCATCCAATAGAAGAAAAAAAAAAAAAGCATTAGACATAACAAAAAGCAGGAAAATGTAACCTATAGCCAAGAGAAAAACATGATAGAAAACAGAGCCAGAAGTGATATAAATGATGGAATTATCAAACAATAACAATAAAAGGGTTATTTTAATTTGCTCAAGTATTTATAAAGAAAAACATAGTGATGAGAAAAAAAGTAACATCAAGAGGAAAGTATATAGGTTTAAAATCTTTCCAGACATAAGGCAATAAATCACATCTAAGAAAAAAGAATAGGAAATGGGAAAAAGAACCCATTATATTAATAGAACTTGGAAACAAACAGTCTAATTGTTGAATTACAAATCTCAACTGACTGGAGAAACCTGAAGCCTCAGCAATGGAAAACAACTTGAATGAATATAACTGGCCCATAAGAATTCCTCCCAAATTCTGGAACTGATGGCACAAGGAACTCTGAAAGTTGGTGTGAGCGAAGCTGAAATACAGGTGATGAGTTGAAGATGTTTTAAGAAGCAGTTCAATCCCCAGATCTTCTCATTCTCTACTCCAGTAGAAATCTGGAGGCTTAGTCTCGTAAGAGACTAAAACAGAGGGCTCTGACTGTAAGGATCCTCGGCACAGCTGAGGACAGGGATACCACATTGAAAATGTGGTGGTGCTTTAGTCACTAAGTCGTGGCCAGCTCTTGTGTCCCATGGACTGTATTGTAGCCTGCCAGGCTCCTCTGTCCATGGGATTTCCAGAGTACTAAATAAACAGATGACCACTGGATATTGACATGCCTTAGACTTCCTTACCCATGAGCTAACCAGTTTTTACCTTGTGGGTAAAAGGCTGGAAGAATCTTCTCATGGGACTGTGTCAACTCAAGAGTGAAGATATAAACATCGGGTATCTCCAATAAATGACACATACAGAGAAAAACTGGAGAAAAACTCATAACTGACAAATCCCATCCACTGGCTTAGTTGCCAGTCAGCCTCTTAGTTCCTTGTTCTTGTCAGGAATTGACAACTAAATATGTCTAATAATCATCTAGAAAAAGTTTCCTAACATCAAATATATAGACCAAAACTTATGAACCAACAGAAGAAAGTCAACTTGAAGGAAAAAAGGAGAAGAAAATATACTAAAATTATTGTTGCCCTCAGAGATCTGAGACATTGCAAAATCATCAAATAAGAAATAGGTGTTCTTTTTACAAAAACAATCAGAAAAAGAAATAAACATATAGATATGAAAAATATGACAGCAAAATATGAGTTGCAAGAAAACATGTAAAATCTCCCAGAAAGCACAGCAAAAAAGACAAAAATATTGGTATTAGGGGAATAAAAAAGAAAAGCCAAGGGTCAGTTCAGAAGGATTAATATCTGAATAACAGGCATTTGTGAGAGAGAAGAGAGAAAATCAGGGAAGGAAACCATCAACTAAGTAATTCAGAGCAGTTTCTTAGAACCCAAAGCAATGAGTTTCTAGATTAAAAGGGCCCACCAACAGCCCAGTACCAAGTAGACTTCCCTGGTGTCTCAGGCAGTAAAGAATCTGCCTGTAGTACAGGACACTCAGGTTTGATTCCTGGGTCGGGAAGTTCCCCTGGAGAAGGGAATGGCAACCCTTCTTGCCTGGAGAATTCCATGGACAGGGAAGCCTAGTGGGCTACAGTCTGTGAGGTCGCAAAGAGTCAGACATGACTGAGCAACTAACACATGAAATAAAACAGACTTACACTAAGGCGCATCAATGTGAAATTTCAGAAGACTGGGGATCAAGAGAAGTCTTACCAGCTCACAGACAGAAAACAATACTTCTCAACAAAGTATCAGGAACTGGATCACTCGAAGTTTTCAAAAGCAATCCTGGCAACTACAAGATAATGGAACCATGCCCTCATTACTCTGAAGGGAAAGTATTTAATTCTATTCCAAGACAAACTACTAAAAATTGTGGCAGACATGCAAAAATCTCAAGGCAAGTGAAGTGAAAGTTGCTCAGCTGTGTCCAACTCATGCGACCCCATGGACTATACACAGTCCATGGACTTCTCCAGACCAGGATACTGGAGTGGGGAGCTGATTCCTTCTCCAGGGGATCTTCCCAACCCAGGGATCGAGCCCAGTTCTCCCGCATTGTAGGTGGGTTCTTTACCAGCTGAGTCAGGCATGTATGGTTTCAAATGATTTACTCCTACACACTCTTTCTTCAGGTTTCCACTCAAATATGTATCAAAATGGGTTTCCTGGACCACCTTTTATAAAAGAACAGATCTAACCCTAACCCTATGCCCCTTACCTTCTCTGAAACACTGACATAGTACATTTTCTTTCAGTCCTCCCAACCTGAAACTCTCTCAGTAAAATATAAGGTTCAAGAAGGCAAGGACTATATGTTCACCAATGGGTTCTGAGCACTTGGAACTGCATCTGATACACAACAGATGCTCTCTAAACAATATATTGCTCTGATAGAAATAAAAAATAAATTTCCAGAAGTGGACAGTGGAGCGGCAGCACAGCCAGACCATCTGTTCATATATGAGGACAGAATGAGGCATTTTCAGAAATGCAGTCTCAGTGGCCGCTTTCAGTGACCTTTCTGAAAGCAGAAAGAATGCTCTCCAAAAGGGGAAGGGAATATTGTTCTCCATGTGGATTACGGTTTCCCCATTTATCCTAGGTAGGAAATCTCTCTCTCTTTCCACCTAATCAGCAGATAAATCTACCTCTAGTGTTAAGTGTTAGTCGCTCAGTCATGTCCGACTCTTTGCAACCCCTTGGACTGCAGCCCACCTCTGTCCATGGGATTTTCCAGGCAAGGATACTGGAGTGGGTGCCATTTCCTTCCCCAGGGGATCTTCCCGACCCAGGGATTGAACCCGGGTCTCCTGCACTGAAGACGGATTCCTTACCATCTGAGATACGAGGGAAGCCACCAAATCTACCTCTGGTTCTCCCCTTTCACAAACAGCTTTCTCTGAGTTAATTCAATCTTATGGAAATTCCTAAAAACAATGATTCCCACTTAAAATAAATTTATGCTTAAAGAAACAGAAAACACAGACTGCCAAGAGCCTCACATTAACAGGCATGGGTCGGGTATGGTTATGGCCAAGATCAGGACAGCCAATGTGTTCCCCTCTGCACTGCAGCCGAGCTGTGGCCACAGCGGCCAGACATAAGCGGAGCTCACTGCTCAGAGCACCCAAGGTCAGCTCTGAGCCATACCAAAGGCAAGCTGCCAGTAATCAGCAGGAGATAGCTGAAATTAACATAGAAGCTGACAGGAAAACTGGACTGCTTTTCAGAAACTTGTCTACTCAATTAAGGCCTGTTACACTTGTATTTCCAAACATACAAAGCTTAAAAGCAATTTACTTAATCATCTCTGACAAATCTGTTTCATTCATTAAATGCTCTGAAAACTCTGTTTCTTAAGATTTACAGACATCAGCTTTTTAGACCCAGAAAAATGACTGTTCACTCTACTGCAGTGGTCAAGTCACTTATTTCTTTTTTCATTTTCAATTCCCCATACAAGTTACAGCATCAAGCATACAGCACTTGGTAAACATGCACTAGCCCCTCATTTCTGGATGACGCCTAGGTTCGGAAACGTTACATAGTTGCTCCATGATGTTTATATTACAAGTTAGACCTAGGATTAACACACAGACCTCACTTGGGATTTTTCTTTTGATGTCTGACCAAATTTTAAAAAGGTGACAGGAGACAAACAGCAACTTTTTGAATTATGAATCATGCTGACTCTTTCATGCAGTTAGTAGTTCCTAAAAGTTCACTAGAAAAATTTACAAGTAATCCAACTAGATAAGGTAACTATGTTACATGAATCAAATAAAAATCCAAAAGAAAATATCCTAAGTTTTATATCCAAGGACAGGCTAACTTTATGTGTCTTAACTTAATATTTGCATACCCCTTCTAAACTGTACCTTGGTTTAATATCTTTCTACACTGATATCTAGCATCCTCAGGCACATGAAAGCAACATTTGCCTACACATCTGCATACTAGATTATGTCCAGTTAATTAAGCTCATAAAACACATGACAAGCTGAGACTGGAAAGGCAGACAGGGGGCTAAATCATTATATCAATTCTATATGAACTCTTGATTTTATACACTGAAGGCAATGGGGAAGAACAGAACTATTTTAAGCAGAAAACGGACAAGGATCATATCTGCATTTTAGAAAGATCATTCTGACAGCAACATGGAGGATGGATTAGAAGAGGGACAAATTTGGAGGTGAAGAGACTTTAGGCTGCTCAACTTATTAAAGTGAGAAGTGATGAAGGTCAAAAGCAAAGCCCTGACGGAAGACACAGGAGAGGCAAGGACACATTCAAGCGCTACTGCACCTGGGACCCTAGTTAGTAACCTTAAATCCCAAAGAATGAAAACGTAAACTCTGGCATGATAAAGTAAGGAAAGCCTTCAAATTTATTTAAACTTATCATAAAAGGCACATAAACTATTTTTCAAACTACCTTTATGCTGTTAAGATAACCAAAGGCTGCCAAAATTGTCACTTAGGGTGCCTGAGTAACCACGTGCCTAAAGGTATTTTGGCTAAAACAAAGCCCCTTTTCAGTCACCACAGCCAGCATCTTAATACACTTTCACTGAAAGGGAAAGACAGGAAATGAATCAATAAAGCTCAGGCATACGCTTGGCCAGAAAGATACAGACTATCAAGGAGCAGAAATCTGAAAACAAAGGCCCTGAATAATTCAGTCACCAGGCTGTAATCTGCTGACTGCTGGTCTGTTTGAACAGTGCCCAAAGTGCCCAACAAGGTGACCACCCTAAGATTTTGCACCTTTTTCTGCGGGTGAACAAATGGACAAACATGAGAGATAGTTCTGAAGAATGCAGGAATCCTGAATAACTTTCATTAATCACACTCATAATTCCAAAGGAAAATTTCAAAGAGTCAAAACCTCATATTTGTAAATAACTCTAGGCTCTTTTCAGCAAATTTATTTGTCGTTACACACTTCACCCTGCTAGATTAAGAAAAAAATATCCTTCAGAGGTGCACACTAACTGCTATATAAGAATTAAAAAACAAAAATTACTCAGATTAAATTTTTTAGCTCTTATCATTTTACTCCCAAATGGGTTATTTTAGGGACGTGGGAGTTGGAAGAAAAAATTTAACTGTGGGGTGGTAACTACCAGTAAGTACTCAAAAGCTGCTCAGTACACTAGAGGAAGCCAATTTTCTCCCTTGATTCAGCTAGCATTTCCTCATTCATGTTTATCTCTTGAAGAGCAGTCCAACAGCAAACTTCTTTCAAAACATGAACAAAGAAGTACCTTCAGACTACTTCACCTGGCAGCGTTCTCCTGTTGGCTGCGCTGAGTAAATAAGGGTATAAGGTCAAAGTAGACTATTACACCATTCATCTGACAGGTGTTTACAGAATGCTGGGTATTGTGCTAAGTCCTCAGCAGGAGCTTACAATCTAGCAGAGATAAGAAGATACACAAGAAGCCCTTGAATAACAATGAAAGGCAGTATGTAGACAAATTTTAAAGTGAGTTATACAGGAAAGAGAATGAAATGCTTTCAAAAGAGGAAATCAGTGTGGATAGACTTTACTGAGGAGATGGAATTTCAACCAGGCCTTTAAAAAAGACAAGACTTGAATATGTAGAGTGAAAAGAATGCTCCTGGGCTCCAGATCAACGAGAACACAGATCTGGAATCAGAAATTCACATATTCTATTTTGAGAATCAAAATGAACATTAGCCTAGTTATGGATTTTGTGGTCATTAGATTAGATTTGGTCATTAGATTTGGTCAGAAGTCCACCAGTCAGTTTCCAAAGTACTGAAGACAAGGGTTCAAATTCTTCCTACTTCCACTAAAGGCAAAGAGGGAACATGGGACCAGAGCAATACAGAAGCTCTATCAAGAAGAACAGTTCCATACACCATTGTGGACAAAACTGCTACAAGCTTTGCCTGTTTCTAGTTTTAATGACCATTTAATTAATTATGATTAAATCAATTATACCCTTCAAGATTCAATTAATAGACATGCTTAAGGGGATGAGGGGGAGGGCTCAGAATCCTTCAGGCAGAAGAAACAGTAATCTGCAATGACACTGTGACAGAAGCAGCTTGTTAAGTTCAAAAAACTTTAAGAAGGCAGATAACCAGTTAGTACAGTGGGGTCATTCACAGCCCAGGCTCTGGAGTCAGACTACGGCTTTGGGCCTTGGTTATATTGATTATTTGCTTCTGTGCTGTGTGACCTGGGCACACTGTGTAACCTGCTTCTCAGTTTCCTCTGTTGTAAAATGGAAATATCAGTGGTCCCTATCTTATAAGGTTTTTGACAGGACAAAGTGACACAGTAAATGAACAGCATAATGTCCAACACATGGCAAATGTTCAAGGAATGATAGTCTTTGTTGTAATTGTTTTTAAGGCTCAGACACGTAGCGTGTAATCATCTTTACCGGCCTTGTTAAAGTTCCTGGACTTTATTCCAAAAATAATGGAAGCCTCTGAAAAGTTTTATCAGTTCTAATTGGATTTTGTTTTTAGAAAGATGGCTTTTTAGTACCTGCTATTAAAAACCGCAAAGGAAAAATTTATTCTAGAATTTACCACCAAGAAAATGTTTTTCTTCCTTTGAAGAATAGGTGTCTTTCTTTTAGATAAAACTCTGCAAATGGCTACATCTTATTCTCATTTGATAGCCAGAAAGCTTAGAGCACAACCTGAAGCTCCTAGACCCTTACTGCTTCTGTATATGTGCTCTCTTCCTTCACTTTCCATAGCTGTTTTCTACTCTTATATGTATTCTCTGATTCAGTTCTTTATTCTTGTTTCTATTTTAGAATGTTTTTGTATCATTTTCATTTAAAGCTATTTCAATCATCTGCAGAATAAGGTGCAATCTAATTAACCAAACAAAAACAAAGGACATAAAGACCACAGCCTCATAATGCATGAATCATGCACCAGAGATGCATGCTCAGCATGCCACCAAAATCGCTCTTTTGGCCTAAACCTCGTCAGATGAAGCAAGAAAACCAGATGGCACAGGAAACCTCTCTCTACACAAAGAAGGAGCGGATGAGGAGAGCACGAAGACCCGAGGCCTTTCCTGAATTAGCAGGGCACAGTTAGGGCAGTCAGCGCCAGAAGCACACGGGAACCTCCAAGTGGCGAGGTGTTAGCAAGTTACGCACAGACTCAAGGCTAGAGTTCTTGTTTTCATATATGCATGGTTTTTTCCCAAAAGTACTTCACCCTTGTCTTAACCTTCCGCTGCTCCACTGCTCTGTTTCTCGGCTCACGAGACTCCTTTGTTGCTTCACTCATCTCGCTCCTGCACGTGGATCTCACGGTTAGCCACCTTAACGCTGATCTCTCTGGCCACGGCAAGGTTTCCGGGCCTCTGTCCTCGTCCCCTCCCAGCATCCAGCCTGGCTCATTCACGGTGTCCACTCTTTCCCCTCCCAGGTTGGAAAGCACTGCTGATTGGGAGTCTACCATGAATGCCCTCCCACAGAGCTAATTATCGATGCTTTTATTCATCCCCTGGCTGTCACATGAACACCACCAGCAGCTCTGAACCCTTCCCCACACCACAGTGTCTAATGGATTGTTCTTTCCCTGATGTCTCACTTGCTACATTACAGAATTAAGTCTATTCTATACAAACAAACTCATCTTCCTTCTGTGTCCCCCAAAGTGCCTTTGTAGCCATGTCCTTGGCCCGAGCTTTAATTCTCACTGAGCGTGCACCCCTGCACACCTTCTCAGAGAAGGAGGAATTCCTCTCCTCTAAGCCGACCATTCCCTCTGTGCTCCTGATCTTGCTGTTTCCTGTCTAACCTGGGACTTTGTTTCACCAACTGTTTCTTCCTTCCTATCTATATTCTTTTCTTTCCTAGCTTCGTCAAACACTAAGACCACCGCCGCAAACCGTGACACATGCTGAATTCTATAGGCCCCATTTATCCCTCAGTTTTTTCTTTCTCTCCTTTCTACCTTAAAAAACCTTCAAAATAAGTTTCATAATACCTTTCTCCATTTTCTCACCATCCATAAGTTCAAAACCTTCTGAAATTTGGCTTTATTTCCCAATTTATTGAAAAGTACTCTCTTCAAAGCATTGATGATCTCTCTTTTCCCTTTTTTGACCAAAAACACTTTACTAAGTTGGCTTTCACCTTCATCCTTTCAAACTTATGCCAAGTAAAAAATAAACATCACACACACATAGATTAGTGTTTTCCAACTTTGCTGTTGTTGTTTAGTTGCTAAGTCATATCCGACTCTCTTGCGACCCCCTGGACTCTAGCCCCCCAGGTGTCCACGGGATTTTCCAGGTGAGAATACTGGAGTAGGTTGCCATTTCTTTTTCCAACTGATGAGCTTTTAATGACCAAACATATTCCTCTTCATTAAGACTTCTCTCTTGTCTAATAAGGACAGAAACTATCCTCACTTTGCAAGACACACTTCTACTTCACCAAGTCCATTTTACCAACCTGCCTTCATAATCAAAACTTAATTCTTAGCCATCTTCTCTCTGAGGCCTCATTATTAATTAAAGCTTCACTCATACTTCTTTAGATAATTCTCAAATTTATACCTATGTTACGAAACTCCCTTTTTTCTTGAGAGAAAATGATTTAATGAGGTATAATTTGCATTACAACAAAATGTAAATTCTTAGGCAGTGATTTAGATGAGTTCTGATCACGGTATACTCTGTATAACCACTACTCAAAACAAAAATCAACATTTCCACTACTCGAGACAGTTGCCTCTTACCCCTTTCTAGTCAATTTTCCCCTCTCCCCAGAAACAATGAAAAGAGACAACCACTTTTCAACCTCATTAACATTTATGAGGGTTGCCTGTTCTAGAACTTCATGTAATGAGGACCATAACAGTATAAACTCTTTTCTGTCTAGCTTCTTTTGCTCAGCATAACGTAGGATTTGTTTCTGTCATTGCATATATAAGTAGTTCATTCCTTTTCATTGCCGTGTCATCATCCACTATATTCCTATACATAATTTGTTTTGAATACATTTTCTTCTAGATGGACATTTGGGACCCTGTTTGTGAAAAAGGTTGCTATGAATACTCTTGTACAACTTATTTTATGAACATTTGTTTTCATTTTTCTAGAGTAAATACCTAGGAATGGAATTGCTCAGTAACAAAGTAGATATATGCTTAACTTTCTAAAAAACTGAAAAATAGCTCTTCTGATTTGCAATATATCACATTGCACTCTCATCAGCAATATATGAGAATATCAGCTGCTTCATATTCTCAATAGTGGCTGACTTTATTTTTTGGGCCTCCAAAGTCACTGCAGATGGTGACTGCAGCCATGAAATTAAAAGACACTTACTCCTTGGAAGGAAAGTTATGACTAACCTAGACAGCATATTAAAAAACAGAGACATTACTTTGCCAACAAAGGTCCATCTAGTCAAGGCTATGGTTTTTCCAGTAGTCATGTATGGATGTGAGAGTTGGACTGTGAAGAAAGCCGAGTGCCGAAGAACTGATGCTTTTGAGCTGTGGCGTTGGAGAAGACTCTTGAGAGTCCCTTGGACTGCAAGGAGATCCAACCAGTCCATCCTAAAGGAGATCAGTCCTGGGTATTCATTGGAAGGACTGATGTTGAAGTTGAAACTTCAATGCTTTGGCTACCTGATTCGAAAAGCTGACTCATTTGAAAAGACCCTGATGCTGGGAAAGAATGAGGGCAGGAGGAGAAGGGGACAACAGAGAATGAGATGGTTGGATGGCATCACTGACTCAATGGACATGAGTTTGGGTAAACTCCAGGAGTTGGTGATGGACAGGGAGGCCTGGCGTGCTGCGGTTCATGGGGTCGTAAAGAGTCAGACATGACTGAGTGACTGAACTGAACTGAACTGATTCTCATTAACATTTAGTATAATCTTTAAACTGTAAAATATTCTAGTTGATATGTAATGTTATCTCACTGTGACTTAATTTGCATTTCTCTGGTGACTAATTATGTTGAGAAATTTTTCATGTGCTTATTGGCCATTAATATATCTTCTTTTGTGAAGTGCTTGGTTCTGGTCTTTTGCGCATTGTTAAATTGGGTTGTTTGTCTTTTTTCTGTTGAATTCAAGTTCTCTTTTGAATGTCATTTGCTTCTATATCTTCAACTGCCAACAGCTCACATCAAACTAGATGTCCTGATGTTATCTCTGACAGAACATTTAAAATCTAATTTGTAATTTTCTAGTTGGGAACCAGGTCTCTCTATCGCTGTCATCCACATCACAAATATTCTTCAATTACATCTGCTTTAAATTATAACTCTCTCCGTTTTCCTCTCTTGTGAACTGACAGATTATAATTATTAATGTACAGGCTCAGGAACTGCATGGTTCAAATTCAGACTTTCCCACATATTTGCTGTGTGATTTTGGAAAAATTACTGAATCTTTCAGTGCCTATCTTATTACACAAGGTTTTTGTGAGGCTTAAATAAATAAATCATATAAAGGACTTTAAATAGCACCCAATGAAAAGGAGTACTCAATAAACGCTGTTATTTAGGAAATATCTCTTGCCTAAAATCTTTTCTCAAGAATCTGACAGTTCAGTTCAGCTCCATTGCTCAGTCATGTCCAACTCTTTGTGACCCCATGGACGCAGCATGCCAGGCTTCCCTGTCCATCACCAACTCCCAGAGCTTACTCAAACTCATGTCCATTGAGTTGGAGATGCCAACCAACCACCTCATCCTCTGTCGTCCCCTTCTCCTGCCTTCAATCTTTCCCAGCATCAGGGTCTTTTCAAATGAGTCAGTTCTTTGCATCAGGTGGCCAAAGTATTGGAGTTTCAGCTTCAGCATCAGTCCTTCCAATGAATCTTCAGAACTGATTTTCTTTAGGATTGACTGGTTGGATCTCCTTGCTGTCCAAGGGACTCTCAAGAGTCTTCTCCAACACCACAGTTCAAAAGCATCAATTCTTCAGCACTCAGTTTTCTTTATAGTCCAAGTCTCACATCCATGCATAACCACTGGAAAAACCACAGCCTTGACTAGATGGACCTTTGCTGGCAGAGTAATATCTCTGCTTTTTAATATGCTGTCTAGGTTTGTCATAACTTTTCTTTCAAGGAGCAAGCATCTTTTAGTTTCATGGCTGCAATCACCATCTGCAGTGATTTTGGAGCCCCCCAAAATAAAGTCTGTCACTGTTTCCACTGTTTCCCCATCTATTTGCCATGAAGAGATCGGACCGGATGCCATGATCTTAGTTTTCTGAATGTTGAGCTTTAAGCCAACTTTTTCACTCTCCTCTTTCACTTTCATCGAGAGGCTTCTTTGCTTTCTGCCCATAAGGGTGGTATCATCTGCATTTCTGAGACTACTGATATTTCTCCCAGCAATCTTGATTCCAGCTTGTGCCTCATCCAGCCCGGCATTTCACATGATGTATACTGCATATAAAGTTTGCATATAAGAATCTGACAACTAACATCTTAATGTAGGCATTTGGCCTCTTAACTCTAGACAATAAAAAAATCTCCTAAATGGCTTCTTTCCTCCTCTACTTCACACTACATACCCCTGTTGGATTTATCTTCCTAAGCAAGTCCTCACACAGATAATTACCTTTTGGCTCACAGATGCCCACTATAACAAATCATCCTAACCCTTTACCAAAACACTCAGGGTCTTTCACAACTGACCCTACACACTTCTCTAACATATGCTTCTTACTTATAGGAGTAGGTAAAGAATTCAAGAAGTATTCAAAAAACTGTGTCTTAAACAGAAAAAGCCAGAAGCTGCAATATAATCATAAAGAAGTGCAAGTGGCAGCCCCAGTGACAGGGAAATAGGGGTGAGGAAGAGGATGGGAAACTGGCATTTTTTGGTAACAAATCTGGCAGAATTATTTAACTTCTTACCCAAGTACTGTTTAACTTTTGTAAAAATAAAAACTTGTAAGATAGAAAGATACAGACCAAGAAAGATGGAAAGAGAGAGATGGGAGAAGGAGGGAGGGAGGAAGAAGGAAGCAGGACTGATTATTAACTGAGGCAACTGGTTATCCATAACTGAGGATCATCTGTGGACCTACGTAAGGAGTATAACTGGGCACATTCGTTTACTTAGTGGAGCTACTCTATTTGCAGACTGAAGTCTGAATTTTATCAAGTAAGTAATAAGAAGGTAAGTAAAGGTTAATGAACACAGTAGTAATATAATAAAAATAATAGCTGGGGAAGATTAAATAGGAAATATATGTTCTTGACTGGAAAAGAAACAGAGGGTGGTAAATATGAGGTCTTCATAATTGAGATGAGGTGATGAAAGCCTAGATAGGGGGTGATGACTGTGGAAAACAGGATTTAATTTTCAAGTTATTTTCCAAGAACACAAAGTATGATTTGCTGGTAACCTAAACTAAGGGGATGGGGAAAAAAAAAGGTGTGTTTTGGGGGGAGTACACAGGGACTTCCCTGGTGGTCCAGTGGTTAGAATTCACTTTCCAATGCAAAGGAGTGGGTTCAATTTCTGGTCATGCAACTAAGATCCCACACACCGCAGGATAACTAAGCCCGTGTACCACAACTAGGGAAAGCCCTTGGGCCCCAATGAAGATCCACCAACAGCCAAAAAAAAAAGAAAAAAAAAACAAACCAAACCCACAATACCCTCCAGCACAGAGGAGGCACTAAAGGTGTATTTGTAAAGAGTAACCTCAACATAATAAACATGAACAATAGATCTTAACATATAGTTCTTAATATACAGTTGAACATTACATTTGTGTCATCTAAAACAGACTGAAAAGATTTTCAGCTCAGAATCTACTTGGAATGTTATATATATATTTTCACTACTTGATTAATATTCTATGGACTGCATCTTCTCACTTCTATTTTACTGCCCTCGTGGGCACCACATCAGAAACTGGCTTTGTTTGCAACTACTTAAATCTACAGTTTACTGTGTCTTATCTTCTGTATTTACTCTGGCCATTTTACATTCAAAATAAAACTTTATACATTAAAAATCTCAAAATTATGCTTCAATTTATATAAAACAATGTGACCCAACTTTAATCATCAAAGGTTTTAGCAAAAAGGAGTAACTGAGAATTTTCCATTTTCATAAAAATGACATCTAACACATAATAGCCATTTCTCTCTAGTTTATTGATTAAACTGCAGCCTGAAACTTGAAAAAAATATTCCAATGAATAACGACTTCAAAGTCCTTCCCTTGACTCAGTGCCCTTCTCAACTACCTTCCCCCTCCCTTTTTTCCTCTCTTTGTGAAGTAGAAACCCTTTTAAGAGCTGTGTATTTGGTTCTCTCCAGTTTTCTTCTCTCATTTGCTCTTCAACATAGCTTTGGCCAATTCATTCCACCAAAACTGCTCTTACCAAGGGCCAGATACAATGGTTAAACATTGCTCAAGTTCATCAAGTCAGTGATGCCATTCAGCCATCTCATCCTCTGTCGTCCCCTTCTCCTGCCCCCAATCTTTCCCAGCATCAGGTCTTTTCAAATGAGTCAGCTCTTTGCATCAGGTGGCCAAAGTATTGGAGCTTCAGCTTCAGCATCAGTCCTTCCAATGAATATTCAGGACTGATCTTCAGGATTGACTGGTTTGCTCTCCTTGCAGTCCAAGGAACTCTCAAGAGTCTTCTCCAACACCACAGTTCAAAAGCATCAATTCTTCGGTACTCAGCTTTTTGTATAGTCCAACTCTCACATTCATACATGACTACTGGAAAAACCATAGATTTGACTATACAGATCTCTGTTGGCCCACAAGCTCTGGGATGCAACAACAACAACAAAATGTGTGTGTGTGCATATATATATATATATAAATTAGGTGCAATCACTCCCTTGCTCAAATACCTCTCTAATGTTTCTCTAACTGTACTGAAGGTAAGAATCACAGTCCTTACATGGTCTGCAAAGCCCCCAGATCTGCCCCACTGCTGCCTCATTTCTACCTTTCTGATCTTGTCTGACCTTCCCACTGGCCCTGCTTGCTGGCTCTTTCCACTTGCTTGCTGCTTTCCGGTTGCACCGGCCTCCCTGCTGCTCCTTGAACATGCCAAACACACTGCTGCCTCAGTCCCTTTGCATTTACCCTTTCCTCTACTGGGATCACTCTCACGTCCCTACATCTACATGACTCTGCTTTCAAGTCTTGGCTCAAACGTCAGCAAGGCCTTTCCTGACTACTCTATCTCATACCGAAACAACTCTCCCATTCCACATGCCCCCTTCCTTTCTTTCTTATTTTTATAGCATGTACTACCACCTAGTATACTATATACAATTTACTTATTTTGCATATTGTCTCTCTCCCCACAATAAAACATAAGGTTCCTGAGATAAGGAATTTTTGTCTGTTTTCCTTATTGGGGAATTCTTCCCACACAGAAGAGCCTGCAGTATACAATCAGTTTTCAATAAAGATTACTTGAAAGACAATTAACATGGGGCAGCCAGCATTGTAAACTAGACTATTTTGGCTTCAAGCCCACACAATTCAATTAAAACATCAGTTAAGAAGCTTCTAGTTGAAACAAATAGCTAAAGAATTTAAATAACTTGAAGACATAGAAATAATAATAGCTATCCAAAATGAATTGCAGAGAGAAAGAGGAATTTTCTAAATTGAAATCAGTGAGCAGTGGGAGGACTTCAAACAGCCTAATATATGTGTAATTGGAGTTTCTGAAGAAAAGGCCAGAAAAATAATGGCTGAAAATTTTCTGAATTTCATGAAAACTTAACACTCACAAATTTAAGAAGTAACAAACAGTAAACTTAAGAATCATGAAGAAAACCATACAAAGGCACATCATAATCAAACTGCTAAAAACAGTAATAAACAGAAAATCTTAGGAGCAGCCAGGAAAAAAAGGGCACTTTACATACGAGATATAAATGAAAAGATGACAGATTACTTATCAGAAATAACGCAGAAAAGACGAGAGTGGAGCAACGTCTCTAAAGCCCTGAAGGAAAAACGTCAACCCAGAATTACATATCCAGTACAAGTGTTGTTTAAAAACAGACAAAATAAGGATTACTTTAGATACACAAAAGCTGAAAGATTTCATCATCAACAGACCCACTCTATAAGAAATGTTAAATGAAGTCCTTCAGGCAGAAGAAAAACGATGCCAGATAAAAGTACGTATCCAAATAAAGGAATAAAGATGAGAAAACATGCATCCACATTCAGGGATGTGTCAATGGTAACTCCACTAGTAAATGTATGAGTTTTAAAAATATTGAAATCTCTTTAAAACATAATTAACTTTTTAAACAAAAACAATGACACTGCATTTTGTGTTTTGTAAAACAGGTATAAATAAAATGTATGACGAGAAAATAGAGGAAAGGTGTTAGTCAGAAGTATATTATCAAGGACTTCTCTGGTGATCCAGTGATTAAGAATTTGCCTTGCAATGCAGGGGTTATGGGTTCGATCCCTGGTCCAACTAAGATTCCACATGCCATGGGACAACTAGGTTTGTGTGCACAACTGCTGAGCCCACGGCTCCACATGACACAATGAAGGTCTCATGTGCCGCAACAAAGACCTGACATGGCCAGATTAATTAACTAATGAAAAAGGAGAAGTATATTATTTTAAGGTTCTCACTAGTGGTAAAGAACCTGCCTGCCAATGCAGGAGATGCAAGGGGTGTGGGTTTGACCCCTGGATCGGGAAGATCCCCTGGACGAGGAAATGGCAATCCGCTCCAGTATTCTTGCCTGGAAAATCTCATGAACACAGGAGCCTGACAGGCTACAGTCCATGCGGTCGCAAAGAGCTGGACAGGACTGAGTGACTGAGCATAGTAACATATACTATATGTTCAGTGGTGAATATTATTTGAAGTAGTCTGTAAGTTAAAGACTTATGCACGAATGTTGACAGCAATTCATGTGTAGTCGCCAAAAACTGAAGCCAACTGAAATGTCCATCCACACACGAATGGATAAGCAACCTGGGGTGTATTTACAAAATTGGATACAACCTACAATAAAATGAAATGATATGCTGATATGTTCAACTAAATGGACGAATCTGAAAATAATTATACTGAGAGAAAGCAGCCAGATGAAGAAAAGGTACAGGCTACATGAGTACCTTTAAACTGCAGAAGAAATAATCTATAGTGACAGAAAACATGTCAGTGCTTGCCTAGTGGTGAAGTGGGGCAAGAGAGATTTTTACAAAGCATTACAAAGAAACTTCGGGAAGTGACAGTTATCTTGATGGCGGTGATGTTTTCTTTCACACGTATGTCTGAAAACTTGTTAAATTGTTCACATTAAGTACACACAATTTATTGTATGTGAAGTCCTTAATAAAGCTGTTTCAAAAACAATTTTGGACTTAGGTTAAAAAACAAAATATTTAGACTATTTATGGTGTTCTTATTCCATAAAGTAACAATAAAATAGACGAAAGCTAGAACCAATAAAATAGTTATAATTTTTAAGAGTTAGAATGGATCATACAAACCAATTAATCAAATACTTTTTATTAAGAAATAAAGAAACTGTGAGTCCCAGAGAGGTTTAGTGACTTGCAGTATCTACAGCTAAAGTTAACAGTTTACTAAACCGTAAAATCCACAACAGCATGGACTGTTATTTAGGTCACCACTGTATCCCCTACACCTAGTACAATGTCTGAGACATAGTACAAACTCAGTAAATATTTGTTGACCTATCTTTACCCTGTAAAGAAAGTAAAAAGGAAGATAAAAGAATCTCCTTTGCAGTATGACTGAAAGTTTCCCTCAACTTTGATTTTCCAATCTCTTTAATACAAATGAGAGAATTAAGCAATAGCTTTAATACCATAAATATAAGAGAACAAATTATATTCCATATTTTTAGCTTACTGTATATTTTATTATAATACTTTAAAATTTCTAATTCACATTAGCAACTTTTAAGCAAGCAGGAGAATTAATAGAAAATACTCTATTCAAAAAGCTTACTGACATTTTTCAAATTAAAAGATTGAAAGAAATGTGCTTACCAAAAATTTCTCCATTTTTGGCATATTCTGTCACAAGGTACAACATGCTTTTGGTCTCCATTACCTATTGATAAGTAATTCCATATTAGTTTGACAGGAAAAGATTGCTATTTACTACAACATTCTGTGAAATTGTTGTTTAGTCACTAAATCATGTCCAATGCTTTGTGACTCCATGAACTGTAGCTCACCAGGCTATTCTGTCCAGAGGATTTTCCAGGCAAGAATAATGGAATGGGTTGCCATTTCCTTATCTAGGGGATCTTCCTGACCCAGGGATTGAACCTGCGTCTCCTGCACTGGCAGGTGGACTCTTTACTACTGAGCCACCAGGGAAGCCCTCTATGGAATTACCTAAATTAAAACACTAATAAAAGTGTCAAGTTATGAACCATTCAGAAGCTGGTGATGTTTATAAGACTGACAATATCCTTCTCCTAATACTTTTGTGAAAACTCTAGATTGTGCATCTTCCAAATGTGGTTCACAGCCAGCAGCGGCAGCACCGCCCAGATGCCTGTTAGAAACGTAAACTCTCAGACCCCACGCCAGACCTACTGACACAGATTTACACTTTCACCACATTTTCAGGTGACTATCATTCTCATTCAAGTTTGAAAAGTACTGATATAGGTAACAGAAGTTTTGAAGAACAACTTTTTAACCTCCTCACTGACTTTTCTAGCTGTGTTACATGGTAGATTCTGATTAAGAAACGAATAATAAAACAGAGCTGTTAATCTGGCCTGTAACCTAATCTGTCACAGTGTGGTAATCCTCTTACTACACTTTCACATTTTACAAAGTACTGTTATTTTAAAACACTGTTCAAAATCTTCTCCCACAGTTCCACTACAATACATTTTTATTTAAATTAGTTTTTCTAAATCTAGAAAGGAACATACATACTGGCACATGCTGGTAAATGTAATATTTAACTACTATCTACTGAAAGGCTAAAAACCAATTTTGCTCTAACATTCAGATTTAAGACTGTTCCTAAAACAGGCTAGAAAACTAAGGGTTACCTACAATTTGGGTCTAAACAAGTCAGACAGTAAGTTAATGTAACTGATGACTGGAGTTCAAATAAACACAGAATTCTCATGTGAATCATGGCACCTTTTGGTTTGTTGCTTTGTTTATTAATTGAAGTACAGTTGAAGAATCACTGTAGTTTTAACCTCAGTTTGGGGTATGGTTCATCAGACTTCTAAGGATGTGATTAGTTTATTACAAGCACCCTCTTTGGGGAAAAAAAAAAATGCTTAAAGGGAGAAGTACTCTGATATAAATTTGATCTAAGAGGCCCTCCGCAGTTTTAGAAGCTTAGGAATTGTTTTGAGTGGCACATACACCATAGTGTCTCATTCTCAGTTAACAGAAATGCTCTCCAACAGTCTCCACAGGTTTAAACTTGAAATCTCTCTCAATAAAGCCAAATATGTGTATGTATGTATGTATACACATAAATGTATATGTAGATGTACTTATGAATATATACATGCAGAGACACAAACTGTACACTTGTGGCATTTTATAAATACATACGTTATAAAAGGAACACAAGGAGATAAATAAAAAAGATAAACAGAACTGGAAGTTCTAATTTTTTTTACTATACCCCGAGGTACACTAGTGCTAACCACTCTGAGTGCAGAGCATAGTGTCCTGGATGTCCCAGGGGGTGCTGGTGGTGCCAGTGCCTGCATTGACGCCCGTCAATGCAGGAGATGTAAGAGACGCGGGTTCGATCCCTGGGTCAGAAAGACGCCCAGGAGGAGGGCACGGCAACCCACTCCAGTATTCTTGCCTGGAGAATCCCATGGACAGAGGAGCCTGGTGGGCTACAGTCCATGGGGTCACAAAGAGTCGGACGTGACTGAAGTGACTTAGCATGCATGCAAGCAAAAGCGTGCTAACACTAGCTCACTGAAGGAAAAAAAAGGCTCTGACTTTTAAACCAATTTCTGCAGTGTAAAAATACTCCTACCATCACTGATTTTGAGCTATGAGCAGGTTAACTGACTCACAGAACTTCTGAAAATCTGACAATCAGCTCCCACAGCAAGTACAGGCTGAGCACGGCACATCTCTAAGGTCACACACTGCACTTTGGAGAGCGAAGTCACAGGCTAACAAGCACACTGTAACATTTTAGCTTAAAAATAGTTTTCTAATATAAAAACTCTAAATATTAATGAATAGAAATATAAAAAGTTTTGTATTACATTACCATTCTTAAACATAAATTACTCTTTAGAAATCTGAGGAAAATCTTCCTTTTAAAAAACATGGCTTACACTTGAAACTCACGCAGTTTATTTTATGAAAATTATATCTTAGTAAGGTTAATTTTTTTTAAATGAATGATTTGTTTTACCTGATAAAAGAACCTTCCCTCAAATAAAGACTTCACTTTAGGTATTATAATGTATGTCACTAAGTAATAGTCTATTTTAGCCTTTGTAGTTCATATAACATAAACAGCATTATTTTTTAAATAAGCAAAACTGTTGTATCCATTAAACCACCCACCACCAAAATCCAGCAACTACAGACTTTGAAATTAAATAACTTACAGTCTGAGAGACAACTTAAAATTAAGCTGGTAGTTTTTATTTCCTGATTTTTAAATATAGAGAAATGGAAGTATTCATATTAATAAAAGCATATAATTATCTTTTTAGAGACTGAAAAAACTAACATAAAAGAGAAAAATGATGATGTAAAATAGGATATTGAATGTGAGAAGCATGGAGAAGTATAAAGTTAAGTCATACCTGATAAAGTTTGATTATGTGAGGGTGGTCTAACAGTTTCATTATTTTTACTTCTCGGTAGATTTTCTCAAGGTTCACTTCATCCAGCTGAGATTTATCTATTATTTTTATCGCCACCTGCATCCCAGACACAAATAAATACAATTAGTATACAATGGTTAACATTTTCCAGTTATAAATTTTTAAAATAAATGACATTAAGACTCTACCAGTAGGTAGGGCCCCATGACAATGATAACTAGCTTAAATTCAATGCTCATTCATGCATTTTACTATGTCTCAAACATCTGCCATGTATGAGGCGCTGTGGCAGATTTTGTTTGGGAGTGTTTTTAATGTGGTATGATGAATAACCCTTTATAGCTTTATTTTAATGTGTTATGAAGAATTACCCTTTAAAGTTTTACTTTAATAAAACATAATTCTCTTTCAGTACAACTGTTAACTCCTTACTCCATTTAAAAACTGAAGAAATAAAATCTCAGCAATTTCAATGAGTTGTCATCTCATTGCAAAGTACCTATAAACAAATCATCAACCAAATAGAAGATAGTTTCTATGATAACTGAAATACAATTTGTCTAAAAAAGGAAATGACAGGTTCCAAAGCATACAGACTTACTTTTCTGGAAAAAAAAAACCTAAGTATAAATAATTAAAATCCAACTACTTTAAAAATGCCAATTAGATTAAATTTTATTTTAAAAATCAAGTGCAAAACTTCAAATGTTAGTAATTATATGAAATTTGTATTGAAAGGAATCTGATTTTCAAAAAACATGGCCTCTTCCTGTCATAGCTAGACAGAATAATATGAAGGAGATGCATCTGAAAGTGAATAACTAGGCAGTCATAAAACAACAACTGTGCAATTTTTTTCATGGAACCAAAAAAAATTTTTTTTTTAATTCAGTAGGCATATAGTTAGGAAATAGGTCATTCTGATTTAAATAAAACTTTCAGATAACTGGGAACGACCCAAACTTAATTATAGTAAGTTCTGAAGAAATTTTGAAATGTACTTCACATTCTACCCAAAGTATTCTGAACATGATTCAGGTTTTATGTTGCTGTTTTAGGATAATTTTTAGTATCAATTCTTGTATTGCTGGCTTCCCAGGTGGCACTAGTGGTGAAGAGCCTGCCTGCCAATGCAGGAGACATAAGAGCTGTGGGTTCGATCCCTGGGTCAGGAAGATGCCCTGGAGGAGGGTATGGCAACCCACTCCAGTATTATGGCCTGGAGAGTCCCAAGGACAGAGAAGCTCGGTGGGCCACAGTCCGGAGAATCACACAGAGTTGCACAGGACTGAAGTGACGCAGCACAACACTCATTTTATTGCCATAACATTAATAGTTCAGTACTCCTAAAAAGTAACCAAGATAATGGGCTCAACTTGTCAATTCACTGATTTGAATTCACTAGGCTGATTCCTTGCTGGCTCACACAGTAAAGCGTCTGCGCACAAGGCAGGAGACCCAGGTTCAATTCCTGGGTCGGGAAGATCTCCTGGACAAGGAAATGGCAACCCACTCCAGTATTCTTGCCTGGAAAATCCCATGGACAGAGGAGCCTGGTAGGCTACAGTCCATGGGGTTGCAAAGAGTCAGACACAACTGAGCAACTTCACTTTCACTTATACTTTTGTCAATTCACTTAATTCCCTTCAGTTCAGTTCAGTTGCTCTGTCGTGTCTGATTCTTTGCGATCCCATGAATCGCAGCACGCCAGGCTTCCCTGTCCATCACCAACTCCCGGAGTTTACTCAAACTCATGCCCATTGAGTTGGTGATGCCATCCAGCCATCTCATCCTCTGTCATCCCCTTCTCCTCCTGCCCCCAATCCCTCCCAGCATCAGGGTCTTCTCCAATGAGTCAACTCTTCACATGAGGTGGCCAAAGTACTGGAGTTTCAGTTTCAGCATCAGTCCTTCCAATGAACACCCAGGACTGATCTCCTTTAGGATGGACTGGTTGGATCCTTGCAGTCCAAGGGACTCTCAAGAGTCTTCTCCAACACCACAGCTCAAAAGCATCAATTCTTCGGCGCTCAGCTTTCTTCACAGTCCAACTCTCACATCCATACATGACTACTGGAAAAACCACAGCCTTGACTAGATGGACCTTTGTTGGCAAAGTAATGTCTTTGCTTTTTAATATGCTATCTAGGTTGGTCATAACTTTCCTTCCAAGGAGTAGGCGTCTTTTAATTTCATGGCTGCAGTCACCATCTGCACTGATTTTGGAGGCCCCCCGCCAAATAAAGTCTGACACTGTTTCCACTGTCTCTCCATCTATTTCCCATGAAGTGATGGGACCAGATGCCATGATCTTAGTTTTCTGAATGTGAGCTTTAAGCCAACTTTTTCACTCTCCACTTTCACTTTCATCCAGAGGCTTTTTAGTTCCTCTTCACTTTCTGCCATAAGGGTGGTGTCATCTGCATATTGAGGTTACTGATATTTCTCCTGGCAGTCTTGATTCCAGTTTGTGCTTCTTCCAGCCCAGCATTTCTCATGATGTACTCTGCATATAAGTTAAATAAGCAGGGTGACAATATACAGCCTTGACATACTCCTTTTCCTATTTGGAACCAGTCTGTTGTTCCATGTCCAGTTCTAACTGTTGCTTCCTGACATGCATAGTTTTCTCAAGAGGCAGGTCAGATGGTCTGGTATTCCCATCTCTTTCAGAATTTTCCACAGTGTATTGTGATCCACACAGTCAAAGCCTTTGGCATAGTCAATAAAGCAGAAATAGATGTTTTTCTGGAACTCTCGTGCTTTTTCGATGACCCAGCGGATGTTGAAAATTTGATCTCTGGTTCCTCTGCCTTTTCTAAAACCAGCTTGAACATCTGGAAGCTCACAGTTCACGTATTGTTGAAGCCTGGTTTGGAGAATTTTGAGCATTACTTTACTAGCATGTGAGATGAGTGCAATTGTGTGGTAGTTTGAGCATTCTTTGGGATTGCCTTTGCGATTGGAACGAAAACTGACCTTTTCCAGTCCTGTGGCCACTGCTGAGTTTTCCAAATTTGCTGGCATATTGAGTGCAGCACTTTCACAGCATCATCTTTCAGGATTGGAAATAGCTCAACTGGAATTCCATCACCTCCACTAGCTTTGTTCGTAGTGATGCTTTCTAAGGCCCACTTGACGTCACATTCCAGGATGTCTGGCTCTAGGTGAGTGATCACACCATCGTGATTATCTGGGTCGTGAAGATCTTTTTTTGTACAGTTCTTCTGTGTATTCTTGCCACCTCCTCTTAATATCTTCTGCTTCTGTTAGGTCCATACCATTTCTGTCCTTTATTGAGCCCATCTTTGCATGAAATGTTTCCTTGGTATCTCTTTCTTGAAGAGATCTCTAGTCTTTCCCATTCTGTTGATTTCCTTAATTCCCTTAGACTCCTGTTAATACAGTTAGTTCTTTCTTCTTCCCTTACAGCTCTCTGACCTGTGCTGTTAAAGTCCTACTGTAAGGTTTATTTCTTACCTTTCCTATTGCTATTTTGCTGTCCATAGCTTGTTGCCTAATTTGAATTAACTGTAACTCATAGAACTCAAGCTTCCCAAGAGAAGTCAGATTACTAAAATATAATGGGTAAAATTAAATTTATTGCCTAAGAAGAAAGGCAGTAGCTCCTTCTTTAGGCAGTAAAGTTTGCAGGTTTTGTGATAGTTTCATTATGTTTGGCGGAGAAGGCAATAAGGCAATACCCCAGTACTCTTGCCAGGAAAATCCCATGGCCGGAGGAGCCTGGTAGGCTGCAGTCCATGGGGTCCTAAACAGTCGGACACGACTGAGCGACTTCACTTTCACTTTTCACTTTGATGCATTGGAGAAGGAAATGGCAACCACTCCAGTGTTCTTGTCTGGAGAATCCCAGGGATGGTGGAGTCTGGTGGGCTGCCATCTATGGGGTTGCACAGAGTCGGACATGACTGAAGCGACTTGGCAGCAGCAGCAGCATTATGTTTGGTGGTATTTTATTTATTCCCATGATCAAAATATTCTAGGAAGTAAGAATGCTAGATGAGTGACTGGTTAATATTGTACTTACTATTAGGAACATTATTGAACCACCTCAAATCTAAATCTTTAAGGTGACCCCCTTCACCCAATTAACAGTATGACAGAATACAGTATTATCAGTTATTTTGGGTAACCTTGGGTAAAAGCTGTCAGATAAAAGGATAAGTGTATATTTTAATATCCTCAATACTCATTAGGAAGGTAAGATGGAGGTTTACAGACATGCATATTTTGAAGAAAATTTCTTGCCCTACAATTTTTGGAGTGCATCTAGATATCAGCAGTCCCTCCCCAACAAAAAAACTTTTATAATGAAATGGGTCATAAATATCTATTAAACAGAAAAAAAATAATAAATAGAAAGGAATCATGTTTTAAAAAATTTTTGCATGATTACTGTCATTAAGAAATTTATTATATATAACATCTTGAGCATCATATTTAATGTTCAAGAAAAAGTTTAAATACTAAATACCAATTAAAGTAAGGTATTATCAAAAGGATATCTCCTTTTTGACACTCTTCTGGAATCTTAAGAGGTAAGATAAATTTTATTTCATTTATTTCTCAATTTTTTGAAGTAAATGGAACAAGCAGTACACTCATGAGTTGATGAAACTGAGGTTGAAAAGATATTCTACAAAGTTCTTAAAGCTCAAGTGAATTAATGGGGGGAAAAAGTCACAGGCCTCCTAACTTCAAGTTTCATCTTTTCACTATTCATTGAGCATGTTATTCACACATTTATTGAGCAGCTGCTGTATGCCTGTAATTATGCCTAGGATATAAAAATGAACAAGATCTGATTCCCACCTTCAAAGAACTTAATAGGTCTATGAGGAAAGGGGGAAGACATTTTGGAAAACAAATTTTATGAACAAACAAACAAACAAAAATCTGCATTTGGGGATTTCCCCAATGTTGTATGAAATTCCGAATTTACAAAAGAGTTGTGCTCCACTAGCTCATTATAAAGGTGTTTAAGAACTTAGATTTCTGGGAACTTCCTTTTTGCATCCCTTCTCTACTTAGTTCCAAACATAGTACCAAGGACAAAATCTGCATGGTCACAACAAAGTCATGCAAGGAACTCTAAAAATCAAAGTATCTTTTCTTTGTTGTTGCTCATCTAAACTGGGGCTTCCCCAGTAGCTCAGCAGTAAAGAATCTGCCTGCAATGCAGGAGACACAGATTCAATCCTTGGGTCAGGAAGATCCCCTGAAGAAGGAATTGGCAACCACTCCAGTATTCTTTGGAAAAGACCCCAAGACTGGGGAAAGCTGAGGGCAGAAGGAGGTGACAGAGGATGAGATGTTTGGATGGCATCATCAACTCAATGGACATGAGTTTGAGCAAACTCTAGGAGATAGTGAAGGACAGGGAAGCTTGGTGTGCTGCAGTTCACGGGGTCACAAAGAGTAGGACATGACTGAGTGACTGAACAACAACCAGTATTCTTGCCTGGAGAAGCCCATGGACAGCGGAGCCTGGTGGGCTATAGAACACGGGGTCGCATAGGGCTGGATAGGACTGAGCGACTGAGCGCTAATCCCTAATTATGCATGCAATATCTTTTAAAAAAACCTTCAGTGAATTTATACAGCAATAAAAAAATTAGTATTGCTTCTGTTGGGATACAAAAGGAAAGTTTTCTATGTAACTTTGGAAACTAGGATAATTACTATCAACTAAATCTCATGTAAAGCAGCAACACTGGATATTCAGTCTCATAAACAGGGAAATGTATATACATCTAACAAAATGTTACATGACAACTAAATCTCAAAAACTATTTTTCACTTATTGATAAAGATGAAAAAGTGAACACCCTTGTGAGCTGATGTTCAATGAGATGGCCATATATATATATTGCTTGTAGGAATATGAAATTGATTATAATTTTTCTGTAAGGTAATCTGGCAGTCTTTACCAAGAACCTTAAAAATCATCCATCCTATTTAGAAATTATCTGCAGGAAATAATCTGAAATGATGATCAAGATTTATGTGTCAATATATTCAAGAGTATTGTTTATAATGTAAAAGGCAGAAACAATAATTGGGAAATCATTACATGACTTATGGTGTATTATGACTATTACATAGCTTTTAAAATAGTTCCTTTTAACAATATGAAGAATGATGAGACTAAAATATTAAATAAAAAATGAGACTATCAGTGCAGTTTCAACACAAAGTGTACATAGAAAAAGACCAATAAAAACTAGATATAAATATGACGAAAATGTTATCAGTGGGTGAAAAATCATGATTTTATTTTCCTGATTTACTTTTCAGTGCAATTTTTCTTCAATGAGCATGAATTACTTTTCTAATTAGAAAAAATGAAAAGTGAATTAGCTGTATTTATTTATACAGGCTAACTTCTCCATCTGTGAAATATTGGTCATTTTCATTTTCTTGTTTTCTAAGTTCTCTATAAGTAGTTATATTATTTAATAAGATTTAAATCTTAATTATGAAGAAAAATGTTTCCAACAAGATTAAGTTAAAAAAACATGTAAACACAACAACTATGTAAAATACAAATTTGCAAGAAGACAAAAGGATTAAATATAAGATCAGAAATGAAATAGTGTTCAGCTGATGAATAAAAGGGATTTTTTTCATTTTTCAAAATGTAATTTAATAGTACGAGTTCACTTTCTGATACTTTAAAAAAATGATTTCACTTCTCATAGAAGATATATTAATTTCTTGCACTTAAAGAAACCACACACAAAACTGGTTTTGGGGGACTTTACAAAGAAGTTATACAATAAAGTTATTCTTCTAATGAAAAATCAGAAGGCATGAATAAATGTTTGCTGTCTCAGGTAACATCTGCTTCAGTGTTATTTACTACTGACACACTAATTATACATTGTTCTTCTGAAATACCAAGTAGCAAAATCCTTACCATATAGTGAGACCTTTGAAATTAAAACATAAGCACACTTTTCAAGCTCACACATCAAACCACAGGTAGAATCTGAACATACCAGTCTATCATTTGATTGAATAGTGACTGTGATTGAATGGTCTACAATGAAACGGTTTCTGAAAACAATAAAAGTCAGTAGTAAATGGAGTTCTCCAGTTACCCTTTAAGAATAAATACATTTAACTTTTTTCCCAATTTAAAATTTGACTTGTAATAAACACATACTCCTTGACCCAAGAATTCCACTGCCATGGGATTATTCTGAGGAAATAATCAGATAGATGCACAAGATGTATGTAACATGATTGTTTTCTGAAATGCTATTTTAGAAAGAGAAATAGCAAGGGAGAGGAATGATCTAAATATTCAACAGGAATTTATTAAAATAAAATATAGACTGTCAAATTCAAGGATACTATTTAACCGTGATTTAGACATTTTTCTGTAACCTTGGGGAAATGTTAACAAACATATTAAGTAAAAAACACAGATTTTAAGTATAGGTGACATCAATTTTATTACATATGTATAAAATATGTGTGAATAGCTAAGAGGATATGAACCAAATATTAAGTGGCTGTCTCTTGGTCTGGATGGTGGAATTAAAATAAGAATATTTTTATTTTCTTCTTCAAGTTTTTCAACAATGTCTACAAAGAACATGTAAATATTTTGCAATTGGGGAAAAACACATAAATACCATGTTTACTTTGAAAAAGAAAAAACAAATTTTAGCATCAATTTTCAGTTTAATTCATCCAAGATTCATCTCTTAACCTGTTTAAAGGATTTTTAAAATGAAAAGTTTCTGATGAAATTCCCAAATGTAACTGTCTTTCATTCTTGTAATTATCTCAAACTGGATATATGGGCCTTTTCTCTTTGAGGGGCGGGAAAGCATTGTCCACAAATGTCCTGCATAAAGAACTTTTACCTAAATAACATATTTCAAATATATGGAGGTGGAAGGTAGAAGAGGTACATTAAAAAGGAAAGAAAGAAATCTTAATGAATTTCTGGAACCCATTTGGTTCCAAGGAAGTGAATCTGCCATCAGCACTGGCCATGAATCAAATATCATCATGTGAATCGAGGAATCAAGGCCAATTTCAGTTATTTCCAAATAAATGTTTTCTTAATTGCCTGAGACAGAATTTCCCAGTGGAATTAAAAGCAGAATGCATTAAATTCTGGTAAGCATTTCTACAGAATATGAACATTTATACAACTTATTTTCCACATTTGTCCCCCCTTTCGCTCCCAAAGAAAGATCATTTTGAACAATATTTTGCAGAATAAACGTCAAATTTTACTTGTCTGGGTACCAAGAAACTAGAGAACAATTTCAAGCAAAACATATATGTTCCATGAAAAATCTAATTTTTATTTCAACACACAATTAAAGAGCATACATAGACTTAGTTACAAATATTAGTGATTAAATTATTTGGTAACAATTCCTCTTGTTGAACATAGTATAGCTGCTTCTTGACATCTGGACTATTTCACAGAACAAGATTAATAATATCAAGAGTACAGAGAGCAGTCTTAAAATTTTAAAGCAAAATATAAAACTCAAATGTATTAAAAAAACTGAGTTATCCTCTTCAAGAAATTCCATAATCAGGGAGTAACATGCTCTTCTCTTGTTTCTACCGTTGCTCTAAAAATGCAATTTTGTACTTTAACTATTTGGAAAGCTTTAAAAATACTTACATTTTAAGGTAGTACTAGTCTACAAATTATGCCTAAATATAAAAGCCCCCAAGCACACAAAGAATTGTTTTCAGTGAAAAAAAAAGCAGTTTTCCAATGTCCTTGCTATCACTTTTATATTCCAGATTTTTAAAATAAGTAATACCTGCATGCCATTTCAATAAAGTAATTTTCAGAACCTGTATGAAATATATTTAAGATCCCATGGACCACACATTTAAAGGCTCTTTAGCCAAGCAAAACAAGAGGTATGGTATTGCTGCTGCTGTTGCTAAGTCGCTTCAGTCGTGTCCGACTCTGTGCGACCCCATAGACGGCGGCCCACCAGGCTCGCCCGTCCCTGGGATTCTCCAGGCAAGAACACTGGAGTGGGTTGCCAATTCCTTCTCCAATGCATGAAAGAAAAAATGAAAGCAAAGTCACTCAGTAGTGTCCAACTCTTAGCGACCCCATGGACTGCAGCCTACCAGGCTCCTCCGTCCATGGAATTTTCCAGGCGAGAGTACTGGAGTGGGGTGCCATTGCCTTCCCCAGTATGGTATTGAGGAAAACAATTATCTATTACAGAAATGGTCTGAAAATAACTAATGATGCTTAACTTTGGGTGGTAATATTATCGTTTATTCTTTTTATTTAGCTACACTTCTTAAAATGTTTGATAATAAACATGATAGATTTGATAACAGAAATACATTATTTTTTAATGTAAAAATAAAACCTTCTCACTTGGTAATTTCCCTTCTAGGAATTTACCTCCAATCACTCCTTCCTAAAATAACTGAGAATGCAGATACAGAGTTATATACATAAAAATACACTGCAAATTATTGCTTGTAAATGAAAACTTAAACCTGTATAATGGTAAATAAGAAAACTGTTAAGTACAACAGGCTTTATCTACAAGGAAGAACACTATGCAGCTATTAAACAAGTTTAAGGGGCTTCCCTGGTGGCTCAGGTATGAAGCCAATGAACTGCCAACAAAGGAGACACGGGTTCGATCCCTGATCCCGGAAGATCCCTCATGCCGCGGAGCAACTAAGCCAGGGTGCAACAACTCTGGAGCCTGTGCTATAGAGAGCCTGGGAACTGCACCTGCTGAAGCCCCCACGCCCCGGAGCCTGTACCCCGCAGTAAGGGAAGCCACCGCAATGAGAGGGCCACACACTGCAACTAGACACGCGCCCCTGCTCCCCGCAAACCGAGAGAGCCTGTGCAGCAATGAAGATCCAGCACAGTCAAAAAGAAAGAAAAAAGTAAATGTTAAGATGTTTAATAAAGTTATACATAAGAAGCAAAATGTTGAGGCTATAATGATAAGTGGAAAAAAGGATCAAGTTTATATAAGTGTATCTACCATGTGATATCATCTACGGAAAAAATGCATTAAAAAAAGACTAGAGGGAAATATGCCATAATGTTAATGATTTATTTCTATTGAGGGAGGAATTACACATGTACTTTTTTGTTTACTATATTCTTTGTATTTTCTACAGTAAGACTATATTCATTTAACAGTAAGAGACAAAAATATTTAAGGGCACAAATGACTTTTCTGAAATCTTACTTGATGGCCAATAAAAGACAACAAAAAACTAGTCATACGCTTAGTTAGAAGGAAAAAGTTCTTTACGAGTGCAGTATTAATAAAATACACTTCTCAAGGACACTCAAAGCATAGCAAACTAGCAACCATGACTGCCTAAAATAGTTTAACAGTCTAAATGCTACTATTCTTTTCCATTATGTTAATTTTATAAAATTAGCTACTCTAATTCATAAATCACAAACCAATACTACAAAGGTTTTATGAAGTAGTATACTAAGAAGCTGGGTTCTATCACCACCTGCCTTCCCTTTTGTGTGTAAAATTTACACAGAGATCTAACATGAGAACACTGCTTCAGATGATGATGCAATTGTATTTCTTAAACAATGTCAAGCTATTTGATATATTAGACCAAAATGAAGATCTCTCTTGTCAACTGATTTTTTTTTCCACCTAAACAGCAAACAGTCTTGGATATCCCAAGCTCTGTAAAAATACATCATTTTGGAGATACGAAACAAGAGACAGAGAAAAGTCAATTTAAAAAAACGGGGGTGCCCAAGTGCTCATTAAATATTTAAACTAAACCCTAAAAATTGCCTGATATTCAAACTTCAGAAAAAAGACCTCTACATTTTAAAACACACAAACTTACATTGATGATAGTGCATACTATATTGAAGAAACTTTTCTAAGCAGTAAGTATAATCATGATATTTTGCTAATATTGTTCTTTATGCCATATTAATTGTTCTCGCTGTAATTAGTATGTTCAGCAATGAGAAACTCAAATGATGTTAAATAACACTTTAAAGTTTCTACTATCCATATTATAATATCTGAGGAAGTTATTGTGCTTACCAAAGATAAACATTCAGTGAATAAAAACAACAAATACTGCTTTAAAAATCCTCATTAACAAATAGCATACTACAGTAAGAAACAACTGTATCTGTGCTAAATAATTCTTAAGACAAATTACCACAAAAGTTCAGAGTAACTTTAAAAAACTTGAGATTTACAGGAACTTTTCTCTTTATTAAAGTCTTGCTGTTTCCCTCACTCCTCTTATCTGTAACACCTCCAGTTACACCAAATTACCACACTCACACTCACCCATCTTAAACTTCATACTTTATTCTTTTTATATGTTAAGAACACCTTCTTTAGAAAAAGCAACAGTAGATGGGTTCTATGTACTAGAAAGTTAGCTTTTACCTGAAATGATTTTACAAATGTAAACCACGCACACAGTTCAGGATCTGAGCTTTTACGTGAAATGATTTTACAAATGTAAACCACGCACACAGTTCAGGATCTGAGTGCTCTTTCTTGATCTGACCTGTGCCTTCAATTACAAATGCCTTGATCTCACCGATAGCCAAACCATGATACTACTCCACACTGCCCCCTAGCTCTACGAGAGAGATCAGTTTAAAAGTAACACGGTTTGAGATGACAACCTCAAGAAAAAGTGTCAGTCACTTATAGCTCTACTTAAGTAATTCTTAAGTAGATACTATATACTACTGTATACCAAATACTAATAAGTAACAGCTGACAAATCTTTCAACTAACACTGATAAGAACTGATGAGAAAAAAAATAATATGAGCTGATGGGCTTGGAATTCAACCACTAGAGTTCGAAAGTTCTGTAGAAGCTCTTCCTAACTATGAAATCTGTTTAGTTTTTGGAGTCGTTAAGCAAGGACTTATACAAAAATACATATTAAAAATGTCTTCTTTTCATGTAACTAAAGGGCAAACAGCATGGCATTAAGCCATGTTTCCTTAGAGGAATGCAATCAATTTCTTCGTTTTAAAAAATACTGGGATCAGATTAAGTAATCTCACTACAGTCACATTATTTACATTAAAAACTTAAATTGCTAACTCTAGTAAATTTGTGAGAGGAAAATTTGTGACCTTGGCCCTGATGCTAAAAACACACACACACACACACACAAAATGGTCGGAATTCGACTGCCTCAGTCACGATCAGCAGGGCAAGACGAAAAACGAGGATGACACAATGACATATGCCCCTTCTTTTTGGAAACGGATTTCTTCACAGTAAGCAAAACTTCTAAGAACAACAGCTACAAAAATCACTCAAGTTTTCCAATGCCCTTCACCTTACACAGCCATTCTGAAAAAGAATCCTGCTATTTCATATCCAAACTCTGGTACCTTCGCACTAACAAGGAGAAACGCTGAACAGGATGAAAAGTGGAAAGGGAAAAAAGAAAAAAAAAAAAAGGAAAGGATGAAACTCCAGAACAACTACAACGACGCAGAGTAGAGTATGTCAAAAACACAAGGTTTTATTCTAAAGAATGGTTTTGTTTCTACCGTTTTTCTAAAGTATTTAATTTGCACGTCTTAAAATAGAGACCCTGAGGAGAGCAGCTTGAGGCGGTGAAAGGAAGGGGAGGCGGGTTAGGTAAGAAGAGAGACTTGCGAGAAAATATGTGCGGTGCGTGAGAATGTGCGATGGAGGGCGGGGGGGAGATGCTCGCTTCCCCGTCAGGAAGCAGCCGAGGGCTTTTAGAAGAGACAGGTAGAATCTGACGCGGCTTAAGGAACGCGTATTCACCGCCAGAACGCACCCCTGGTAAAGAAATCACCTAGCATAAGAAAGGCCAACCCCACCGACTGTGCGAATGCCCAGATGACCATTTTAACCGGCTCTATTGTCTGGAGTACTAAGGTGGAAATGCCTCAGGCACGAGATCCAGCAAGCCTGACACTAGGTCAGAGATACTGTCTAGCACCAGGAGCGGAGAGAAGATGGGACCGTGGCGCTCCGGGCATTCCCGGCCCTCGGGGCCCCCCTTCCTCGAGTGGCCGGGGAGGGGGCGACGCGGTTCCCCCGGAGCCTTGCGGAGCCCCGTCCGGGGCGTCGGGGCGCAAGCGGTCCCCTCGGCCGGGCTGGCGACGCCTCTCACCGCGCAGCCCAGGAGCGCGGAGACTTCCCCTCCCACCCCACCCCCAGCTGAAAGCCGGGAAGACGCGGAACTTGGGCTCCGGAGCGGAGGCCCACAGACCAGGTCACGGCCACGGGTGCGAGGCTCTGGGCGAAATTCCGGGGGGGCCCCAGGGGTGGCCCAGAGAAGGCAAAGCGCCTGGCGGCCCGGGTCTCCAAATCGGACGACACCCGGGTCCGGGCGACGCGGCCCCGGTCCCCGTGGCGCTCGCCGACCCCTGGAGCTCCCCGGGTCCTCACACTCCCAGGCCCTCTCGTCTGAGCCGGTGACCCGGCCTCTCGGAGCTGCCCAGGCCCCCCGCGGCAGGCGCCCCTCTTGGCCAATAGCTCGTCTCCCGAACCCTCGCCTCGGACGCTCCCGCCGAGCCCCGGGCCGCACCTCCGTCCTGGTGATCCGGTGTCGCCCCAGCTTCACCACGGCGAAGTTGCCCTTGCCCAGCGTGCCCTCGATTTCGTAGAACCCCACCCGGACCGGCCCGCGCTGCAAGTGCCTCGGGCCATCCGCCATGACCATGCTGGGCCCCGCTGCGAGGCACGGCGGACTGGAGCGCTGACTGGTCGGCTGGCGGGCGGACTGGCTGGCGGGCGGGCTGCGCGGCTCCGCTCGGGCGACGGCGGCTCCGCTCTCTCCTGCGCTCCGTCCCTCCCGCTCCGCAGGGCCCAGCCAGGCGCGCGCCGCCGCTGACGTGCGCCGACGTCAGGGGGCCGGGACAGAGGGGCGGGGGCGGGACCGGGCCTCGATTGGTCACCATGGCGACCGGAGCCCCGCCGACGTAGGCGGCGGGCGGCCGCGAGGGCGGGCGGCTGGGCGGGGCCTGGACGGCGCGTTCCTTCCGGGCTCCTGCGCCCTCCGAGCTCGCGGCCGCCTCGCTGAGGAACGGGGCGGGGTAGCGGCCTGGCCCGCCCCGCTCCTCGGCCACCCTGACGAAGGGTAAGAGCGAGCCCTGGTGGGCGGCGCGCAGGGCTGCAGCGACTGGGGCTGGCCCTGGGTCTTCTTCCCCGGCCCCGGCGTTACCCGCCCACCAGGGGGACCTTCCCGCCAAAACCTCTCACCTATGACTACTGTTCTTCCTAAATTTGGCACGGGCGAAGAACTCTGGCTGAGCAATGCATTGCTCACAGGCTCCCTTCTTTGTATCTTTTTCTCATCTGTCTCTATATAAATCCCTCCAAATTTGATGTCTCTTAGCGTTCATTCTGACACCCGCACAGACCCTTATACACTCAACAGTGTATCAGCGGTGAAGTAGGCCTTGGAGATCACCTAATCCAGGGATTTGGAGCCTCAAATGGCCTTTGGGGGCACGAAACCCCTAAAATGTGTGCAATTTTTTAATGCTTCTTTGAGCTTGCCTCTGGGAAGATGGGAATATAGCTTTTAAATGTGTTGGTGACCGCGAAAAGCTTAAGAAATACTTACCTAATCCAGTTTCTTTTCAGATGAGGAATCAACCCCTTGGGAACGAAGGAAATTGCCAAGGTCACACTGGCAATGCTAAAGTTAGGATAGCAAATCACCACACCGATCTTTCATACGCTGACCCAGGGAAACAGGTACAGCGTTATTTTAATATTTTGAATAAAAGGAAACAGACTCTGGAGAAATGGCTTTATTCCCAGACAGAGAGGGAAAGTATAAAATGCGCTTGAAAGGTCTTGTCCCAGAAAGCAAGATTTTCATATCGCAGACATGTCAAAAGGTAACAGGAGTCAGTTTGAAGTTAACTTCACTTACCCATCTGGGACAATTTGAGTATCATGAATGAATACTGATGGAAATGGACTATAACAATGAATTAAAAAAAAAAAAATCCACAGGTGCTTACTTATTCTTACAGTGTTTCAGCTCAGTTCAGTCATTCAGTCGTATCTGACTCTTTTCGACCCCGTGGACTGCAGCACGCCAAGCTTCTCTGTCCATCAACAACTCCCAGAGCTTACTCAAACTCATGTCCATTGAGTCGGTGATGCCACCCAACCATTTCATCCTCTGTCATCCCCTTCTTCTCCTGCCTTCAATCTTTCCCACCATCAAGGTCATTTCCAATGAGTCAGTTTTTCACATCAGGTAGCCAAAGTATTGGAGTTTCAACTTCAATATCAGTCCTTCCAATGAATATTCAGGACTGATTTTCTTTATGATTGACTGGTTGGATCTCCTTGCTGTCCAAGGGACTCTCAAGAGTCTTCTCCAACACCACAGTTCAAAAGCATCAATTCTTCAGCACTCAGCTTTCTTTATAGTCCAACTCTCACATCCATACATGACTACTGGAAAAACCGTAACTTTGACTAGATGGACCTTTGTTGGCCAAGTAATGTCTCTGCTTTTTAATATGCTGTTTAGGTTGGTCATAGCTTTTCTTCCAAGCAGCAAGTGTCTTTTAATTTCATGGCTGCAGTCACCATCTGCAATGATTTTGGAGCCCCCCAAAATAAAGTCTGTTTATTATAAATAAATGCTATTTCCACTGTTTCCCCATCTATTTGCCATGAAGGGATGGGACTGGATGCCATGATCTTAGTTTTCTGGATGTTGAATTTTAAGCCAACTTTTTCACTCTCCTCTTTTCAGTTTCATCAAGAGGCTCTTTAGTTCTTCACTTTCTGCCATAAGGGTGGTGTCATCTGCATATCTGAAGTTATTGATATTTCTCCCGGCAATCTTGATTCCAGCTTGTGCTTCATCCAGCCTGGCATTTTGCATAATTGATATTTCTCTGCATATAAGGTAAATAAGCAGAGTGACAGCCTTGGTATACTCTTTTCCCGATTTGGAACCAATCTGTTGTTCCATGTCCAGTTCTAACTGTTGCTTCTTGACCTGCATACTGATGTTGCTTTTACTCCTGCATACAGGAGGCAGGTAAGGTGGTCTGGTAGTCCCATCTCTTTAAGAATTTTCCACAGTTTGTTGTGATCCACACAGTCACAGGCTTTCACGTAGTGAGTAAAGCAGAAGTAGATGTTTTTCTGGAACTCTTTTGCTTTTTTGATGATCCAACAGATGTTAGCAATTTGTCTCTTACAATGTTAAATAAGTATAAAAGGGGGAGAAATGGCTATTTTTCTTGATAGTGGAATGTCAACTAATACACGTAGAAGAAATGATGAAATTAGAAAATCACCATTTTGCAACCATTATACTACTAATTGATTCAGATAGAATTATTAATAGATTTTAAAATCATTGGGTGCAAATTTGCTGGGGAACATGATATTTACACAGTCTGAAAGCATCCTCAGATTTCTTATTCGTTACAAATGGATAAAAACATTACTTCCACAGTGGAGAAATCTGACAGACAGCACCATAACTAAAAGATCAAAGTTGATGTCACCAATTAACAATTAATGGAATAAAATGACATGATGTACCTCTTGGATGTGAGGTACTGAGAAGGATACAGCATTTCTTTTGTAGTATTCCTGTCAAAGATACATGTTCTGAAAATAATCACAAAGAAACTATCAGAAAAAATGCAAATTGAGAAACATTCTATCTAACCACTGGCCTGAATCAGTGTCCTGAAAGACTGTGGAACTGTTTTAGATTTAAGGGATTAAAGAGACATGTCACCAAAGGCAATGTGTGACCCTGGATTGGGAGAAAAGTGTTAGGAATATTTTCAGGACAACTGTTAAAATTTCATAGGGATTGCATATTAGATAATAGTATTATTTAAATATTATTTAACAAAAATAGACAGCATATTAAGAAGGAGAAACATCACTTTATCCACAAAGATCCATATAGTCAAAGCTATGGTTTTCCCATAGTCATATATGGATGTGAGCATTGGACCATAAAGAAGACAAATGCTGAAGAACTGATGCTTTCAAACTGTAGTGCTGGAGAAGACTCTTGAAAGTCCCTTAGACTGCAAGGAGATCAAACAAGTCAGTACTACAGGAAATGAGCCCTAAATATTCATTGGAAGGACTGATGCTGAAGCTGAAGCTCCAATACTCTGGCCACCTGATGTTTAGACCCTACTCATTGGAAACGACCCTGATGCTGGAAAAGATTGAGGGCAAGAGGAGAAGTGGGGGACAGAGGATGAAGGTTGGGTGGCATTACTGACTCAATGGACATGAGTTTGAGCAAACTCTAGGAGACAGTGAAGAACAGTGAAGCCTGGCACGCTGTAGTCCATGGGTTCACAAAGTGTTGGACTCAACATAGGACTGAAGAACATTATTTAAATGTTAAGCATTTTGAATTTTATAATTGTTTTGTGGTTATGCAAAAGGGTACCCTTATTAAGAGATACACACAGAAGTATTTCAAGATAAAAGTTTTGATATATGCAACTTGCTGTCAAATGGTTTAGCAAAGATAAGGCAAATGTGGCCAAATCTTAAATTGATAAATCTAGGTAAAGGGTATATGGTAGTTCATTGTATTGTTCTTGCAACTTTTCTATACTTGAGCTTTTTAATTAAAATTAATATATTTCTGTACATATAACTTTTATTTCATTTCATAATTTTATGTTATTATTTTAATTTATTTTATATTCCTTGTGTAGGATTGTCTGCCTCTTGGAACCTGCAGTTGCTCACTGTTCTTCTGCCCTTCACTCTCCCAAAGCAGTACCTTATTCTATTGTGAGTTATGTTGTTTGTAAAAGTGAGAAGGAAATTGGGGCTGGAGGAGGAGGAAGGTTTAAGATTAATGATTGCTGGGAGTAGTATATGAGGGTTCATCCAAGTAGACCAGGAGCCCACATATGTACCCCAATCAAAAATAGTTCCCATATATATTTTTTCTAGTTTGATTAATGTGTTTTAATTGCTCTGTGAATGGGTTCCTCTGGGAATCTGATGAAAAGCCACTTAAGAACCAGAAAATACACATAGAGATCCACTAGAGCTAACAACCTCCTCCTTTAGAAGTATATCTTTTGGACAGAAATTAAGACTCATTTCTATCTGAATATTTTAATCAGATAATTAGGCCAACTACCTCCTTCTGCAAACTAGGATTACAACTTGATTTAGGGATGGATGGAAATAGAAAGGATTGGTGGGGAATATCAAAAGGTGTCTGGCAAGCCAGAATTCAGTGTGAGGGTGCTGAGTGTCTAGAGGTTAGAGAAAAAGAGCCTTGAGGTGGGAGAGAATTAGGAGGAGCTGGCCAAAAAACAAGCAAACAAACAAACAAACAAACAAACAAAAAAACTTTGGCCACCTGGAAATGCAGCAAGGGTGCCACTGAAAATCACTGGTAGGTTGTCAATGTAACCCTCAAGAAATACATGAGGACTAAGTCAGAATATTGCAACCTTGGGATCCATGATTCAGCTCTATTTCCTGGGTCCAAAGATCTACTTCCCCTCTCCAATTTTAACTCTGTATATTTCTTCTATACTTCTGCTTCCATTAATTGATAATTATATACATTGCAGCAATTACTAGTACTATTTACGTCTTGCCTTTTTGTCTCCCTTTCTTTCCCTCTTCTAGCTTCTTTCTCTCTCCCTATTCCACCCTCAACGCTCCACAGGCACCACCACCCTGCCCCTCAGGAAAAGAACTAAAAGGAAAAAGGGAGAAAGAGAAGAGAAGAGAAGCTTCATATAACTCCCATCTTTTTCATCTCCAGTTTATATTGGTGAGGTAGAGTGCTTTAGTCATCAAATTTCCTACTTGCTTGACCTTAAAAATGCAGCATTCCCAGCTCAGGCTGTAAGTCCACTATACTTGCCATCCAGTTGCTTAAAAAATATTCATGTAACACTTCAGAAAGCAAAAGCCTGTACACATAGAAGGAATTAAGAAAATGATGAAAGTTTGAGATAAGAATTAGTTCTATAACATACTTAACTTAGAATAAAGCAGTCATAGATTGGAAATGTGGAATGGGAAGAGGAGGTAGCAAAGACGTAGTGGAAGAATAATTTGCAGTGTGAGGAAAGAAAACTTTATGGCTCAGTGCTGTATATCTTTTGCTGAAGGAGATCCCATGAACCTGAAAAATAAATAAGTACCATATGTTTCTTTTATCATAAACAACATCTGCATTTTTGCTGTTTTTATCTTTTCAGAACTAAAAAGAGTCAATACACTGGTAGGCTCAGGGCTGAATTTAGAGTTAGTTAAAATAAAAAATTGGTAAAGTCTTTATTAAAATGGCTTTGCTTAGAAAAAATAGATTGCAAAGTTAGAATGAATACCTTGCTTTTTATAGTGCAAAAGGCAGAAAGTATATCAGAAATTCCAAATCATTGACCTGGGCCAATTACAAGTACTTGTTAAGGTGCTATTATGGAAACAAGCTGGAGGATTAGCATTATGTAAAGAAAACTTTCTTTGGCTCTTTTAAAGGATGGGTAACCATGTCCTGCTTTTAATTTTTTTTAAGTGTAGTTTTAGCTGTGATGGATCTTCTCTAAATGAAGAATGTGTGGTCCTTTCTAAACTTTTGAAATAATTTGAAAGATTTTGTATCTCCTCCCAGATGACAGATTTCCTTAGGATCTTAAATTTTAAAGGGATCTTAGAATCTTTTGAGTCCATCTTCCCATTTGATACAGAAATCCCCAGATACTTGACAGATGGCATCAAGCCTTGGTGTACTGCCTCATGCTTCACTACATGTCTCAGTAGAAAATTTTCTTTCTCCAGTTCTCCAGGCAAAACATTCCTGAATTCACTAGCTAGCTGACAATATTTCTATTCCTTTAGTCTTTCTTCTCATGCTTTTCTGGACTGTGGTTGTCAAAGTCTCTCTTAAAATAGTGTTCTCAAAACTGAATGTAGTAGTCAGATGTAGTGTCAGTGGCTTAGAACGCTGACCACTGAGTAGTCCCTACTTTGATTCAGACACTCTACTCATAAGAATTCAGTCAAAGATTGTGCTAGCTTTCTTTTTTAACAGCCACAGCCTACAGTTAAGATTAAAGCCAACTAAAACCTCTGGCTTTTTAAAAGTAGCAATTAATATTACCATTTTTTTGAGCAATTGCTTTTTAAAAAATGTAAATGGAAATTCTGATAGTTAAAATGTCATCTTGTCGATTTTGATTAGAGTTCCAGATAATAAAATTTTTTGGGTTTTTCACTCTGCTGTCTTTCATGTTACCTAATCTTAGTTCTCTGAGTAATCTGCAAATTCAAAGCATGCTTCTATGGCCTTACTGCAGTTATTATTCTTTGTATCACCACTCCTAGTACAAATGTGTGATTCGTAGTAGGTTCATAATTAGATTGATAAACTGGTAAATAGGACAAAGCCTGGGTCAGAATTTTAGAGCTTGTCACTAGACATCTTCTAATTTGACTTCTAACAGTTTATGGATCAACATTCATTTGATTTGGTTTTGCATATAACCGTGAGTTCCAGGAAGATTATATGTCTAATGCTGCTGGTTCTTGTTCAGTCATAAGTCGTGTCTGACTCTTTGTGACCCCATGGACCCTCCAGGCTCCTTTGACCATGAGGTTCTCCAGGCAAGAATACTGGAGTGGGTCGCCATTTCCTTCTCCAAATGCTGCTGGGGTAAGATTTAAAAGAGGGTCCTCAACAGTCTAATACCAGTGTTTCAATATATAGGCTACCGCACTCTCAGTTACTTTCCCTTTAGTTCATTTCTTTCTATTATTGTAGTATTTTACTAATCTTCCCTAACCCCTCTTAAGTTGTGTGCTTCTTTGAGGGTAAGGATCTAATCTTAGTCATTTTTTAAATTTCCTTAACTTTTCAGCAGAAGTCAACAAGTGCAGTTTCTTTTGACATTTATTGCATTCACGTGCTTAGGCACTATGGCAGACACTGGGGATGCAAACATGCATAAGATATGGTCTCCCTTCTTGAGAATTTATGCTTTAGAATGGGAACTCTGAAATCTATAACTGAGGAGTGAATCATGGGTCTACCTTGGGAAAGCTGCTTAAGCTTTTTCTGCCTCAATTTCTCATCTGTCAACAGTGTACCTGCCTCAGAGTATTGTGGTCAGGATAGATACATAAACAAATACTTAAAGAGGTAAGAGTTAAGAGGTTTACACAGGGAGCTCAGAGGAGAGGTGATTAGCTCAGTTTAAGGGTTCATAAGAGAGCCTGCCAAAAGATGAAAGTTGAGTAGACTTGTAAATCCTGAGTCAGACAGCTGAAAAATGATTGGACAAGCATTTGAAGACAAAACTGTGTGAACCATGGTCACAAAGGTACGAAGAGACAAGATGTGCTCAGGTTCAGTTCAATTCAGTCGCTCAGTTGTGTTGGACTCTTTGTGACCCCGTGAATCACAGTACACCAGGCCTCCCTGTCCATCACCAACTCCCGGAGTTTACTCAAACTCATGCCCATCGAGTCGGTGATGCCATCCAGCCTCTCATCCTCTGTCGTCCCCTTCTCCTCCTGCCCCCAATCCCTCCCAGCATCAGGGTCTTTTCCAATGAGTCAGCTCTTTGCATGAGGTGGCCAAAGTATTGGAGTTTCAACTTCAACATCAGTCCTTCCAATGAACACCCAAGACTGATCTCCTTCAGGATGGACTGGTTGGATCTCCTTGCAGTCCAAGGGACTCTCAAGAGTCTTCTCCAACACCACAGTTCAAAAGCATCAATTTTTTCGGCGCTCAGCTTTCTTCACAGTCCAACTCTCACATCCATACATGACCACTGGAAAAACCATAGCCTTGACTAGACAGACCTTTCTTGGCAAAGTAATGTCTTTGCTTTTTAATATGCTATCTAGGTTGGTCATAACTTTCCTTCTAAGACATAAGCATCTTTTAATTTCATGACTGCAATCACCATCTGCAGTGATTTTGGAGCCCCCCAAAATAAAGTCTGACACTGCTTCCACTGTTTCCCCATCTATTTGCCATGAAGTGATGGGACCAGATGCCATGATCTTAGTTTTCTGAATGTTGAGCTTTAAGCCAACTTTTTCACTCTCCTCTTTCACTTTCATCAAGAGGCTTTTTAGTTCCTCTTCACTTTCTGCCCCAAGGATGGTGTCATCTGCATATCTGAGGTTATTGATATTTCTCCTGGCAATCTTGATTCCAGCTTGTGCTTCTTCCAACCCAGCGTTTCTCATGATGTACTCTGCATAAATTAAATAAGTTAAATAAGCAGGGTGACAATATACAGCCTTGACGGACTCCTTTTTCGATTTGGATCCAGTCTGTTGTTCCATGTCCAGTTCTAACTGTTGCTTCCTGACCTGCATACAGATTTCTCAAGAGGTGGGTCAGGTGGTCTGGTATTCCCATCTCTCAGAATTTTCCACAGTTTATTGTGATCCACACAGTCAAAGGCTTTGGCATAGTCAGTAAAGCAGAAATAGCTGTTTTTCTGGAACTCTCTTGCTTTTTCAATGATCCAGTGAATGTTGGTAATTTGATCTCTGGTTCCTCTGCCTTTTCTAAAACCAGCTTGAACATCTGCACGTTCGCGGTTCACGTATTGCTGAAGCCTGGCTTGGAGAATTTTGAGCATTACTTTACAAGCGTGTGAAATGAGTGCAATTGTGTGGTAGTTTGAGCGTTCTTTGGGATTGGAATGAAAACTGACCTTTTCCAGTCCTGTGGCCGCTGCCTAGTTTTCCAAATTTGTTGGCCTATTGATTGCAGCACTTTAATAGCATCATCTTTCAGGACTGGAAATAGCTCAACTGGAATTCCATCACCTCCACTAGCTTTGTTCGTAGTGATGCTTCCTAAGGCCTACCTGACTTCACATTCCAGGATGTCTGGCTCTAGGTGAGTGATCACACCATCGTGATTATCTGGGTCGTGAAGATCTTTTTTGTACAGTTCTTCTGTGTATTCTTGCCACCTCTTCTTAATATCTTCTGCTTCTGTTAGGTCCATACCATTTCTGTCCTTTATCGAGCCCATCTTTGCATGAAATGTTCCCTTGGTATCTCTAATTATCTTGAAGAGATCTCTAGTCTTTCCCATTCTGTTGTTTTCCTCTATTTCTTTTCACTGATCACTGAGGAAGGCTTTCTTATCTCTCCTTGCTATTCTTTGGAACTCTGCATTCAAATGGAAATATGTTTCCTTTTCTCCTTTGCTTTTCACTTCTCTTCTTTTCACAGCTATGTGTAAGGCCTCCTCAGACAACCATTTCGCCTTTTTGCATTTCTCTTCCATGGGGGTGGTCTTGATCCCTGTCTCCTGTTCTATGTCACAAACCTCCATCCATACATGATCAGGCACTCTGTCTATCAGATCTAGTCCCTTAAATCTATTGATTTAGGTCATACATGAATGGTCTAATGGTTTTCCCTACTTTCTTCAATTTAAGTCTGAATTTGGCAATAAGGAGTTCATTATCTGAGCCGCAGTCAGCTCCTGGTCTTGTTTTTGCTGGCTGTATAGAGCTTCTCCATCTTTGGCTTTAAAGAATATAATCAGTCTGATTTCGGTGTTGACCATCTGGTGATGTCCATGTGTAGAGTCTTCTCTTGTGTTGTTGGAAGAGATTGTTTGCTATGACCAGTATGTTCTCTTGGCAAAACTCTACTAGCCTTTGCCCTTTTTCATTCTGTACTCCAAGGCCAAATTTGCCTGTTACTCCAGGTGTTTCTTGGCTTCCTACTTTTGCATTCCAGTCCCCTATAATGAAAAGGAAGTGTTTTTTGGGTGTTAGTCCTAAAAGATCTTGTAGGTCTTCACAGAACTGTTCAACTTCAGCTTCTTCAGTGTTACAGGGGGGCATAGGCTTGGATTACCATGATATTGAATGGTTTGCCTTGGAAACGAACATAGATCATTCTGTCATTTTTGAGATTGCATCCAAGCACTGCATTTCGGACTCTTTTGTTGACCATGATGGCTACTCCATTTCTTCTAAGGGATTCCTGCCCACAGTAGTAGATATAATGGTCATCTGAGTTAAATTCACCCATTCTAGTCCATTTTAATTCACTGATTCCTAGAATGTTGACATTCACTCTTGCCATCTCCTGTTTGACCACTTCCAATTTGCCTTGATTCATGGACCTAACATTCCAGGTTCCTATGCAATATTGCTCTTTACATTATTGGACCTTGCTACTATCACCAGTCACATCCACAACTGGGTATTGTTTTTGCTTTGGCTCCATCCCTCCATTCTTTCTGGAGTTATTTCTCCACGATCTCCAGTAGCATATTGGGCACCTACCGACCTGGGGAGTTCCTCTTTCAGTATCCTATCATTTTGCCTTTTCATACTGTTCATGGGGTTCTCAAGGCAAGAATACTGAAGTGGTTTGCCATTCCCCTTCTCCTGTGGACCACATTCTGTCAGACCTCTCCACCATGACCCGTCCGTCTTGGGTAACTACCATCAGTTGTGAATATCAAGACTTAGTGATGAAAGTGTTTACAGATAAAACAGGAAGATACATGGGACCAGGTGGTGAAGGACTCCTTCTTCCCCTTCTAGCCAGACTGCTATTCCTAAACCTTAACACAGAAATTCTGAAGTTGCAACTGGGCAGGAAGTTGCAACTGGGCAGGAAGTTGCAGGAGTGGTGGATTCCAGCTGTGGCAGTGATGAGATGTGAAGGACCGGAGAAAGATGTTGAGGATTACTACCAGGTTTTTGACAGGAATGAAGAGATACAATCAATTACTGAGAGTTTGCTATGTGTCATCACTCTGTTGGGCACTAAGCTCCATGAAGTAAGGACCCGGCCCTCAAAGAGCATATAATCAATATCATTCAAGCATTTAAGTCCTTATTTCTTATCTATCTATCTATCTATCTATACACACACACTCAAGAGCCTGTTAAATAATTTGTAGAAACCAATATAAATTATGTTTGTCTACTGGAGCAAAATGAGTGTGCTAGGAGTCAGATGGGGCTTCCCAGGTGGTCTTAGTGGTAGAGAACCTGCCTGTCAATGAAGGAGACATAAGAGACACGTGTTCAATCCCTGGGTCAGGAAGATCCCTTGGAGGAGGAAATGGCAACCCACTCCAGTATTCTTGCCTGGAGAATCCCATGAACAGAGGAGACTGGTGAGCTGCAGTCTGTAGGGTCGCAGAGAGTCGGACGTGACTCAAGTGACTTAGCACACATGCACACACGCAGGAGTCAGATATTCTGCATTGCTATTTGCAAGTTCTGGACACATAATTCTGCAGCTTGGTGAGGAGATTTAGGGTGAAAATTTAGAGGTTCGTAGTACTGATCGTTGCAGTCAAGTTTGTGGATGGTATCATGCAATAAAAGTATCAAGACTGAAGGAAAAGATGTTGCAGCTACTTTTTGCCTTCTGCTAGTCTAGGAGCCTGTCATAGCTCTGGGAGATAAACTCACAGATTCATGGGGGCCAGGTTTTGAGTTTTTGCCATTGTGACTCACCTCTTAAGGGAATAAACACTAAAACAAGTAGATAGCTGTACTTTTCTCATTTTCAGTCTTGTAAAGTGTATTATGTTATGAAAACTGGCACTATGTTAGACTCTCATTTACTAGTGGACCTGTTCATTTTGGTCTTGTAGGTATATTTTGGGAGCTGTGAATATGTAAATTTCAGTATTTTAATACAATCATCCAGTTTTGGTGACTATTAATTTTAACTTAGTCTTAGCAGTTACTTTTAGTTTAAGTGTTTGTTGAATTTAAGTTTCTTATATTTGTAACTGCAAAAATTATTTTAAGATTTGCATTTATTTTTGGTTTTCCAGACTGAGGAATATATCCATTTGCTCAGTTCACTGACCTAAAGATAATAAAATACAAAAACAAACCAAGTAAAAACTGCCCCTACCTCCCCCTCAGAAAAGAGTGAAGGAGGAGACAGAATCCTACAGCATTTGTTTTGCACTCACAGGAGTGAGCAAATGGAGAAATGCAAAAAGAAATGCAAGAAGGCAAAGTGGTTGTCTGAGAAGGCTTTAAAAATAGCTGAGCAAAGAAACAAGAGAAAGGCAGAGAAGAAAGGGAAACATATCCAATTGAATGCAGAGTTCCAGAGGCTAGCAAGGAGAGAGAAGAAGGCCTTCTTTAAATGAATGACACAAAGAAACAGAGGAAAACAATAAAATGGGAAAGACTAGAGATCTCTTCAAGAAAGTTGGTGATATCAAGGGACATTTCATACAAGGATGAGCAGGATAAAGGACACAAATTGTAAGGACCTAACAGAAGGAGAAGAGAGTAAGAACAGGTGGCAAAAACACACAGAAGAGCTATCCAAGATGAATCTTAATGACATGGACAGCCACACGATGGTGTGGTCGCTCACCTAGACCTGGACATGCTGGAGAGTGTGAAGTCAAGTGGGCCTTAGGAAGCGTTACAACAAAGAAAGCTAATGGAGGTGATGGCATTCTAGCTGAGCTGTTATAAATTCTAAAATATGATGCTGTTAAAGTGCTGCACTCAATATGTCAGCAAATATGGAGAACTCAGCAGTGGCCACAGGACTGGAAAAGGTCACTTTTCATCCCAATCCAAAAAACTGGCAATGCAAAAGAATGTTTCAACTACAATACAATTGCACACCTTTCACATGCTAACATGATAATGCTCAAAATCTTCCAAGCTAGGTTTCAGCAGTACGTGAACCGAGAACTTCTAGATGCACAGGCTGGGTTTCAGAGAGATAGAGGAACCAGAGTTCAAATTGTGAACATTCACTGGATCATAGAGAAAGCAAGGGAGTTCCAGAAAAACATGCTTCATTGATTACTAAAGCCTTTGACTGTGTGGATCACAGCAAACTGTAAAATTCTTAAAAAGATGGGAGTACCAGACCATCTTACCTGCCTCCTAAGAAACCTGTATGTGCATTAAGAAGCAACAGTTAGATGGAGAACAGTGTGACAATTCTTTAAAAAACTGGAAATAGAACTGCCACATGACCCAGCAATCCCATGCTGAGCATACACACCGAGGAAACCAGCCTTGAAAGAGACACGTGTGCCCCCATGTTCGTTGCAGCACTGTTTACAATAGCTAGAACATGGAGGCAACCTAGATGTCCAATGGCCAACGAATGGATAAGAAAGTTGTGGTACATATATACACAATGGAATATTACTCAGCTGTTAAAAAGAACGCAATTGAGTCAGTTCTAATGAGGTGGATGGAACTGGAGCCTATTATACAGAGTGAAGCAAGTCAGAAAGAAAAACACCAATACAGTATATTAACACATATATATGGAATTTGGAAAGATGGTAACGACAACCTGTGCGCAAGATGGCAGAAGAGACACAGATATAAAGAACAGACTTTTGCACTCTTTGGGAGAAGGCGAGAGTGGGATGATTTGAGAGACTAGCATTGAAACATGTATATTACCATCGTGAAATAGATAACCAGTCCAAGTTTGATGCATGAAACAGGACACTCAAAGCCAGTGCACTGGGATGACCCAGAGGGATGGGATGGGGAGGGAGATGGGAGGGGGGTTGGGATGGGGGGACACATGTAGACCTGTAGCTGATTCATGTCAACATATGGCAAAAATCATCACAATATTGTAAAGTAATTAGCCTCCAGTTAAAACAAATTAATAATTAAAAAAAAAAAGTGACAGTTAGAACTGGGCATGGAACAACTGACTGGTTCAAAATTGGAGAGGAATATGACAAGGCTGTATATTGTCACCCTGCTTATTTAACTTATATGCAGAGTACATCATGCAAAATTCCAGGCCTGATGAATCACAAGCTGGAATCAAGATTGCCAGGAGAAAGATCAACAACCTCAGGTATGCAGATAATACCATTCTAATGGCAGAAAATGAGGAGGAACTAAGGAGCCTCTTGATGGAGTAGGGGGAGAAGAGGAAAGTGAAAAACTGGCTTGAAACTCAACATCAAAAAGAAAACTAGCATAATGGCATCTGGTCCCATCATTTCCTGGCAGATAGAAGGGGAAAAGTGGAAGCAGTGACATTTTATTTTCTTGGGCTCCAAAATCCAAAAAGTGACTTTAGCTATGAAATTACAAGTCACTTGTTCCTTGGAAGGAAAGGTATGACAAACCTAGACGGTGTATTGAAAAGCACAAACATCACTTTCCTGACAAAGGTCCTCATAGTCAAAGTTATCGTTTTTCCAGTTGATATGTACAGATGTGAGAGTTGGACCATAAAGAAGGCTGAGCACTGAAGAACTGATGCTTTTGAATTGTGGTGGAGAAAACTCTGGAGAGTCCCTTGGACAGCAAGGAGATCAAACCAGTCAATCCTAAGGGAAATCAATCCTGAATATTCATTGGAAGGACTGATGCTAAAGCTCTAATATTTTGGCCACCTGATATGAAGAGTCAACTCGTTGGAAAAGATCCTGATGCTGGGAAAGACTGAGTGCAGAAGGAGAAGGGGGTGGTAGAGGATGAAGTGGTTGAATAGCATCGAAGACTCAGTGGACATGAATTTGAGCGAAGTGTGGGAGATGGTGAAGGACAGGGAAGCCTGACATGCTGCAGTCCATGGGGTCACAAAGAGCCGAGCATGACTGAAAGACTGAACAACAACAATGAAAAGATACTTCTCTGCCAAGAGAGGCCAGAGAAATAAAAGGAGCATGGATCAAGAGGGAAAAATATTTTTTAAATCTAGGGAAAATTGAGCTTAAAGGAGGAGAATTTCAAGAAGGAGTACTTTCAATCCCTGAAAAGATGTCATGCAAGATCAAGATGAAAAGAATTCTTTAGATTTAGCCATGACGAGATAATGGATGATCTTTGCAGAGGATTTCAGAGTACTGAGGGTGGAAGCCAAACTAGTGTGTGTGGGAAGAGGTGAGGAAAAGTGAGTATAGACTGTTCTTTCAAGAATTTTGTCTGTGGAGGAACGAAGATAGAAGAGGATGCAGAGTCATGAAAAGGTTGGTGTTTTATTCTGTTTTCACTGGTGGAAGTTGAAGCATTTTTGGGGAAGAGTAAGAAGAGAGAAAGATTGAAATAATGTGATTAGACATCATCTATAGAAGGCAATGAAATTTGAATGCAAGAGTCAGGAGATGAGATCCCTCCTTTACTCTGATGTGGGAGGTGGGGAGAAAGCAGGGGCAAGTTTGGCTGCAGGTAAGTGGGTAGTTGGCAGTTCAGGAAGTTTACTCTTGGCATCAGTTTCCTCTGTGAGGTAGAAAGCAGATTGATTATCTGCAGAGTGAAAGTGGAGGAATAGAAAGGTATTGATGAGTTGTGAGAGTTTGAAAATCTGCTCTGAGACTGGGAGAGGAAATTGATTAGGACACACAGAAAATTTCCTGAGCAATAAGACTCTTCAGTTGAGGTGAAAAAAACCATGACTTGGAAGAAACATCAATCCATATGGTCATGGGACTTTGTTTTCTTTAATTAATTCATTCATTTTGATTTTATTTTTTATTGTGCTGGGTCTTTGTTGCTGCATGTGGGCTTTCTCTAGTGGTAGTGAGTTGGGGGCTGGCCTTCGCTGTGTTTCACTGGCTTCTTTTGTTGTGGAGCACAGGCTTGAGGCAAGTGGGCTCCAATAGTTGCGGCACACACGCTTAGTTGCTCTGAGGCACGTGGAATCTTCCTGGACAGGGGATCAAACCCGTGTTGTCATGGGGCTTTTTGCAAACACGTTTGGTAGTGTGGTTGTCAGACTGATACAGGGCTTGAATTTGCTGGGTGGATCTTACAGAATGTCAAGGGAGTTGAGGATTTGGCAAGAAAACTGCTAAAAACAATTATCATGTCATCAGGATATATAGGAAAAAAGCAGGAGGGCTGATGGGGAAATGGAGGGCTCAAGAATCTGGAGCATAAATGAGATGAGAGTCAGTACAGGAAAGATCTTGAGGAGTTATGTCTATGCTGATATATTCAAGCTGGATGTTGTTTTAGATGAGCCTAGGATCCAGGGAATATCCTCAAGAATGGGTGATTAGAGTGAGGAGAAATGGTCTGCCTCTTCCCTCACTGTTTTCCCAGGTCCTTCACACAATGCCTGGAACACAGTAAGTTTTCAATATATGTGTGTTAAAAAAAGCAAATACAAATTCTTTATTTTCTATTCCCAGTATATTATACCAATTCTCTTCCCCACATATTTCATTAGTTAACTATAATTATGATAAATTCTCTGAAAGAAAACTACTGCTTGCTATGAGATTGTATAACATGGGGTCCTGATTTAGTCTGGGAGTGGGGGTCAAGAAGTTTTCCTAAGAAAGTGATAATTAAGGTAGGATCTGAAGAAACAGTATGAGTAAGTCAGGGAATAAAAGGTGGGGAGAATCCTACCACTGAAAGTGAAAAGATGTCTAAATATCTTGAGGTGGGAAAAAGCTGAAAATATTCCAACTGAATAGTAAGAATGGAGATAGAGGAATGGGCCTGAAGGGGTAGGTTAGGATCATATTACATGAGGTCCTATATATATAGATCTTGAAGTACATTTTGATCTATTAGACTTGAATTGGGAAAAGTTGACATGCTACTGTTGTTAGGTTATAAATATTAAAAAGAATTATAATGTCATATGGATGTGTGATTATACACAGTGAAATTTGAAAGCTGAAAGATTATATTCATTTAAGAAGGCTCCCTCCAGCAGCCACCACTTCCTTCTACACCAACTTCTTTGGATTAAACAAAGCACATGAGACAGGCTTCCAAAAACCACTGTCAAAATGCACTTAGCTTACCTGGAGAGACAGTCTCTAGGCCTTCTTTGCTAATTTTTTTCCCCATTAGCTTTCATGATTAGGTTAATTAGGTTTTTGCATAGGGAAAAGATAAACATATTGATGGAATGCAAAGAAGGCAAGGAGGAGCAGAGACCTTTGGCTGACCATGGGGAAGTGGAAGTGAGGCTCAGTTAGGCAAGCATTGTTAACGGAGATTTTTAATTTGAAGCTAAAGTTTCAGGGAATACTTGTTTTCACAATTTTGTGTAATATAAATCTACGTAACCTCTAATTTTGCTAAAATGGAGAATTACCACAGGGTGACTGCTGATCCAAGATCCATTTTGGAGGAACTATAGGAAATAACAGGGAAAAACTCCAGAGAAATTCCCAGGGACAATGAAGCCTGTTTAGAACAGATGTGCACGTGTGTGTGTGTGTGTGTGTGTGTGTATGTGTGTGTGTGTACACACCTGAAGTCTGGGACAGAAGGCTAATGTGCAAGTTAGCAATAGAGGCCTAGACCTCTGGTGTAAGTATTCTCGAGGATAACAACCAGGGCAGAACAGAAGCCAGAGTATAGAAAACTGGTGGAGACTGACAGACTCAACATTTGCTCACATCTCCCTCTGCTCCCCACTCTCTCTAGCAACTAGGAGTACTTCCTTTTAAGACTGCTTCTCCTTTTTGGGTGCAGGACGGGGTGAGTCTAAAAGTAGGGACCTGGTCTTTTTTTTTTTTTTTTTTTGGGACCTGGTCTTAAGAATTACTTGGCAGCATGGTACCCAGCCTAAGCAACCAATTATGTAGTCTGGTGCTTGGAACTCTCTGACCCTAAGTTTACCCCTTCCTCTCCCCTTGATCTTGCTGGATGTTGACACAGACTGGAATCTACCCTTTGGTCTTTTCTCATGCCAAATGTAAAGACAGAACAGCTGATACCATCAGAGAAATATATACTCAAAGGTCAAAGCAATGAGATATTTCAAGAGCATAACTATGTCAAAATAAAGTAACAACCTGGGTTACAGATGCCCCTAGAAGAAAATACATTAAATCCAATGGTTAACAAACATAAAGTAAACATAATAAGTAATTTATAAAGAAATCATAAAAGTCAAGAGGAAATACTGGACATGAAATATATGTATGTAATAGTAGAAAGAACAGAATAGACATAGCTAAAAAAAATTAGTGAGCTAGAAGGTCAGATTAAGGAGCTCTTCTGGAAGGAAGGAGGGAAGAATAAAGAAAAACATAAAATAAAAACTAAGAGATAAAGAAGACAGAATTGGAATGTTACCTTCAACTTAGAGAAAATAGGATTGTCAGAAGAGAAAAATAAAAATGGAGAAGAGGAAATATTTGAAGAAATGTAAAAAATTTATCAGAATTAAAGATGAAAGACCTTATATTTATGCTGTTCCAATATTGAAATGGAGGTTTTACAGGCAAAAATAAAATTCTAAAAGTTTCTAGAGAGATGGAGCAGATCGACTACAAAGGAACAAGAATCACCAGGATCTCAGGTTTTCCAAGAGCAACAAGAGATAATGGTAATATTTTTAAAATATTGAAAAGATACTTTAAGCCTAAATTTATATCCAGCCAAATCGTCATTTATTTTTTTTTAAATTTTTTATATAATATTTAATTTATTTTTTTTTCATGATTTTTTAAAATTAGTTGGAGGCTAATTACTTCACAACATTTCAGTGGGTTTTGTTATACATTGATATGAATCAGCCATAGAGTTACACGTATTCCCCATCCCGATCCCCCCTCCCACCTCCCTCTCCACCCGATTCCTCTGGGTCTTCCCAGTGCACCAGGCCCGAGCACTTGTCTCATGCATCCCACCTGGGCTGGTGATCTGTTTCACCATAGATAATATACATGCTGTTCTTTCGAAACATCCCACCCTCACCTTCTCCCACAGAGTTCAAAAGTCTGTTCTGTACTTCTGTGTCTCTTTTTCTGTTTTGCATATAGGGTTATCGTTACCATCTTTCTAAATTCCATATATATGTGTTAGTATGCTGTAATGTTCTTTATCTTTCTGACTTACTTCACTCTGTATAATGGGCTCCAGTTTCATCCATCTCATTAGAACTGATTCAAATGAATTCTTTTTAACAGCTGAGTAATATTCCATGGTGTATATGTACCACAGCTTCCTTATCAAATTGTCATTTAACTTTGAGGGTATAATAATACTTTCAGGCATATTAGGCCTCAAAAGTTTGTCACAAAAAGACCCCATATTGAAAAGAATGTTGGAAAAAGTTCTAAAATAAGGAAAGAAGCAAATCCAGGAGATGTTACTAGAAGTGTATGAAGTAAAGATAATTAAATACCTGGATGAAGTTTGGTGTTGTGTTTCAAAAATTACCAAAGACCAAAGAAAAGAAAACGAGAAGATATGTCTACCATAACCTAGACTTAAATTTTATACAATATCGAAGGTGGTGTCTTTAAGTTAGACATTGTTAAGGTAGAAAAAATAAAACAACAAATTTAAAGAAAGTAGAAGGAAGGAGATGAGAAAATAGCCAAAATTAATGAAATCGGAAACAAAAATAATACAGCTCAATAGGACTAAAAGTTGATTCTTTGAAAAAAATTAATAAAATAGGCAAGCCCATGGCAAGAGTGATCTAGGGAAAAAGTAATTTAAAAACTAGTATTTTCTTATCACCTTTTAATCTCAACTTTAAAACCTCAGACATCTGGAGCATGAATGAGATAAAGACAAAATGTGCCATGTTATTGTTTATACTATCATCTCCATACTATACAAACACATTTGGAGAAAATGGGCAAACTCCCAGAAAAATATAATCTACCAAGTGAATTAAGAAGAAAGAGAAGGCCTTCATAGTGTTATAACTTTAAGAAATTAAAGCAATTAAAAAAAATCACCTCACCAATAAAATTTTGGGCTAAGTGGTTTGCAGAGAATTCTACTAAACTTTCAAGGAACATATATTAAACTTGTAGAAACTGTAGCAAAAACTAGAAAAAGAGAGACTACCCCCAACTCACTTAGAGGCCATATAATCTTGATCTTTAAATGAGAAAAGGGCAATATGAGAAAAGAGAATTATAGATTATGTCCTTAGGGTTATAAGTATAGAAAGCCTAAATAAAATATTTGCCAACTAAGTCCAGCAAAGTATATAAAGTAAAATATATCATGTAGTGTTTTCCCAAAAATGCAGATAGATTCACAGAAAATCCATAAACATAGTTCACATTAACAGCTTCAAGGACAAAAACAGTATAGTTGTCTTTAAAGATTTAGAGAAATATTTCATAGAAAATGAGCATAAATTCATGATAAAAATTCTTAGCAAATCAAGAATTTGCTTAACCGAGTGAAGGACAGTTATGTTATAGCAAACATTATACTTTTGAGGAATCAATAGTAGTATTCCATTTAACGTGAAGAATGATTAAGGGTGACCAGTATCACCATTTCTTTTCAACTTGGTATTAATAATTTTAGCTAATGCAATAAGGCAAGAAAAAGAAAGTGGAGGCATAAGGATCGAAAAAGAAATAAAATTGCCAGTTATTTGCTGATGATATAATTGCCTCACAGAAAATCAAAGACACCAGGGGCAAAGTATTATATTATTCAAAATAATAAGAGAATTTAGCAAAATCAGTTTATTTCTATACCCCAGCATCAAATAACCATAAAATGTATTAATAATTTAAAAGAAGACATCACTTATGATGTATTTCAAAAATCAGATATATAGAAATAAAATTTCTGTAAAAGATGTGAAGGACCTCCTTGGAGACATTTAAAACTGTTCGTTACCAGTATCAGTTCAGTCACTCAGTCGTGTCCAACTCTTTGCGACCCCATGAACTGCAACACACCACACCTCCCTGTCCATCACCAACTCCCGGAGTCCACCCAAACCCATGTCCATTGAGTCAGTGATGCCATCTCATCCTCTGTTGTCCCCTTCTCCTCCTGCCCTCAATCTTTCCCAGCATCAGGATCTTTTCTAATGAGTCAGCTCTTTGCATCAGATGGCCAAAGTATTGGAGTTTCAGCTTCAACATCAGTCCTTCCAATGAACACCCAGGACTGATCTCCTTTAGGGTGGACTGGTTGGATCTCCTTGCAGTCCAAGGGACTCTCAAGAGTCTTCTCCAACACCACAATTCAAAAGCATCAATTCTTCGGCGCTCAGCTTGCTTTATAGTCCAGCTCTCACATCCATACATGACCACTGGAAAAACAATAGCTTTGACTAGACAGACCTTTGTTGACAAAGTAATGTCTCTGCTTTTTAATATGCTGTCTAGGTTGATCATAACTTTCCTTCCAAGGAGTAAGTGTCTTTTAATTTCATGGCTGCAATCACCATCTGCAGTGATTTTAGAGCCCCGAATAAAAGTCTGACACTGTTTCCATTGTTTCCCCATCTATTTCCCATGAAGTGATGGGACCAGATGCCATGATCGTAGTTTTCTGAATGTTGAGCTTCAAGCCAACTTTTTCACTTTCCTCTTTCACTTTCATCAAGAGGCTCTTTAGTTCTTCACTTTCTGCCATAAAGGTGGTGTCATCTGCATATCTGAGGTTATTGATATTTCTCCCGGCAATCTTGATTCCAGCTTGTGCTTCCTCCAACCCAGCGTTTCTTGTGATGTACTCTGCATATAAGTTAAATAAGCAAGGTGTCAATATACAGCCTTGATGTACTCCTTTTCCTATTTGGAACCAGTCTGTTGTTCCATATTCAGTTCTAACTGTTGCTTCCTGATGTGCATACAGGTTTCTCAAGAGGTTTCTTAAACTATTGAGATTCATTAAAGAAATCCTAAGGAAATGAAAGCAATGCTATGATATCTATTTCTTATTTCTTAAATGGAAAAAACTTTAATATTATATTTTAATTATCCTCGTATTGGCTCACAGACTTAATGCAATTCCAACAAAAATTTCAGTAGAATTTTAATGAAACTTCACAGTTTATTCTAAAACATACATATAGTGTGATGTTCTAAGTCAGTTCAGTTGTGTCTGATTCTGTGCCACCCTGTGGACGTAGCCTGCCAGGCCCCTCTGCCCTTGGTATTCTTCAGACAAGAATACTGGAGTGGGTTGCCATGCCCTCCTCCAAGGGATCTTCCCAATCCAGAGACTGAACCAGCATCTCTTGTGTCTCCTGCATTGGCAGGCGGGTTCTTTACCACTAGCACCTCCTGTGATACTTGTTCAGAAAAATTAACTTTGGGGCAGGTAAAAACTCAGAAGCTGGCCCATGTACTATATATATTGTACTTCCATATATGATAGATGTGGCATGACAGAGTAATGGGGAGTGGAGAAACTGTTCAATAAATATATTTGTAATAACTGGTTACCTATAATGGAAAAAAATACTGATTCTTACCTCATGTCATTTGAAAAAAATGAAATCCAGATAAATTAAAGGCTTAAATGTCAAATGTTAACTTTTATAAATTTTATTAGAAAATATAGGTAAATATATTTCTGACTTTGAGGTAGGGAAGCATTTATTAAAGACACGTAAAAAGGCTCTAAATATAAAAAAAAAAAACAACAATAAATCTGGCTGCACTGAAATTAAGACCTGAACACCAAAGAAAAGATCAATAAATCTGACTGCATTAAAATCAATATCTGAACACCAAAAGATATCTTACAAAAAGAAAAGAGAGAAGGTACCAACTGGAAGAGGATGTCTGCAACCCAACTAACCAACAAAGGACTAATAGCAAGAATATATAAAGGTTTCCTCAAATTAATGAAGAAACCCAGATAATCCAATAGAAAATGGGCAAGAAATACAAATAAGAATTTCACAGAGGAGAAAACACAGATTATCAATAAATCATTATGAGAAGGTCAGCTTCGTTATTTATTGGAGAGGGCATATTAAAACCACAGTGATACCAACTTATACCCATTCGATGGGCAGGAATTAAGAAATGGGACAATGCCACATGTTGGAGAGAATGTGAATTAACTGGGTTCTTTATACAAACTTTTGGGAGTGTAAATGGATATTACTACTTTGCAAAGTTTGTCATTATCTATTGTTGAACATTTCCATATCCTGTAACCCAACAATTCTACTGTTAGGAATATACCCAAGAAAAACTGTGTACAATAGGAGAGTTAAACAAGAATGTTCCCAGCAGCACTTACTGTATTCTTACTACTAGTAGGATAAATACCTGCAACAACCCACATACGTCTCAATAGAAAATAGAAAAATAAATTGTGGTAATTTCACACAATGGCATGTTATATAGCAAATAAATAACTGCAAGCGAAAATATGAATAACCTGAGCAATAAACTTTTTTAAAAAAGGAAATTTCTTAAAATTTTATAGAACTGACACTTTTATAATGTTGAAAATAAAGAAAATTTAAAAATATAATTATTAAGAAATACATATATGTGATAAAGCTATTAATCTCAAAAACAAGTTATTATAATAGCTGCAAGATTCAAGGAAGGGGAAGTAGAGGAGTAAGTAGACTGGGGAGAAGTCCAAAGGTGGGCGTAAATGATTCTTGTATTTGGGTGGTTGGTTCATATGTGTTTATCTTATTAATAATAACAAATTCATAAGTGGGTACATAGTTAATATAAATAAAAACAAAAGAGAACCATTTTTAGACCAGTGATGAGTTATGAATCAAAGATAATCCAATTCTGGTCAGCTGAGTGCATGAACAACATCAACTCCCTCACTATGTTTTGCTTTTGTTGTTATCAATAATCCACCTGACAATCCTATTTTGGGTTACTTCTATCATCTCCTTTTTATGGATGCATCAAGCTAGCACATGGTAGATTCCAGAACTTGAAATCTCATCTGTTTGACTCTAGGACTTAGCCCTTAACAATGGGGTTAGGCTCCTGGTCATGAAGTTTGTTTTAATCACTAGGATACCAACCTCGAGTAATTATTCTGTTGAGGATAACAGTCTCTAGATATGTGAAGGTAAGAGTTCACCAAAGAGTTCATTTAAGCATTTTGCCAAAGTATGCCATGGCAAGTTGAGGAATTTGCACATGTGTGTCATAATGGAAAAGCTATGTTAAAATGAAATACCATTGAGTAAGAAGAAATTGAATGCAAGAGAGCTCAAGTGAGAAATGTCATGCACTGTTGGAAGGGAGTGATTCATTCCTCTAGTCTGCATAATGTTCCTTTCTCATATGCCCACACAGGAATGTAAAGATATAGAGAGAATATTCACAAAGCCTTTTTAGTAGTTGTGAGTGTCCTCTACACCTAATTTATTCTGCTTTGTGACCTCACCCAGGGGCCCTTCTTTCTGGTTTCTTGTGTTTTTGAAGAATATCAAATATGAAGCCCAGGCCCCCTCTACTGGTCAGCCACATTTTGACATATTGAATAAATGTCTTCCTAAATAGGGATCCATCCATCCCCGTTAGGGAAGATAATTTGATACTTATTTCTAGTGCCCTGATTTTTTTGGAGGGCAGAGCTGACAGTGAGAAAGAGAGAGGAGTATATATATATATTTTTGCGAAGAATACAGAATGTCACCAAGAAGCTGGTTTGTGGGCAGATGTCATAGAATGACTTGTACAGAAACTTTGGGGGAAGAAGATTGGAGGTGTGGAGATCAGCTTTAGAGGCAGCATCTGTAGTCTTTGCTTTTCTGCTTAAAAGTGTATTAATTTTCTTTGACTCATCATCGAAGTTAGATTTATTAGGTAATCCCACAGACAGACATCGCTTTTGGGTATATCTCTACCCCATTGCCCTTGAGACTGCCCTCCTCTCCTTCCTGTGTTTACATGCCAAATCTATTCATCAGAGTAAAATGAGGACTTCTGAGGGCAGAAATCACATTTAATTTTCTGTCAGGTTCAGCCCCTAACTCCCAAATAGTGCATACCACATGGTAAATAACAATTATGCTACTTAGCTACCCTTCTCAAATTGCCATGTAAGGACAGAAAACACTCCCATCCAGTAGCCCAGGGAAATCCAAATCAGAAGGATGAAAGAAGATGCTGACCACTCCCCAGAAGACTAAATACAGTAATTTTATTGTTGGGCCCATAATCACTATTTGACCGGAAACATTTCAGGATATGTTAGTTACCAAGATGTCGAAGTTCAATAATCAAATTCAGAAAACATCTATTAAAACGACTTCCCTTTTCCTCCACCCCTGAACCTCCAAATCCTTAAACACAAAAGAGGGCAAAACAAGGTGGTTCTTCTATTCTTTTGGACTCACAAGACCCTGACAGAAACTCAGAAGCAACTCTGAGCATCAAGTAGCAAACAGAAGGCTGCAGGTTCTGTGGGCCAGGAGTCAGGGGTCCCGGGCTCTGGTCTCAGCTCCACCAAATGGTGGCTGGGTTAGCACTGGAGAGGGGGCTTGTTTTCATAGTGCCTCAGTCTCTCTATTGGTAGGCTAGTCACAATCACATCTGCTGTATATCCTGAGCTCACCGGGCAGGTAGGTAATGCGTGAGAAAGCATTCTGTGAACTCTGTTCCTAGGTTCTCTTCTCATTCTGTATTCTCTCCAGAACAGAGTGGAGGGGATCATGTCACACCCACTCTACCCCATCATGTCTACATACTGGAGACTCCTGACAGCCCTCAGACTGGGCCAAGTGAGGCCTACCCTGGCTTTCAGAATCTCACCCCCACCATAAATTATTAAAGAACACATGGCACTCAGCACTGACATAGCATGGCCATACGCCTACATATCCACTTCAAAATATTTTTATTGGAGTAAAGTTGATTTATAATGTTCAGTGAATCAGTTATATGTATACATATATCCACCCTTTTTTATATTCTTTTCCCATATAAGCCGTTACAGAGTACTGAGTAGAGTTCCCTGTGCTGTGCAGTAGGTCCTTATAAGTTATCTGTTTTATATCTAGTTAGTATATATATCTTAATCCCAATCTCCCAGTTTATCTCTCCCATATCCCCCTTCCCCCATAAGTTTGTTTTCTACATCTGTGACTCTACTTGTGTTTTGTAGATAAAATCATTTGTATCCATTTTTTACGATTCCACATATTAATGATATCATGTGACATCAGTTCACTTCAGTTCAGTCGCTCAGTCGTGTCCGACTGTTTGCGACCCCATAAATCGCAGCACGCCAGGCCTCCCTATCCATCACCAGCTCCCGGAGTTTACTCAAACTCATGCCCATCGAGTCGCTGATGCCATCCAGCCATCTCATCCTCTGTCATCCCCTTCTCCTCCTGCCCCCAATCCCTCCCAGCATCAGGGGCTTTTCCAGTGAGTCAACTCTTCGCATGAGGTGGCCAAAGTACTGGAGTTTCAGTTTCAGCATCAGTCCTTCTAATGAACACCCAGGACTGATCTCCTTTAGGATTGACTGGTTGGATCCTTGCTGTCCAAGGGACTCTCAAGAGTCTTCTCCACCACAGTTTAAAAGCATCAATTCTTCGGCGCTCAGCTTTCTTCACAGTCCAACTCTTGCATCCATACATAACCACTGGAAAAACCATAGCTTTGACTAGACGGACCTTTATTGACAAAATAATGTCTCTGCTTTTTAATATGCTGTCTAGGTTGGTCATAACTTTCCTTCCAAGGAGTAAGTGCCTTTTAATTTCATGGCTGCAATCACCATCTGCAGTGATTTTAGAGACCAGAAAAATTAAGTCAGCCACTGTTTCCCCATCTATTTGCCGTGAAGTGATGGGACCAGATGCCACGAGCCTAGTTTTCTGAATGTTAAGCTTTAAGTCAACTTTTTCACTCTCCTCTTTCACTTTCATCAAGAGGCTCTTTAGTTCTTCTTCACTTTCTGCCATAAGGGTGGTTATCTGCATATCTGAGGTTATTGATATTTCTCCCGGCAATCTTGATTCCAGCTTGTGCTTCTTCCAGCCCAGCGTTTCTCATGATGTACTCTGCATAAATTAAATAAGTTAAATAAGCAGGGTGACAATATACAGCCTTGACGGACTCCTTTTCCTATTTGGAACCAGTCTGTTGTTCCATGTCCAGTTCTAACTGTTGCTTCCTGACCTGCATACAGATTTCTCAAGAGGCAGGTCAGGTGGTCTGGTATTCCCATCTCTTTCAGAATTTTCCACAGTTTATTGTGATCCACACAGTTGAAGGCTTTGGTGTAGTCAATAAAGCAGAAATAGATGTTTTTCTGGAACTCTCTTGCTTTTTCGATGACCCAGCGGATTTTGGCAATTTGATCTCTGGTTCCTCTGCCTTTTCTAAAACCAGCTTGAACATCTGGACGTTCACGGTTCACGTATTGCTGAAGCCTGGCTTGGAGAATTTTGAGCATTACTTTACAAGCGTGTGAGATGAGTGCAATTGTGTGGTAGTTTGAGCATTCTTTGGGATTGCCTTTCTTTGGGATTGGAATGAAAACTGACCTTTTCCAGTCCTGTGGCCACTGCTGAATTTTCCAAATTTGCTGGCATATTGAGTGCAGCACTTTCCCAGCATCACCTTTCAGGATTTGAAATAGCTCAACTGGAATTCCATCACCTCCACTAGCTTTGTTTGTAGTGATGTTTCCTAAGGTTCACTTGACTTCACATTCCAGGATGTCTGGCTCTAGGTGAGTGATCACACCATCGTGATTATCTGGGTCGTGAAGATCTTTTTTGTACAGTTCTTCTGTTCAATTATTGGTCTCTAATACTGCTAAGTGTACACGTGTCTTACTTCTTTTGTGTTCACAGATTTGGGGTGATTTCACAACTATTGCACATGGTGGCTGAGAAATATTTTGCAACGTTATGTGATTTATATCCCTCTTAAATTGTATATGTGAAGGTCCAACTAAAACATTTATGAAGCATGATATCAATAATTTGCCTTGGCAACTAGAAGGGCAATAAATTCTGAATGAAGAATCATTTTATAAACCACTTAGTAAAATTTAAGTACATTTTCAAATATTACATTTAAAATATTTGATTTAAAACGTTGACATTGGATATTCCCTTGCAGTCCGGTAGTTATGACTTTGTGCTCTCACTGCCAAGGGCATGGGTTCCACTTGGTTCAGCAGCTAAGACATTGCACATGCCTCCCAGAAAAGTTGGCATTTATTCTTTTTAATTTATGTTTTCATTTTAATAGATGCTTTTGAATATTTTAGAAGAGATGTAACTTGTTTGATAATATATGAAAAATAATTCTACATTTTTATTCTTAGTTATTTTAGTTTACATTTATAGTGAAAATAAAATAACATTTAATACAGTTTGAACACACATTTTACTTTTATGTCATTATTGTCATGAAAGCACAAATCTTGTGAATATCTTCATTGTAACAGCTTAGTGACTTTACTAAAATGAGAGCAAGAAAAATAATAGATGCTTCAAAAATATTGACTGATGGAGTAGAAAAAATGCAAACTGAAAAATAATAAATCACCTTCAAGAGTTCGAATTCTGCCTCAGAGCAAAAATCTACTATACAATTTTCTCAAGTGGAGTTTTTCCAAATGGAAATGTGAGAGATGTTCCATGATTGAGGAGGGGGGAGAGTTTTCTTAAAGTCTTGCTTAAATAGACTATATCTTCAGGAATACAAAATTTCCCTTTTAGGTTTTATTTATATATGAAAAACAGAGTAGGTGTGAGATTTAAACAAGTAAGATAGACACAGGACTTTAGAGAATGTTTATTTCCTAAAGATTGTGTTGGGCCATTTTCCCAGGGCTGTGTGTTTGCACACGTGTGTGTGCGCGCGCACGTGCATGTGTGTGTGCGCAAGCATATGTGTGCATATGTGTGCACTCGTGTGTGTGCATGTGTGCATATGCGCATGCTGCTGTGTGTGCACACATATGTGCTCACGTGTGCATGTGTGTGCACACACGTGTGTGTGTGTTGCTATGTGCATTTTCAGTGGAAAGGTTTAAGAAGCAGTGAAAGGGATAATAATTGATGGTTGGACAAGGTGAATATGCCTGGGGAGGGATTGACAAAATTCTCTTAAAATCCTTCATTTGAAGAGGACCGAGGAATTACAGCATGTCACCAGCTTGATAGCTTGTTTTTGTGTGTGGCACAGATGAGACCAGATCATTAATTCTCTTCCTAAGGGGGTTGGCTAGTTGAACTCTTCTACTCTGCTGAGAAGGCCCTACTTTAGCCAACCTAGTGTGAGGCTGCCTGGCTATTGGCAGAAGGAGGGAGGATACGGTGCTTTGGAAGAACAGCGGAGTGAATGTCTTCTACTGAAGGTGGGCAAGTAGTGCTTCCATTTACTCTTCAGGGGGAAAGGAAAACCTTGCAGGAAAGTGCTCAAAAATAACCCAAAACATTAGAATTAGAGGGAAACTTAGGGATCATGCAGAGACCAAAACTCTCATTTATAAATGAGGAAAGAGGGGCCGAGCAAAGTTCAGTGAATTTGTGCCGAGCTTTTCACAATTACTTAGTACCAAGGCAGAGATGGGGTGAAGCCACTTAACTCCTAATGTGCTTGTTTTTTCCCAACTCTTCTCCCTAGGGTTACCGCTCTCATGTTGCAGAACTGAGAAAAACAGAGCAGAGAGGAACAGAAAGGAGAACGGATCACTTAGGATGTCGTAGTGTCTCAGAGAAACCGAGAACTCAGCACAGACCTCGCAAAGGGGGTGCGGCTAACTCCTAATCTGTACCTTTCAGCTGTCCTTAAGACACCTCTCACTTCTGGCTTCAATTCCAAGTTTCCTGATTCCCAGGGCTTTCCTTGTGGTTCAGCTGGTAAAGAATCTGCCTGCAATGTGGGAGACCTGGATTTGATCTTTGGGTTGGGAAGATCTCCTGGAGAAGGGAAAGGCTACCCACTCCAGTATTCTGGCCTGCAGAATTCCATGGATTGTATAGTCCATGAGGTTGCAAAGAGTCGAACATGACTGAGCAACTTTCACTTCAAAAGAACCCTTGTTGTTCAGTCCCTAGGTCATGTCTGACTGTTTGCGACCCCATGGACTACAGCAGTGCCTGGCTTGCCTGTCCTTCACTATCCTCCAGAGTTTGATCAAATTCGTGTCCATTGGGTTGGTGATGCCATCCAATCACCTCATCCTCTGATGCCCCCTTCTCCTGCTCTCCATCTCTCCCAGCATCAGGGTCTTTTCTAATGAGTTGGCTCTTCACATCAGGTGGCCGGAGTATTAGAGCTTCAGCTTTAGCATCTGTCCTTCCAATGAATGTTTAGGGTTGATTTCCTTTAGGATTGACAGGTCTGATCTCCTTGCAGTCCTAGGGACTCTCAAGAGTCTTCTCCAGCACCACAATTCAAAAGCATCGATTCTTTGGCACTCAACCTGCTTTATGGTCCAACTCTCACATCCATACATGACTACTGGAAAAACCACAGTGTTGACTAGACGGACCTTTGTTGGCAAAGTGATGTTTCTGACTTTTAATACACTGTCTAGGTCTGTCATATTTCCTTCCAAGGAGCAGGCGTCTTTTAATTTCATAGCTGCAGTCACTGTCTGCAGTGATTTTGGAGCCCAAGAAAATAAAACCTGTCACTGTTTACACGTTTTCCCCATGTATTTGCTCTGAAGTGATGGGGCCTGATGCCATGATCTTAGTTTTTTTGATGTTGAGTTTCAATCCAGCTTTTTCACTCTCCTCTTTCCCTCTCGTTAAGAGGCTCTTTAGTTTCTCTTCTCTTTCTCCATTAGAGTAGTATTATCTGCATATCTGAGGTTGTTGATATTTCTCCCAGCAATCTTGATTCCAGCCTGTGCATCCTCCAGCCCAGCGTTTCACATGATGTACTCTGCATAGTAGTTAAATAAGCAGGGTGACAATATAGAGCCTTTCCCAATTTTGAACCAGTCAGTTGTTCGATGCCAGTTCTAACTGTTGCTTCTTGACCCACATACAAGTTTCTCAGGAGGCAGGTAAGGCGGTCTGGTATTACCATCTCTTTCAGAATTTTCTTCAGTTTGCTGTTATCCACACAGTCAAAGGCTTTAGTATAGTCAATGAAGCAGAAGTAGATATTTTTTGGAACTTCCTTGCTTTCTCTATGATCCAACGAATGTTGTCAATTTGTTCCCTGGTTCTTCTACCTCTTCAAAACCTAGCTTGTACATGGGAATTCTTGGTTTAAATACTGCTGAAGCCTAGCTTGAAGGATTTTGAGCATAATCTTGCTAGCATGTGAAATAAGTGCAACTGTATGGTAGTTTGAACATTCTTTGGCATTGCTTTTCTTTGGGATTAGAATGAAAAATGACCTTTTCCAGTTCTGTGGGCATAGCTAAGTTTTTCAAACTTGCTGACATAGTATGTGTAGCATTTTAACAGCATCACCTTTTAGGATTTTAAACAGCTTAGCTGAAATTCCGTCACCTCCATTAGTTTTGCTTGTAGTAATGCTTCCTCTGGTGGCTCAGATGGTAAAGAGTCTGCCTGCAATGCTGGAGACCAAGGTTTGATCCCTGGGTCAGGAAGATCCCCTGGAGAAGGAAATGGCAACCCACTCCAGTGTTCTTGCCTGGAGAATCCCATGGACAGAGGAGCCTGGCGGGCTACAGCCCATGGGGTCGCAGGGAGTTGGACATGACTGAGCGACTTCACTTTCATTTTCAATGCTTCCTCAGGCCCACTTGACTTCACACTACAACATGTCCAGGTCTAGGTGAGAGACTACATCATCGTGGTTATCCAGGTCGTTAAGACCTTTCTCGTATAGTTCCTCTGTGTATTCTTGCCGCCTCTTCTTAGCCTCTGCTCCTTCTGTTCAGTTCAGTCGCTCAGTCATGTCCAACTCTTTGTGACCCCATGAATCACAGCACGCCAGGCCTCCCTGTCCATCACCAACTCCCGGAGTTTACTCAAACCCATGTCCATCGGGTCAGTGATGCCATCCAGCCATCTCATCCTCTGTCGTCCCCTTCTCCTCCTGCCCCCAATCCCTCCCAGCATCAGGGTCTTTTCCAATGAGTCAGCTCTTCACATCAGGTCGCCAAAGTACTGGAGTTTCAGCTTCAGCATCAGTCCTTTCAATGAACACCCAGGACTGATCTCCTTTAGGATGGACTGGTTGGATCTCCTTGCAGTCCAAGGGGCTCTCAAGAGTCTTCTCCAACACTACATTTCAAAAGCATCAATTTTTCGGCGCTCAGCTATCTTCACCGTCCAACTCTCACATCTATACATGACCCCTGGAAAAACCATAGCCTTGACCAGACGGACCTTTGTTGGCAAAGTAATGTCTTTGCTGCTTCTGTTAGGTCCTTACTATTTCTCTCCTTTATCCTGCCTATCCTTGCATGAAATGTTCCTTTGATATTTCCAATTTTCTTGAAAGGATCTCTAGTCTTTCCCCTTCTGTTGTTTTCCTCTGTTTCTTTGCATTGTTCGTTTAAGAAGGCCTTCTTCTCTGTCTTTGCTATTCTCTGGAACTCTGCATTTAGTTGGATATGTTTCCATTTCTTTCTTGCCTTTCTCTTCTCTTCTTTCCTCAGCTATTTTTAAAGCCTCCTCAGACAATCACTTTGCCTTTCTTGTATTTCTTTTTCTTTGGGGTGGTTTTGGTCACTGCCTCTTATATAATGTTATGAACCTCCATCCATAATTCTTCAGGCACTATGTCTACCAGATCTAATCCCTTGAATCTATTTGTCATCTCCACTCTATAATCGTAAGGGATTTGATTTAGGTCATACCTGAATGGCCTAGTGGTTTTCCCTACTTACTTCAATTTAAGCCTAAATTTTGCAAGAAGGAGCTCATGATCTGAGTCACAGTCAGCTCCAGGTCTTGTTTTTGCTTACTGTACATGTACGTTATAATGCTATGTTAGAGTAAAATGAACATGTTTCAGCAATCTTATGTCTTCAGGATGGATAGTGCATACTCATGCTCATGTGAAAAGACCAGCATGATAACTGTCAACAAAATTTATTCACAGCTTTTTATCTATTTTAAAACACACTTCATGGGATAAATTAAAGAGCCCTGGAGATCTGTGAGTGCCCTACTTGTCCATACTATTACTACTCTCAGGGTGATTGTTGATTAAATCCCTATAAAATATTTATGAGTTATGTCTCACTGGCCTTCTTGCAGATACTGTTAGTTATTATAGTACTTTAATCCAGGCCATTCAGTCCTGTCATGAAGAGGTGTTTTCCTCTTTCCTTAACAGTTGTCTAAATACCCCTGTTATTATGCTATAGACCAGTGATGGAATCTTCTGGGAGAAACATTGAAAGAATCATAACCTCAAGAAAGGCCTGCAGCTATACTCTTCACTATTGATACTAAATGGAATAGATTCACAGGTATAGGCTTTCCATTCTGATGTCACCAAGTGTGTGATTAAATGATGACTGAGGATTTCCAGGATTTTTTTTTTTTTTTAGTTTGAGAACAGATGATTTTGTGACAGTAGTTGACCAATTATACACTAAGATTATAAAATAAAAAATTAATTATCTAGTCTCTCTTCACTGGTCATTGTGTTTGACTCTTTGTGATCCCACAGACTGCAGCATGCCAGGATTCCCTGTCCTTCACCATCTTCCGGAGTTTCCTCAACCTCATTTCCATTGAGTCGGTGATGCCATCCAGCCATCTCATCCTCTGTCACCAACTTCTCCTCCTGCCTTCAATCTTTCCCAGCATCAGGGTCTTTTCCAATGAGTTGGCTCTTCGAATCAGGTGGCTAAAATACTTGAGCTTCAGCTTCAGCATCAGTCCTTCTAATGAATATTCAGGACTGCTTTTCTTTAGGGTTTACTGGTTTGATCTCCTTGCTGTCCAAAGGACTCTCTAGAGTCTTCTCCATCTAGGATGGAAGAAAATTAAGACGAAAAGCTTGCTTGTGGATAGTGTTCTATTTTCTGTTGGGCAAATAAGAACATCCCTTTTTTCCTGATTTATCACTAATTTTTGATTTAACAAGTTAACTCTGTTCAAAGTAGAACAAAACATTTTTAAGGGATGTTTTACTGCCATTGGTCTTCCAGAGTTCAGAAAAAAATCTATAAAATATCTTAGAAAATGGATAATATAAAAATAAATCAAGAGGAAAATCTAAGAAAAATATTTTTTCAAAAAAAAAGTAAAATATTTTTTCAAGTTACAGCATTTTATTTTATTTATGTAAAAGATTGAAATATAATTGATGTATAACATTCTCTTAGTTTTGGAGTACAACGTAATGATTTCATATTTGTATAAGTTGCAAAATAATAACTAAAAAAAGTGATTCTGAGGAAAATAGTAACACATACTGATGGCTTTGTCTGTAAAACTACACAGAACAATGATTATTATACAAAGTGCCACTTACTTTTACTTTACTTTTTCATGACGATGTCATTATTTACACAGGTTCAGAACAGATCTACCCTTTTCCCTTGGGGATTTGATAAAAATTTGTAACAGAAATGTCACATTCAAAACCAAATCTCATTTAATTAGGTATGGTAGGCTCACTACTAAGAAACAAGGACTGCTCTGGAATATTTGGAAAAGATGCCACAGAATCTTTCCAGAAAATTTTCCTTGCTCATGCTCTATCATGAGTGGAATCTCAGCCTTATGGTTAATAAAGAATGTTACCTCCTGGACTTCCTTGGTGGTCCAGTGCTTAAGAATCTATCTGCCAATACAGGGGACACGAGTTTGATCCCTGATCTGGGAGGATTCCACAAGCCTCGGGGTAGCTAAGCCTATGCGCCACAGCTGCTGAAGTCCTTGTTCTAGAGCCTGTGCTCTGCAACAAGAGAAAGAGAAAGTGAAAGTCACTCAGTTGTGTCCCACTCTTTGCGACCCCATGGACTGTACAGTCCATGGAATTCTCTAGGCCAGAATACCAGAGTGGGTAGCCTTTCCCTTCTCCAGGGGCTCTTCCCAACCCAGGGATCGAACCCAGGTCTCCTGCATTGTAGGCAGAGGCTTTTACCGCTTGAGCCACCAGGGACGTGTGAAGCCTCTATGCAGACGTTAATTCACCACAAGGCTTTCGTTCCTTTGAACCATACAATAAGGAAACCTTTTCATACTAATCAACACCTCTTGTGTGCTGGGTGTGCTCAGCTATGTCCGGCTCTTTGCAACCCTATGAACTGTAGCCCATCAGCCTCCTGTCCATGGGATTCTCCAGGCAGGAATGCTGGAGTGGGTTGCTCTTTCCTCCTCCAGGCAATCTTCCTGACCCAGGGATAGAATCCCTATTTCCTATGCCTCCTTGTACAGGCAGGTAGATTCTTTACCACTGGGCCACTTGGGAAGCCTCACACCTCTTATGACTCCAATATAAATTAAACTGGCCAAATAGGAAAAATCCACCAAGTTAATGACACGAATCAGAAAATCACTGAACAAACCTGAATGCTCAAATTTATGCTTCAGGGGCAGGAACTTGCCAAGCAAGCAGGAGTAATACTTGTCCTGCTGGTCTCTTGACTTAGCACATCATGTACCACAGTCACAAACTCACCCCCAAATAAATCAAAAAGGAAACCCCAAATACTTGGCATTCTTAAACTAAAAAAAAGGCAGAATATCCTAATACTAGCCTCTAAATGCAGACCTAAGTAAGCCCTTCTTGTAAGCTGCTCAGAGCCTAATGCAAACAACTTTATTCCTGATTTTTGCAATATTGATATCCACAGATCAGCGACGACCCTTGCAATATGATACAAACTGATAGTAATCTTGGTAACTTCTCATTTTTAATCTAGATATCTACTATGTTCTTCGCTTGTAGAACACATTTGTTATGAAATATCGTCTCCCTTGCTAAAAAGTGAAAGCAAAAAGTCTTTCTTTAAGGGTTCTATGTCTTGAGTTCTCCTTTCATAATTGGTAACTGTTGAAGCTGGGCAAATGAATTCTCCCTGATTTGGTATATGCTCTTGAAGTGTTAGTCACTAAGTTGTGTCTGATTCTGTGCAACCCCTTGGACTGTAGTCCACCAGGCTCCTCTGTCCATGGGATTTCCCAGGTAAGAATACTGGAGTAGGTTGCCATTTCCTTCTCCAGGGGATCTTCCCAACCCAGGGATCAAACCTGGGTCTCCTGCATTGCAGGCAGATTCTTTATCACCTGAGCCACCAGGGACACCCTGTATATGCTCTTAGATTTTCATAATAAAAGTTAAAACTGGGCAGAAGGGCTATACACCATATTAAAGAGAGATTGTCGGTGCTTTCATGCAGAGACACAGGACTGAGTCTAATTTTAGCTAGTTTCCAAACTTGAAGGCTACTTGGAAGCTGTGTTCAATTGTAAAGCACATGCTGCTGGTAGAAATGACAGATCATCATGACGATGGCACCGGAGTTGGCATCCTGGATCCAAGGAAAGTTATCTTTGTGGTTGTGAAACTGGTGTTTTCTAGCCTCACTAGTGAGGTTAGGTTCTTTAATGTCAAACAAAAATGAAAGGAGCCAGAGTTTCCATATTATTTTCTGTGTTCAGTGTGCTTGTCAAAAATATATCCCAAAGCTATGGCAACTGAAAAATATTTGTTTTAATCAGTGTTTGGGAAACAAATGCTGGTAGTTGGCTTTAGGACTGGCTTCTTCAGCACTGATATTGGCAGATTCAATTCACAATAAAGTCCTACAGCACTTGTGCTGTTTTTTAAAATCCCATATGGACTTACTCTGTAAAACCTCTTGGCACATTTGCTCATTTTTGTTTCCTGGAGGTTTCTTTGGATTTGTTTGGCTTGGTATCATGATTATTTATTATATTTTCCCTTGAAATACAAAAAGAAAGAACAAACTTATTACATTTTGTGATCTGTATGTTTAACAAGTATTTATTGATCTCCTACTGTGTACAAGACTTTATTCTTGGCACTCTGGAAAGAAATAAAAATCAATCAGATAAATATTGTGATCCCAAGGTACTTTCGACCCAATCAGGAAGCCAAGTTATGAGCCAGGCATTGAACTAGGTGCTGGGAATGCCGAGGTGAACATATAAAGTTCCTGACTCTGTGCTATTCCATGTAATTAAGACAGTACAGAAATCAGAGAAGGCCTTGTGGAAAATGTATTCTTGATGATAGAGTCTTAAAAGACATAGAGTTAACTAGACAAAATTGAGTGGGGTAGAAGGTGTTTTTTAGGGAGAGGAAAGAGCTAATATGTATAGAGGTCGTGGGATGGAGAAGACTCAGTGTCATATCTTTGCAGATCTAGAATCCGGACCCTCCTTGGCTTTCAGTTGTCTCAAGATACTTTTCTGCTTGGTTGGCTCATTTCAGTAACCAAACAAGGTCCTCACAGTTCCTTTTAGTTAAAATTCCAATCCAACCCATTACCTCAGAGGAAATATTCACTATGCTCTCTTTATCACACACACACACACACACAAAAGGCAGCGCCAAGCTCCCCTAACGGCTGACAGCCTCCCAGCCCATCCATCGGGGCCACGTCCCTTCTCTGAGCCTGAGGAAGGGATGATTTGGGGTGTGTTTCAAGTGTGGCAACCTGCTGTGCTGCCTATTCCAGTTCACTTTATTCAAGACTCTTTAAAAAAAAACCACTATTTTAAAAGTTAAATGAAATTAAATTATTTTGGGGTGTATTGGGTCTTTGCTGCTCTTCGGGCTTTTCTCTAGTTGCGTCGAGTGTGGGCTACTCTCTGGTTCTAGTGCACAGGCTTCCCATTGCAACGGCTCCTTTCGCTGCAAAGCGCAGACTCTGGGGCATGCAGGCTTCAGTGGTTCCGGCTCCTGGGCCCTTCAGGACAGCCTCAATAGCTGTGGCGCATGGGTTGAGTGCTCTGGGGCACGTGGGATCTTGCCGGATTAGGGATCAAGCCTGTGTCTCCTGCATTGGCAGGCAGATTCTTTACCACTGAGCCACCAGGGAAACCACATTCAAGACTCTCTTATTCACTGTCTGTGGGGTAGGGCTTGGGGTGAAATATTGAGGACACATGTGGACAGGGGGCTCAGGGGCAGTTCTTCAGCCTTCATACCACCTAACTGATCTCAATCTTTAATAAAATTGGGTTTTAGAGATTCTAGATCTTGACAAAAGCAAACAAAACAAAACTACCACCAAGCTTCTTTGCCCCTTTACCTTTCCCAGCTTTTAGAGAATAAAGGGAAATGACCAAAATTCGTGGCCTGAGATGAAGAGGGATGCTACAATTATTAGATTCAACTCTCCAACCAGCAGAGGGAGGCCCTCTCTGGTATGAAGAACTAACACCTTTATAGCGCATGCCTGAGAGTCTCAAAACCATAGAGCTCCAAATCCTGACCCTCCCAAGGGGTCATGTGGCCTCTGTGTGAGCTTCCTCAGAGAATGAAGACCTTGCATATCTCATTGTTAGCAGCTGTCCTCCAGTGTTTCACTGAAACTCCCCTCCCTGCTCTCTCTTTCTCCATAGAATGTCTTGACTTGGGTGGGGTGTGTGTGTGTGTGTGTGTGTGTGTGTGTGTGTGTGTAGGATATGGTCAATAAATCCATGGCACCTGGAAAATGTACTTTATAGCAGAAACAGTCTTGCTGGCTCATACAATTATATTAGAAGGTGTCAGTGCTCCTAACAGCTAATATGCATGAGTCCTTTTTCACATGCTGTTCATTTCCTGGGGCTGCTGTATCAAAGTGCCACCGACCGGGAGGCTTAAACAACAGGAAAGTATTGTCTCCCAGTTCTGGAGGCTGCAAGCCTGAGATCAAGGTGTTGGCAGGCTTGGTTTCTGAGGGCTGTGAGGCAGGATGTGTTCCCTGCCTCTGCCCTAGCTCCTGGTGGTTGCTGGCCGTCTCTGGTGGTCCTTGGCTTGTAGAAGCATCACCCCAGGTCTGCCTTCCTCTTCACATGACAGCCCCCCTCTGTGAATGTCTGTGTCCAAGTGTCCCCTTCGTACGACACGGACCATATTAGATTAGAGTCCACCTGAGTAACTTCATTCGTGTGAACTAATTATGTCTGCAATGACTCCATCTCCAAATAGGGTCACAGTGTGAGGCAGTGGGGACTAGGACTTCAACATATGGACTTTGGTGGACACAATTCAACACACTAACATATGTCCATGATTTGCATATATTTGTGATTTTATTCTCACAACAATTTTAGGGAGGTAATGTTACCCTCACCCTTTCCCTTATTGTTTCAGAAATTACTTGTCAGAAACCAATAAATGCTAGCAGTAAGTAGAATTTCTATGATATCCTAACACTGCCATCTGGTGGCGGAAACAATTAAAGCGGCTTCTAACTCAATAGCAAAAGTTGTTCAGTTGCTAAGTCGTGTCTGACTCTGCGACTTGCCTTACAGGAAATGTTCACTGACTTTTTTCTGTAATTGCAACAGTTCAGCCAAATAAGTATGAATTCAGCTTGATATTGCTTCGCATCAAACACAAGCCATATGAGAAAAATTAAGAATGGAATAGCACAAATTTTGAGTCCTTGATGGGCTCTAAATTTTGCTAATTAAAATACATAGCTCATTACAGAAAACTCTTGAGTGACTAGCCTGTGATAATACATATTCAAAAGCTTTGTGTTTTTGGAAAAACCTATTTTGAAAAACTGGTTTCTCCTGATGCCCTTCCTCTGGTGAGTCAGTCTAGACACTATATCATTCTGCTGTTCAAACTCAGAATTCAAAAATAACTTTAGTTAGCAATTATTGAACTTCCCTGGTGATCCAGTGGTTAAGACTCTGCACTCCCAATGCAGAGGGCACAGGTTCGATCCCTGATTGGGGAGCTAAGATTTCTGCATGCCTTGTGGTGAGGCACAAAAAAAAAAAAAAAAGGTAATTTCTAACCATTTACTGTTAGTCAAAGGAAAAAAAGGCTGTAAAGAAGAATTGGCTTTGTTGCTTTTCCATCTCTGGGTGTGTTATTTCCTAGGCCTTCATTTGGTACCTCTCTCGGCAGTTTGCTCTCCACTATTATGTTATTCATTTATTATTTTATACCAGTGTGGTCTTCTGCTTATTCTGATGCTTAAATGATCCCACATTTGGCAATGCTGGTTGCTGTAAACTGGCTACTATGACCTATGACACAGGCCCCTCATTCCTGGATACTTCTTTGATTTCCTGAAAAAACTTTTTTCCCAAGCTAATCAAGTATTTTTCCTACTCGGGCCACGGAATCAGGCATTTTTTTTCAAGGAGCCCTTTTGTAAATCAGCTATACTTCAATTTTAAAAAGGAACCCTGGTGTATTTTAGTGGAGAATGTTATTTACAATCCAGCTGGAGAATATACGTATGTGTATATATGTAGTACATTGGAAATCATGAAGTCACACCAGTATTTCGATCTAATACAAAAGCCCACTCCAGTTTTTCTCTTTTTGGTATCTGCAACTCTCTCCTCTTGAGGTGAGAAACGGGCCCTTCTTCCTTCGTTTGCTCATTCATTCCTGCACCTCCCTGTGTAGCCCACTGCTCACTGTCCCTGCTGCTCCACGGCACGTGGGGATGGCGTCCTACCACTCGGGCCACACCTGAGCCAGGTTTCTGCTCTGGACTGACCTCTTCCTTATCCTGCTCCGGCCTGACACTCCGATCTAAGCCACCAAGTCTCCCCATGTCCCCGGACATGGATGCTACCTTCCTCTGACTTACCTAATGGCTTTAGGACCGAAGTGCTCAAGCACAGGATGGGAGGGAAGAGGAGGGAGACCAGAGAGAGCTGCACGCAACTAAAAAAAAAAAAAAAAAAAAAAATCACATTATAGCAAATTCTGTTTCACTCACTCGTGTTCTGATGTAGCTTCGTCCCCTACTAGAATGTAAACTTCATGAGAGGAACGTGTGTCTGTCTTACTTACCATTTTATGCCTAGCACTTAGCATATATCCTGACACAAAGTAGGTATGTGAAAACATTCTGAATAGAGGAATGAATGAATACCATGAAAAAATAAAGAGCTTTATAGTTACCAGGCTGGGAAATGTACATAATTACCAACCAACTTGTCTATGCCTTAGCCTGACATCTGGCTGTGTGTCATGTCTGGCACTGTGTGTGGCAGGCATGTAGTAGGTATTCAAGAAATTATTTAAAAAATACACTGAAATGTTGTGAAGTAATTAGCCTCCAACTAATAAAAAAAAAGAAATTATTTAAAAAATAAAAACAAGTTTTTTGGTTGCACTGTGTCTTCATTGCTGTGCTGAAGCTTTCTCTGGTTGCGGCAGCGAGGGTTACTCTTCATTGCTGTGCACAGGCTTCTCATTGTGGCGGCTTCTCTTGTTGTGGATTGAATCCTCATTTTAAATTTTAGTGACATGTCTGTGTATGTACGCATGCACACATGCTCAGTTGTGTTGGACTCTTTGCGACCCCATGGACTGTAGCCCTCAGGCTCCTCTGTCCATGGGATTCCCCAGGTAAGAATACTGAAGTGGGTGGCCATTTCCTTCTCCAGGGGATCTTCCAGACCCAGGTATCAAACCAGTGTCTCTGGCATCTCCTGCATTGGCAGGCAGATTCTTCACCACTAGTGCCACCAAATAAGTTGTTATTTCACCAGCTTCTGTTTACTCGTCCCTATGCTTCCGTCTTCCCAGGTAGTGGGAGTGCTTTCCAAACTAAAATAACTGTTATCTTCCCCCAACACCAAGGTGGAGTGTGAAAACCATGTCCTCCAAACTTTCAAGCTGAAATATTTAGATGGATTGTACTTCACTCTGAAAGATGAACTGTTCATCCATCCAAGAAGTACTGATGATTTACTCTGCTCATGGCACTGCCTCAGGTGCAGGAAGCACATGTCTGGCTGGGTGGATTGGACCCCAAACTTCATGAAGCTTGCAGTCTAGTAGGGATCAGAAGACAGGGGGACAGGTGAGGATAAAGAGACACAGCACAGAGCCAGGAAGTTTGATGCAAAGTAGGAACTTCGATGTTTTAGACAACGGATCAGTCCTTCAGACCATATGGTCACTCTTTTTTTTTAAACTTTTTACTTTACATTGGAGTAGGGCTGGTTAAAAATGTTATGATAGGGTCACTCTTTTTACTTGAAATAGTGTTAACTGCACCAAACACACATCCCTGAAGCAGGCATGAATGATATTTTGTTATCCACCCTGCTCTCTGCCTTGGCAAGTCAGGCAAATTGGCCCTGATTAAAATACACTACATTCAATACCACTCTGACCCAGACGAGTTTACTCTGTCTAGTTTGGGGTTCCATGTGTTAAGCAAAGTTACAAACCATTCAGAAACAAGATATACGAGGAATGGCAAAAATAATAAAATCATTAAGCTGATGGTAGGATGCTGCTGGTGTTTTAAATAATGGCCTTCAGAATTTCACATGGTAAATGACTGGTGTTAGGCCGCATTTCTCTGCATTTGAGTCTTATAGTGTTTGAGATAGTCAGCTCCCCCAAACAAAAAAAGGTAAAATCATTAGCATTATTTCTAATACTATGTTGAGGCTGCCGTGAGACAAATGCACAAACAGAACAGTGTGCAATATCAGGGTTGGGAACACAGCTAAGCCTAGATTCAAACTTCATGTTTAGTTTCTAAATTGTTTCCAAGTTACATTTTGCCAAGTTTGGATATCAGGAGAAAGAAAAAAAGGTCCCCCGAGGCCACAGGCAGAGGAAGGACTGTAGACACAAACTGACTAACATTCTGCTTCCTGCTTTTGGTTTGATTTGATTCTTTGGGAAAAAACAAAGCAAAACAAAAACAGATATAAGAATTGCTATGTGTAGGCCAGCCCGATGCTAGCATATCTCAGCTTTGAAAAGCTTCTGGGATTTTTGTCTTTGTAATGATGTTTGCCGCTGTACTGAAGAAGAGGAACAGAACCCCGAGGTTGGTTTCCCTAGCTCCACAGCATCCCCGCCAAGGAAAGCACTCTCTCTTGAAAGTCAGTTATAACAATCAGGTATTTATTTTCTACCACGTGCCCGCCCCTGGGTACGGTGCTTCTTAGAGGTCCCAGCCCTGCGAGGGGCTGGGTTAAGTGACACAGCCCAAACCAGGGCTCCAGTGGGAGCTCAAACCTTCTCATGCTCACCCCCAGGATGTGAATGAGACCTTTCAGAGACCTTCTGAGTGTTTCCCTTATAGGAAAAGTACTTCTCTCCCCCTTCCCATTCTTGTCAGTTCAGGGTTCCTTCGAGCCTAATAACCATATATTTCATTTTCCACCCATCCGGACTCCTTGCTCCTCCCCGCTCGGCCCGGGGAGAACTCGTAAACGTCGTTGGTGACGAAGCCACTCTCCAAGCTCCCCAGCGTCACGAACCCGCTTTCAGACGGGTTCACGGCCACGTTTTCATAGTCACAGGACACGGCGTCGGGCGTGGCCTCTCCCGAGCGCGCCCTGAACGAGATGTTCTTTAGGTCCGGGCGGGTCTCGGCCAGATCAGCTTCGCTCTGCTTTCGTATGACGTTGTAAACCTCCAGGTCCGGGCTGTTCCCGGGCTGAGAAGCCGGCCAGGTGGGGTGCTGCTCCTTAGTGCTGGGGTCCGGCTGCCCCCGTTTCCTAGGAAGACAGAGAACCAGGGCTGAGCAGGCAAGGGGCCTGAGAGTGTCCCCGGGCCCCTGTCCAGGCTGGACAGGGTCGTCCCTGCGCGGTCACTACGCCGCACTTCTCATCTGTGTCAGCCTTCAGGGCAGGGTTTTGGGTGTGGCAGGAATGAACGAGGCAAGTGTGCTGTCATTCACCGTGGCCTGAGCACAGAGCAGAACTGGTGATCCTAGGGTCCCCAGAGCCCCCAGAGGGTCTATGGAGAGAACTGCATTGGGGGGAAAAATGCCACATGAAAACAAATCCATCTCCAAGGGAAACTGTCCTTCAACTCTGAATGTGGGCAATCAAGTTGAGTAGAATTAGTAGTATCTTTGACTTGCTCACCAATGGAAATGATAGATATTTTCATATAACAGTTATTGTTTAAGATGCCTTAAAATATTTTATGCTCATTTCTGCTTCAATATTATGATAATTATACCTAAAGAAGCATTAATAAAGAAGCTCATGTATTACTGTTTCACATACATTTTTGGAAATATTTTGCTAGGATTTTTGTGTCTGTGGTACAAAACGATTAAAACCGTGAGTAGACTCCAGCTTCAAAGCTACAATTCCCAGACTGGGGTGAGCTGCTCAATGGGTAGATAAGGAAGGGAAATCAAGAACCAAGCACAGAGTAAGCAGTTAGAAAACATATTAGCAATTTTTTAAACTGAATTCTGTTTTTTTTTTTGCCATATCAACATTTTTAAAATTTAGATTTATTTATTTTTAATTGGAAGGTAATTGCATTACAATATTGTGTTGGTTTCTGCCATATGTCAACATGAATCAGTTATAGGTATACCTATGTCCCCTCCTTCTTGAACCTCCCTACCACCTCCTATGAACTGAATTCTGTCGCTATTTTGGATTAAAAGGAATTAACTAAAAAAATGATTATAGGAAGAGATACTTTTGAGTGCTTATAATATACTCACTCTGCATGTATTAACTGCTTTAATTCTAATAATTCTATAAGGAAGTTATTATTTTTTTAATCTTTTGGCCACGCTGCATGGCATGTGGGATCTTAGTTTCTTGACCAGGGATTGAACCCCTACCCTCTGTAACAGCAGCACAGAATCTTAACTGCTGGACCACCAGGGAAGTCCCTAAGGAATTATTATTAAATGAAATAGGTTCTAATTGAAATCTTATTAGTTTATCTTAAATTGGTCATCAAAGGGAGTCAAGCCTTAAAATGTACCTTTGCTTTCCTGTTGTGAGGTGGCAATGCCACCGTCTTCTATATAGACCATGATGATGGGGAATAAAAATGTAGCTGAGAAGAGCTCTGGGTACCTCCAAAATGGTGGTTCCATGATCCACTAACAGAGGTGCTCTAAGCTACTTAAGGTAGACTATTTTGTAGCCATTTATACTTGTGTATTCAAGTAAAAGTCAATTAAAAGGATTTGGCTATTTTATTTTGAATGAAGTGGTTTAGTTTCAGAGGTTTGCCAGGAGGCTTTGGAACAATCATTTTCATATGGCTCACTATTTACTCCTTTACTAACCCAAAAAAACATTTCTGGAGTGAGAATGTACATGCATGAGAAAACTTTGCTGAGTGATGTGTGGATACACAGGTGAATAACGCAGTCTCACCCCTCAAGTCATTTAAAATCTTCCACACTAAAAAATTAAAGAATGTAAGATCACTCTGTTAATTACAACTGAGTACAAATGCTTAGTACTTCTGAGTGCCCCGAACCCATCAGAAGATTTCTTCTCAAATCTGCAGAAGAGATTCTCTTGGAGCTGCCTTGCCTTTTAATGAAGTCCAAGTTCAGAAAACACAAAGGTTTACAGGATCAACGTTTTACTTGCCTCCTTCTACAGATCCAAACCCAACATACACCTGTGGTGACCACAAGGAGGAGAAGGAGAATGCTGGGGATTAGGATGTAGGCAAGATTCAAGGCAGCTTCTGAAAAGAAAAGCGCAGATAAAATGTAGTTATGGGTATGGTGTTTTTCTGAGTTCTATAAGTTGTTCTAGTGAATTACTGAATGTGGCTCCCTGGAATTGCAGTCAGTGGATTAGAAGTGCAGGTGGCCTGGGGACCCCCGATCTTGTGGCTGATATCTGAAGCAAGGGCAGTCTGGGTGGGGGCTGAGCCCTTAACCTGTATGGTCTGTGTTAATTTGGGGTGGCTAGTGTCATGGCTGAATTACAGTTCATGAATTACAATTCAATATCCTATTTCATTATATGGACACAGTGGATGCTCTTAGGTAGGTGAGAAAAATACTGTTACTTCTCTTATGTAAATAACTAAACTGAAAAATTAAGTGTTTGTTTTCTTAAAGTTACCCAGTGACAAAAACTCAGATGCTTTCTTTTTTGTTTTAATTGAAATATAGTTGATGTACAATATCATGTTAGTTTCAGATGTATCCTATATTGATTTGACATTTGAACACATTATTAAGTCTAGCTACCAGCCCAGATCTTCCTCTTGAAACTCAAGGTGAGAGTTGAGGTTCAGAGTCCATCAGCACTCCAGCTTATCACCCCATTTTCTTTTATCTTCTATATCCATTTCCTCTGTTTGTCTTGTAAAGAAATACTAATCATGGCCTGGGTCTTTCTGCTCTTATTTCTCAACATTCATTCTCAATTCCCCCCATCCCAACCCAAACAACTTCTGGGAGGTTCTCAAGTCTCCGACTGTCTTCCTGAAGACTTTTTACCTCCTGTCTCATCTAATCGCCCCAATTGTCTTATTTCACTGACCAAATCTAACATTTAATACAGTTTTTACAAAGCCACATGTGCCCTGTCTGTTTTCATTTTTAAGTAGCCGTGGGGAGAACAAGCAGGGTATGTAACCATGGGGATTTGTAATCAGGAGAGCCCCACTATCTGTTTTTCCCTGGGAGAGTTCTGTGTATACCTTTGCTTTCTTTCAGCGTTTCTGTGGCATCTTCTTTCTCTGTGTCTTCTGGAAGTACGGGTGTTGCTGGCTCTGTCTCTTCACCTGGAGAGAGACACATGCACTCAGAACCTGGAGAAAGGCATTAACATCCAGATATTCTCTGAGGTCCTACCAGCTTTGGAGCGGGAGGCGGGGGGGGGGCGGGGGGGGATGTCAGAAAGCACTAGCAAAGTGACTAGTGCAGTTTATGATCATGGAAAGGGAAGAACTGAATTTGCTGACCGAGAGGTTTACTTTTCGTGATCTTTCTGGAATGACTCTTGCTGCCAAGAATCAAGTGGGAACACAACCAGCAGGCAGCTGACATCAAGGCCCATAAAGTACCGCAGAACACAGGGAAAGGGCCAGTGACTCACTTTTAGGACCACAATGATCAGTTTGACTCACTTGTCTCATTAGATTGAATTATTCATTTCATATTGTCAATAAGGATAAGTAACATCCCAAACTGATTTGTAATTGCTCCTTTTCACATAGTTGAAAGGCAACCCTCGAGGGTGAGATTAATGAACCATGTGCCATGTCTCAGCATGACTTATACCCATCCAAAGAGTTGGTGTCTTTCCATCGAATCATCTGGTCTAAAGAGCATGTGACTCTAAACCTATGGAGAGGTTCTAAACCTGTGAAACAGCCCAAATGAACTCAAATCTCCAATGACAGTCTTACCTCCAGTACTTGTAGAAGGAACTGTTGGTTTCTCTGCAGCATAAAGGAATAAGAATGAGAGTAATAGGTAAATCGCCACACCCTCTGAGTGAAGCTGGCCAGGGCACAGCTTCCATCTAGTTGCTCATTCAATCTTCCAACAAACTTCATTTCATGCTATCAGACTCCAGAACCTGGTTAGTAAGCCCAAAGAATCCCTTCTGCACAAACACTAGCCTTTCCCCAGTGTTACTTGGACACTTTTTAAAAAAAGCATTAAAACTTTTAAATATGAGACCTTCCAAATATACACAAAAGTGGAAAGATTGGTATAATGAACCCCTATGGAGTGTCAATGCTTATCAACATATGACTAATCTGGTTTCAACAATAATCCCTATTCCTCCCTGGCTAAACCCAGGTCTGAATATTTTATTCTATTCTATTCTATTAGGCTGCACTGGGTCTTAGTTGTGGCATGTGGGATCTAGTTTCCCTGACCAGAGATCAAACCCGGGCCCTCTGCATTGGGAGCATGAAGTCTTAGCCATCGGACAACCAGGCAGGTCCCCTGAACTGTTTTAAAGCAATCCAAGACATTTTATCAGCTCCTACTGGGGATGTTTTAGAGCAATGAACACCGATCTCCAAGCATAGGAGGTGGCTGGGGACCAAGAAGAATATGGCCTGCCCCAAAGCAGAGCTGTGATCTAGAACCTGAGCTATTTAAAATAATTCTAAGAGCCTCCGGATAGTCAGGCTCCACAGACAACCTACAGTAATGTTTTTACTTCTGGCATAAATTGTATCAGTCTTTTGTACTGGCAGTGACTCTTATGCTGATCAGATACTCTGGGATCATAGAGTCAGAGTCTTTAAGGTCAAAATTTTAGAATTTATAGTCCTAAGGCTGGGATGGGCTTCCCTGGTGGCTAAGATGGTAAAGAATCTGCCTGCAATGCAGGTGGCCTGCGTTCGATCCCTGGGTTGGGAAGATCCCCTGGAGAAGGAAATGGCAACCCACTCCAGTATTCTTGCCTGGAGAATCTCATGGACAGAGGAGCCTGGTGGGTTACAGTCTGTGGGGTCACAAAGAGTCGGGCATGACTGAGCGAATAACACGCACACAAAAGGCCAAGATGTCAAAGCTATTCTGAGGTTTTATTTAGAAGGGAAATTTTAATCATGTGTGTGTGTGTGTGTGGGTGCGTGTGTGTGTAGAAGTGATGCAAATCCATTTATTTATTAAAAATGTCTGCTATATGATAGAAACATTCTTATGTTCTAAATGTTTTTATAAAAACAAACAATTTATCCTGATAACAGCCTTGTGAGTAAGTGCTGTTCTGAATTTGTTCACAAGGAGACTCAGGTACAGGGAAATTAAGCAACTTACTCAAATCTCACAGCTAATAAGTAGCTGAACTTGGATTTGAACTTAAAAAATTCAAACAAAAATTTCAGATCACAAGGAGACAAACTCCATGCTAGATATTAGATACACTAGCAAATCAAAAGCTGCCCCAGCTCTCTAAGGAACTGACACTCTACGGGATGGCAATAAAATATAGAATTATAGGAGAATATTCATACATATTAATTTTGTGATACTATATTATAATACATCATATATTCAATGACATTACAGAAAATGATGCAGTCATTTTGTTGTCCCTCCATAGTTCAATTCACTGGGCAAAACTGCCGTGAACACGGCAAATTAATGCAGCCTTTCCATCAACAATGCAATGCAATGGTCTGTGACATTGCCTCAGATGATTTGTCTCTGATTTCCACTGAATGTGTCTATGATTTTAGCCCACCTTGGAAGGAATCAAGTGTTCAGATCTGGCTGGTATGCCACCTACTCTACGTGGTCATGTTGTCAAATTTCATTTTAGATGCTGTCTTTCAACTGGTCGCTTGCCCTCTGGTATAGTAGGATATTGTGCCATAATGTTGGAGCCATACTGGGTGACCTTCCCCTAGTCCATGAAGTGTAGGGTCAAACGTGTATTTCCAGACTTCATGCCAACCACATAGTGAAGTGGACAAACTTGTCAACAGGCAGTATATGTACTGTGTGTGTGAGGTGTTATGATCCTCATAGGAGGAACACTTAACCTAGTTTTGAGGTTAAGCCCTGGAATGCTTCCCAGAGGAAGTGATTTTTTTTTAAACTTATTTGGAAATAATTTAAAACTTATGAAAATTTGCAAGACTACTGCAAAGAATTCCCATGTATCCTTCGCCCAAAAGTTATCATTTTATCACATTTCATTTATGTAACTATTCTCTCTGTCTCTCTCTTTATATATGTCTTTATATATCTATGTATCTATATCTAAGTCTCTCTATATACACAGACACACATATATTCACATACAGACACATGCATAACTTTTTTCCGGAGAATAAGCTATAGCCATAGTTACCCTTTATTCCCTAAACACCTCAAAGTGTATTTAAAACAGGACCGGGAGGGGCATACTCTATCATAACCATAGTACAATTATCGAAACCAAAATATCAACATTGATATGTATAGTATCATCCAATCTACAGATCTTATTCAAGTTATGCCAATTGTCCTAAAATGCCCTTTACAGAAAATTACTATTGTCATCATCAAAGGTACAATCCAGGACCATCTATTGTTATGAGAGAGTGATGCTTAACCTGAACCTGAAGGCTGAGAATGAGTTGACTGGGAAAGAGGGAAGGATGTTCCAAGTAGTGGAAACAGCAGTTAAGAGATCATGGGGAACTTCACAAAACACAGAAAGGAACTGGCTGGGGGATGGAATAAAAGTGGTGAGAACTGGGGCTGCAGAGAGGCAAGGGTCTGATCAAGCCAGTCCCCTCGTGGTGTGCTGAGGTCCGTGAACTTGTCCTGAGAAGGAGGGTGTGGTCTGCAGCGAGGCAATGTGTTAGCCTTCTTCCGTGTGCCCACATGCCCCGCTCAGTCTATTCCTGGTCCTTCTCTGTGTCCCGGGAGGCTGACCTCTGGGGATGTGTCCTGGGCTCCCTTGTCCTCTGGTTCTTGACTGGACTTAACACACACAATGGGAGGCAGAAGCAGGAGATTAGAGGGTAGGAGAAGAGACAGGTCCTAGTATTATTCCCCAGACCTCTCTCCCCACCTCATGGTGGTTTGAGAGTACTGTGTTGTCTGGTTACAGCTCCTTTTGGGTGGTTCCTCTTGCATGACTCCAAGATTTCTCTGGGTTCTGCTAAAACCATCCCCTCCCTTTGCTCCTTGAAGCCTAGGGGTAGTAATAGCTTCCCGCTGTAGCTGGTCCCTGGGCACTTCACCATCTCATGTTCTGTGTCCACACTTTGGTAAATATCATTTTATTATACTCCTCTCATTAAACCCTTTGAGTGTGCCATCTTTTCCATGCCAGGACTCAGTCTAATACAGGCAACAGCACAATTAATAAACAGAATTACTTTTAAAAAAACTAACTGATTCTAACCCCAAAATAAAAGGCTATGAAAACAAGTGCCAAAATCTCACATTTCAAAAAATGTTTAAGGTACAAAATTTTAAATCATGACGATAATAGGATATAATGAACAAAAGTGATGGGCAGCCAGTTTGTCATAAGTGCACTTGCTTTAATTGCTCTAAAAAAGGGCCCTGCCAAGTCAGCCTCGATCCTTGCAACCTCCCTGCCTGAGACAACTCTGTGGTGGGGAAGACCAGGTCTCTGGAGAGAAGAATTCATCTGACGGGGTGAAGAGGGAGTAAAAACAACTTTAGCAGCAAAGGCACAGTCAAGCTCCAACAATTTTGAAATGACAGGATTGTTTAGTCCCCAACTAGATGTAACTAACAAGTCATTCTACTCCTGTCAGGAAAAGATGCAGAACTGAGATCAAGCAGTTGGCTTCAGGGTGGTGAAAAACTTCACTAACAGATAAAGAATCACTTCATGTTTAGATTCCAGTCTATCATAATGGAGAAATTTGGGAAACCCCAGCACAGTGAGATTATAGGCTTGTAGCCAATTCAAAACCTTTAATAGATCTAGAAGAAAAAGCTAGTTAAGTTTGCAAGGCATATATATAGAGGGTGGCCTAAGGGGTTTAAGCCTGCTCATCAAAATGACTGCTATCTGCCCAGTGTCAGTAAAATTAGCATATTTTATCATCTCCCTCCTGTGGTCATTATCCTGTCTCCTTAAAGCCCCAGAAAATGGCTGGCAGAAGACATGCAAGAAAAATGGCCAGCTTCCTTTCATATTTCTTCCTTATTCCAAGCTCCTACAGTGTACAACCTCACATATGGAGGCAATAAGAATTGTAACTGTCCACCTGGAAGGCTTTTTATTTCTTGAAGTTCTCATAATTCTTGCCTTATCATCCATAAATTAGACCCTTTCATTCCTTCATCTCTTAGTATCTAATACCCTCTCCTTTGCTAGAATTACTCCTCAGCGAGGAGGAATCAGGACATCTCCCTTTACAAGAATTCCCAAAGTTTAACACTGCTGGCATTTGCAGCAAGCTTTCTCAGAGACTAGGTGACAAATTCTTGGAACCAGCAACTGATTATGAAAGGAGAGAGGAGGCTGAGAGTGCAGTCACATAACTTGGGAGAGGATTCATTACCATCAGAATATTTGCAGATGAAATTGTTCTTCATGGTACATCGGTCGTCATTCCACTGGAACATGTAAGGGCCCCCGATGCCGGCGGGGGCCGACGGCTGATGGTACATGACCACGCAGACCTCGCTGCCACAGGAAGGCTCATCCACATACCAGTTCCTGTAGGGAAGGGGTCAACAGTGGAGGCAGCTGGAGAAGGATCCCGCAAGACTTTAAAGCCTTTGCTTTCCTCTCAAGTTCCACGGAGCCAGGAACTTAAGAGAGAGTGAGGAATTGAAGTGCGGCCAATAAGGAGAATCATGCTTTCGAATATGGACATCACAATCAATCATCTGACATTTGCCACAGCCTCTTTGCAGGGAGGAATATATTACCATATGATGTCTGCAAAGTTATTATGAGAAAAAGCAGCCAGCAGGGCCAGTCTGGACAATCTTATTATTTTTTTTTGCTTTTGGCTAACTGGGTTTTGTTTCTCTTTTTAAAGAAATCAGATGCACTGGGAGAGGCATGGCTTATTGCATCCAGAGCTTGCCCTGCTTCCATCTCCCCATGCTTTTCAGTAGCCACAGCTGCCTTCTGAACTCTGAGGAGTGGAGAGAATATTCAAGCATCTGAGGTTTCAAAGTAGGAGACAGAGTTCGGGAAAAAGCAGGAGGCCCAGCTAGTCTTTTTCAGTTTTAAGTTGTTTCTAGTTCATCAGGCTGATGAGACCTTTTGTTAGCTTCCGCTGCCTGATTTCTTGTCTTTGTCTCCCAGTTTCCTGGATGGGGTGCACTGCAGCCCCAGTGGTACTTGGAATTAAATGGTGCTGCTGCTCAGTTAGATCTGTGGGTGCCAGGTTAAAGCCTTGGATTCCATAGGAAGTTTAGATGCTGTGAGCACCTAGGCCACGTACTGACTCAGGCCTGGGCTTTGTACTCTGCCTGGTTACTCACCCAAGCAGGTTGCTTCCAGGGCCCATCTCTGCCCTGATGCTCAAACTGTTTAGATAAGAGCCCTGCAGCTCTGCCTAGCGCTTGTCACAGCCCCTCCTTATGGACACCTAAGAGACAGCTCTCCATGTACTACCCCAGGAGAGCTCTGCTTGAGTCTGGTGCTGCAGTTCACCAGAAGGAAAGTCCTCTGCTGAACTCATTGGGTTGAATTTGCCTGGATGATACCTGAGCTTGCAACGCTGCTTGGACACTGGTCAGCTGGGGTTCCTGACGGGGGCTGGGCTCTGCACCTTACTAGTCACCTCCAGGCAATTTTCCAACCTTGTTGATGGGCCTCTCACTTGTCTGTTCTCCTCCCCACTGGCCTTATGGCTTTATGTTATTTCTCAGATAATGGAATGGATAGAATATGGTGCCTGGCATCTAGTTTCTGGACTTGAGCCAGCTTTCAGGCTTGGAACTCACTGCTAGAAAGAGGAAGGACCTGAGACACCCCAGAGGGTGCACATGGTGCGTGCATGTGAGCTAAGTTGCCTCAGTCATGTCCAACTCTTGACCCTCTGGATGGTAACCCACCAGGCTCCTCTGTCCATGGGATTCTCCAGGCAAGAGTGCTGGAGTGGGTTGCAGTGGATTGCCGTGACCTCCTCCAGGGGATCTTCCCAACCCAGGGATTGAACCTGAGTCTCTTACATTTCCTACACTGGCAGGTGGGTTCTTTACTGCTGGGAAGCCCCAGGTGCACATGATATTTTTCCTTTATTCTCCCCAAGGGACCTATGGCCATATATTCGAGGAATCACACTTTGGGGGAAGAGGAATACCCTGATATTACAAAGGCTGTTGGACAGAGCGTGCAAGTTAACATTGCTACCCAAAGTTGTGAAGTGTCATTAAGTTTACCCGTTTGAGTGGGAGCATATTGAGGCCAAGTATTGAATGGAGTTCTGGCTCAGGACTGAGGTAGGAGATAGACGGGCCCCCAGGCTGAACAGCCGGTGTTTGCCAAGCAAAGTTGTGTTTGCTTGAGGCTGTGTTCTCACCCAGATACTCCAAGCACAAAGCTAGTGGCAGAAGCTTTGCTCTGCTGGAATAAAGAGATAAGATGACCACTCTTGAGGTCAAGAAAAAGTTCCCTGTCTGCCCATGGAATGCTCATTGGGGGAGGGGCAGTCAAAAAGAGAGGGGGTCCATAATAAGTAGGTGCATGGGGGACCACATGCACCTACAGGCATCTGTGGTAAGATCCATTTTAACAAAAAATTGTGCATGCATCTTGGGGAGGGTCCTAGGACCTGTCAGTTGCGAAAAAAGAAACAAGATAACTGGCCAAAGGTAAATGAAGCCCCAGAAGGATTATCCTATACCAGTGATTTAAATCACCTCTTTAATTCACCCCTCCTCATTAGAGAGGACTCCCATACCCTTTCTCTCCGGGTGTGTATTTCTGCCTAGCTGCTGACTTGAATAAACAAATTGCTCCTCTGTGTGTTTACCCACTCTTCCGTGGTGGCTCAGTGGTAAAGAATCTGCCTGCAAGGCAGGTGATGCAGGAGATGTGGGTTGAATCTCTGGATCAGGAAGATCCCCTGGAGGAGGAAATGGCAAACCACTCCAATATTCTTGCCTGAAGAATGCCATGGACAGAGGAGCCTGGCGATCTACAGTCCATAGGGTCATGAAGAGTAGGACACGACTGAGCATGCACCCATGTGCTCTCCCACATGTTATGCTGTGTTTCTAATGATAAACTTTGTACCTGTTTTTATGTTTTTGCCTCTGTGAGAAGTGTATTTTTCAATGGGTCAGGGGAACTTTGCTTTTAGCCTCTAATCCCTAGTGGACTAGTGGCTAGGATTCCTGGTTTCTATCCAGGCTACGCAGGTCCTATTCCTAGGAAGAGAACTAAGATCTCTTTTCAGAACTGCTCAGTTTCAGTGCTGTCTCTCTGAGATAAGGACCAGCTCACAGTGGTCCTTCTCCATCCAGTGGTCATTCTCCAGTCTCAAAATATATGAATTGAGAACTTATGGGGTAAGAGTTATAACAGTGGAGAAGCTCAAGGGGAAGCCTTGAAAACTGCATTCTTCCCTGTCCTCTTCAAGAGAGTAAACAGAAAACAATACCTTATCCAGGCAAACATGACAGAAGGTAGTGCCACCTCCAAAGACCTAGAAAATGCCAGGATGGTATTCCCCGTCACATCTCTGTATAATCACTAGTCTGTTCCCTGCTCCTGGACCCAGGCAGGTTCTGAAGGATGAGACTGAAGTAGCACAGACTCAGCCAAGTAGAAGCCCCCTGGCAGCTGCTGTGGCATATGTGGCATCTTTGCTAGAGGTGGTCAACACATCCTTGGGTACCTAGTGTGAAGATTTGGTGAGTACATTCTTCTTCATCTGTATCCGAAAGAGAATTAGAAACAGTCCACCTTCATTTGGAATGGACATCAGTATGTATTTATGGTCTTGCCTCAGGACTATACTACTTTTCCTACCCTCTGTCATAATATGACATGAAGAGAGACTTCCTGGATATCTTGCAGAAAATCACTTTGGTCCACCATACTGTTGAAAGTGAAAGTGAAAAGTTTCTCAGTCAAGTCCTACTCTTTGTGACCCCATGGAGTATAGAAGTCCATGGAATTCTCCAGGCCAGAATACTGGAGGGGGTAGCCTTTTCCTTCTCCAGGGGATCTTCCCAACCCAGGGCTCCCACATTGCAGGCATATTCTTTACCTGCTGAGCCACAAGGGAAGCCCAAGAGTACTGGAGTATATAGCCTATCCCTTCTCCAGGGGATCTTCCTGACCCAGGAATTGAACCGGGGTCTCCCGCATTGCAGATGGATTCTTTACCAACTTCCCAATGAGGGAAGCCCCAAGGTTGGAGATAAATGCTATGAAGATCCAGGGGCCTGCTACTTCATGAAAATGTGTAGGTGTTTTGTAGTCTAGGGGATGCCACAACACCTCTTTCAAGTTACGGGTTAAATTATTTCATCTCACAATAATTTGAAGCATCTTGCAACCATTTGAAGAAGGAAGCCTAGCATGTGGTAGGTCCCTTTGGGCTCTAGAGGTGGCATATTTCATACCTGGGAATACTGTTCTGGTCTATATACCTGTTGACATGAAAGGCAGCTGTCTTTGAGTGGGGTCCAGAGTTAAAAAGGACTCTGAAGCAGTTCTAGGCTGTGATGGAAGCAGACTTCCCACTTGGGTCATATGATCCATCAAACCCTGTTGTTAGAGTCATCGGTGGTGAGAAAAACAATGCCATGGGGCATCCACGCAAGCTCCAATGAGAGAATCACAATGCAAACCCTTAAGATTCTGTAGCAAGGCCATATCACCTGTAACTGAGAAAAAAACCACCTTTTGCAAGCAACTCTGGCTTACTACTAGGCAAGGAGTACCAAGAGACCATACAATCCAACTTGCTCAGTGAGAGTGAGATACTGTCAGACGTACATAGTCAAAAGATTAGGCAGAAATCAACTCATTATAAGATGGAAGAGGTATATTTAGGACCAATGGGGATGTACAAATGGAGCAGACCACCGTGACATCTTCCTCTATTGTATCAGTCTATCCCTCAGCTTATACCTATAGCTGCTTAAGGGAATCCCTTACGACCAGCTGGTAAAGGTAGCCTAAGCTTGGTTAGGTCAGCCAAGCATGGGGGGACAGCTCTACATGGGCAGCAGCTGTCCTACAGCCCCACTCAGAGGTGACTTTGAAAGGTCTAGCGGTAAAGAGACAACCTCCCAATGGCCAGAACTTTGTGGGTGTACCTTCTTAACCACTTGGTATGGAAAGAGAAGTTATTGGACATTAGACTAAGGCAAAGAGCTTGGTCAGCTGATTGGGAGTCTAAAAGGAGAAAGAGTGGGAGGCTGAGGACAAGGATCTCTTGGATAGAGTGATGTGAACAGACATATGGGAGTAGGTATAAAGTATGAAAATCGACCATATGTTAAAGCCCAGCAAAAAGTCTCTAGCATAAAAGAGGCCCTGATTTACCAGGGAGACAAAATAGCTCAACCTGTGAGCAGCTGCCCCCGAGCTGATGTAGCAGGCGTATGCTAGAGTGGCCGTGCGGCAGGAGCGAGGCCATGCACGGGCTCAGCAGTAGCTGTTCCCACTAACCAAGGCTGATCCAGCTACTGCCAAATCCAGCCTGCCAGCAACAGAGACGGGCCTAACACGTGGTGGCAACTAGACCCCACTGAACTCCTGGAAAGGGGCGATGATTCCTGTTGATAGGAATGGATAATCTGGCCATTGGTTTGCCTTTCCTACCTCAGGGCCTTAGCATCACTATCCAAATACTTACACAGTCTTTGATCTACCAGCTCAGGATTCTAAATAAGGTCTAATTAGACCAAAAAACCAAGTTTCTAGCAAAGGAGATGTGGGAGTAAGCAGGGGATTTACTAGCTGGACCACATACTTCGCTCTCCTAAAGCTGCCAGTCTGACAGAATGAGGAATGAGCTTGTTAAAAACACAACCGAAGCACTGACTGAGTGGCGATACTTGTGAGGAGGGGGCAACATCCTCCCAGAAGCAGTGCAGACTTTGAATCATCGACCTTTGTGTCATCCTGTATCATGCGAGAGTATTCTGGGGTCTGGAAGCCAAGGGGTGTAGAAGAAAAATTTGAAGCTAACAGAGGTTGGTTCTTGAACTTAAGGAAAGAAACTGGCTCCATAACATAAAAGCGCATGGTGAAGCAGTAGACGCTGATTAGAAGCTGAAGCAAGTTATTCAGAAGATCTAGCTAAAGATAACTCACAAAGGTGGCCTCACTAAACAACAGATTTTCAATGTAGGATAAACAGCCTTTTAATGGAAGATACCATCTAGGAGTTTCCTAGTTTAGAGAGGAGAAGTCAAACTTCAGCTTCAAAGCTTCAAAGAGCAGGATGACTGGAGGGGATGTATGCATGCATATCTGCTCAGGCTTCTCTGTCAGTGGAGCTTTCTAGGCAAGAATACTGGAGTGGGTTCCCATTTTTCTACAACCCAGGGATCGAACCTGAGTCTCTTGCATCTCCTGCGTTGGCAGGCAGATTCTTTACTACTGATGCCACCTAGGAAGCCTGATATATGTACAATTAAACAGCTGATTCACTTCGTTGTGCAGTAGAAGTTAACACAACACTGTAAAGCAATTTTAGTCCGATAAAAAAGATTTTTTAAAAAGTTGACACAGGGAATTTGCTGTGTGGCTCAGGAAACTCAACCAGGGACTCTGTATCAACCTAGAGGGATGGGCTGGGGAGGGAGATGGGAGGGAGGTTCAAAAGGGAGGGGATATATGTATACCTATGGCTGATTCATGTTGAGGTTTGACAGAAAACAGCAAAATCCTGTAAAGCAATTATCCTTCAATAAAAAATAAATAAATAATAATAATAAAAAAAGCTGACACAGTCGGTGACTTTAAGTTGAAGCTAGTTTTCACTGATCATTTTGAAAATCCTAGGGCCCTTAAGAAATACGCTAAATCTATTTGGCCTTTGCTGTATAAATGGGATGACACAGCTGGATGACAGCACAACTGCTCACAGCATGATTTACTGAGTATTTTAAGCCCCCTGTTGAGACCTACTATCAGAAAAATGATTCCTTTCCAAATATTACTGCTCCTTGACAATGCACCTAGTCACCCAAGCGCTCTGATGGAGATGTACAATGAGATTATTGTCATTTTCATGCCTGGTAACTACATCCATTCTGCAGTCCATGGATAAGGAAGTAATTTTGATGTTCAAGCTTTATTCTTTAAGAAATACATTTCTCAAGGCTACAGCTTGCAAAAGGAGGAGAACCCTCGCTTACCATCCCTCCCTGGCAGTACCCACTTGGGGAATTTGTGCTTCTTGTCTCTGCAGTGTTGAGGCCTGTGAGTTTAGAGGGCCTGCTACCCAAAGGAGAAATCCTTCCACCAGAAGATACACCACGAATGTTGTTGAACCAGTGGCTACCACTTGGACACCAAGGGATCCTTGTGTTCAGGAACCAGCAGGCAAGAGGAGGAGTCATTGTCTTTGCAGGAGGTACTGACCCTAATCATGAGGTGAAGGTATCTCTGCTGTTATAGGCAGGGGGATATGTTTGGCACTCAGGTATCTACTTGGGTACCTATTGGTACTCATGTGCTCCATTTTGATAGTAACTAGAAAAGTGAAATCACTCCAGACTGAGAAATTCAAGTTGACTAGGGCTTCACACTCCTCAGGGATAAAGGTCTGGGTCTTGCCACAAGGTAAGCAAGCCACGGAGGCTCCCCAAGAAGAGGGTAGGGGAGCCTCGACAGGACGGAGTAGGTGAGGGGGGCTCAGTAAGTATAAGTCATGGCTCTGGGGACCAGCTGCAGTGGTGGAGAGGGTAGTTCCTCCTGCTAATCTTCTTTTTTAAAAATTTCTCCCAGGAGTACTTCCCTGGCAGCCCAGTGGTGAAGAATCATGCCTTCCAATGCAGGGGACACAGGTTCGATCCCTGGTTGGGAAACAAAGATCCCACATGCCACGGGCAACTAAGCTTGTCCCTGGCAACTGGAGAACCTGTGTGCCACAACTAGGAAGCCTGAGCACCGCAGTGAAGACCCAGAGCAGACAAAAAAAAGTTTCTCCTGGGAAGAGAGGCCCATGAGAATCTTGGAGGAGATACTCCTGGAACTTAAACGAAGGTGTGGATCAGAATAGCCAAATGGGTGGGCTTCGATAAATGCTGACACGCTGTCGTAAATGGAGTAAGTAAAAAGAGATATATTCTTATCTTCATTCTTTTGATTGAAACTGAATTTAAACTTTTTCCCCAAACGATTGTTTACCAGTTAGAGTGTCTATTTTGTGAACTGTTTGCTCAGGTCTTTTGCTCAGGGGTTTTATTGACATTTAAACATTTAGTGTTTCCCTGACTTTTATATACTATTTACTGTAAAAAGACAGTAACTGTTAAATTTGTTACAGCACATTTCCGGTCTTGTCTGCCTTTTAATTTTGGTATTTGTTGACATTTTTCCATGTCACTGCTCTCCTCAGGGAAGGATGATGGCAGTGCTATGGTGCTAGGGCGAGTATGCGAAGTGAGTGCAATACTGGAGGTTTAGAAGCATTCTGCAAACAGCAGGCTTCTTTGTGTCCCCTCTTGGCCACGCCAGAGAATTAGATCTGGCTCTAATTTCTTGCCTGTCATCATAATTCCGGAGATGGCAATGGCAACCCACTCCAGTACTCTTCTTGCCTGGAAAATCCCATGGACGGAGGAGCCTGGTGGGCTGTAGTCCATGGGGTCGCAAAGAGTCAGACACAACTGAGTGACTTCACTTTCACTTTTCACTTTCATGCCTTGGAGAAGGAAACGGCAACCCACTCCAGTGTTCTTGCCTGGAGAATCCCAGGGACAGGGGAGGATGACGGGCTGCTGTCTATGGGGTCGCACAGAGTCGGACACGACTGAAGCGACTTAGCAGCAGCAGCAGCATAATCCCTTGTTGTCTAAAGCCCTTCAGCCCCATAGCCCTCTAGTCTCTCACTGGGCCTACAAGCCCACTCCTGGGCATATACTCAGAGAAAACCATAATTCAGAAGTATACACGCACCCCAGTGTTCACTGCAGCAGTGTTTACAGTAGCCAAGACGTGGAAGCAGCCTAAACGTCCATCAACAGAGGAATGGATAAAAGATGTGGTACATATATGCAATGGAATATTACTCAGCCATAAAAAGAACAAAATAATGTCATTTGCAGCAACATGGATGAACGTAGAGATTGTCACACTGAGTGAAGTCAGTCAGACAGAGAGAGACAAATATCATATGATATCATTTATATGTGGAATCTAAAAAAAAATGGTACAAATGGACTTATTTACAAAATATAAATAGAGTCACAGATGTAGAAAACACACTTATGGTTACCACGGTGTAAGAGGGTGGAGGAGGGATAAATTGGGAGCTTGGGATTGACATATATACACGACTATATATAAAATAGATAACTAACAAGGACCTACAGTACAGCACAGGGAATCTACTCGGTACTCTGTCATGGCTTATAAGGGAAAGGTCCTAAAAAAGGGTGCATATATGTATATGTATAACTGACTCACTTTGCTGTACATCTGAAACTAACACAATGGAAATCAACTATACTCTAATAAAAATTAAAAAATCTCTCATTAGGGTTCCAGTCCAAAAGGCCAGGGAGCCAGAACCGCTGACATCATGCATTGTGTGCTATTGAAGCAGTGCGTCTGGGCCACCCTGCTGGGCAGAGCTCTCTGAACATGAGCTGGTCCCAAGGTAAGGTTGATTTATCACCCTTGCCACACTGCTTGGGTCCATGGCTGTGCCAGTGCTGCTATCCCCTTGGGGCTCTACCCAGCTGGGCTTCTCTTCCACCCTGACTGGCACCGGGGAGCTAGCCTGCCTCTTTCCTGAACTATGTCAAGTGAGCTAGCTGCTGTGAGTTCCGCACACTTACCTAAATGCTGCTCTGCTTCCATCGATCCAGGCATAAAGGTCCTGGCAGGCTGTGCCATTGCTTTGTTTGTCCTCACGCCTCCTGAGTCCAATCCAGAAATCGCCATCAGAAGCCAGGAGGTTTTCAATGAAGTTTTCTATCAGTCTCTGTTCATCTTCAGACTCAATGCTGACTAGCTGGCCCCCATTCCTCCTGCAGGCTGCTCTGGCTTCCTCAAAGTTCAGTCTTTGAGAAGCATCACGAAAGTAAATGACTTCATAACAAGGCTTCTGGGTTCCTAACCGGCAGACTGGCTGACCTGGAGAAGAAAAGAAGCCTACCTATTTTAGTGCCCCCCAACACATGTTCAGATGGTAAAGAATCTGCCTGCAGTGCAAGAGACCTGGGTTCGATTCCTGGACAGGCAAGATGACCTAGAGAAGGAAATGGCTACCCACTCCAGTATTCTTGCCGGGAGAATTCCATGGACAGAGGAGCCTGGCCGGCTCCAGTCCATGGGGTTGCAAAGAGTTGGACCCAACTGAGTGACTAACACTTAAAATATACCAGAGCAGAGGCTCTTGGAGACATCTGAGTGAAGCTGGGCAGGAATTCTGATTACTCATCAGTGGATTGTTTTAGTGTCATTTAGGCTCTCAGAGCAAATTAATACCCCTTCCAGTGTGGAGATGCAGTGATCTAGACTCTGATGCCTAAATTGTGTAGGACCTCCATCCATTGTTTATTCCATTACAGATGATTAAAAAGCAGACATTTAAAATTAATCTTTAAAAGAGCAGTGGATGAAGATTTATTGTTTCACTTAAAGGCACACAAATAACACTATCATGCCATTTGGGAGTCTCAGGAGATAGTGTGGTTTAAAGTGAGTTATCTCTGTTTGGGGTTTCCTTCAGGTAAAAGAGGCATTCTGAAGTCAGGTGTAGGCTTCTCAACCCTGAACCCTCTGCCTAGGTAGCAGGACTGAGAATTCACCCAGTCTATGGTATAAGCAGAAGCTATGAGCTTCAGATCCAAGGGGATTTCTGCTACTGGTCTTGCTTAAAGACAACAGCTAAGGTTTAGTGAACGCTTACTATGTGTCATGCATTACTCTAAGAGCTTTTACATTTACATACACACCTTATCTCACTGAACACTCACAGTAATCCTCTGCTGTAGATGCTGTTTATGCCTCATTTTACAGATGAGAAAACTGAGGCTCAGAGAAATTTGCTTGGCTAAGGACACATAGGGCTTCCCAGGTGGTGCTAGTCATAAAGAACCCGCCTGCCAATGCAGGAGACATAAGAGACAAGTGTTCGATCCCTCATGCCAACGCAGGCTCAGGTTGCACTGGGGGTCTGTGTAATATGTCTCATCTGACTGACACCTGAAAGGCTGAAGACAAAGACAAATGGATGGGACTCTACTGAGGACAGATTACAAATCCTTCACCAATACATACCACCCTAGCTTGTGTCTGGGCTCCTGAAGCCATTTCTGATCTGTTCTGTTCAGTCACTAACTCAGGTTCAACTCTTTGCAATCCCAGGGACTGCAGCACACCAGGCTTCCCTGTTCATCACCATCTCCTGAAGTATGAGTTGCTCAAACTCATGTCCATCAAGTCGGTGATGTCATCCAACCATCTCATCCTCTGTCATCTTCTTCTGCCCTCAATCTTTCCCAGCATCAGAGTCTTTTCCAATGAGTCAGCTCGTCACATCCGGTGGCAAAAGTACTGGAGATTCAGCTTCAGTATCAGGTCTTCCAATGAATATTCAGGGTTGATTTCCTTTAGGATGGACTGGTTTGATCTCCTTGCTGTCCAAGGGACTCTCTAGAGTCTTCTCCAACACCACAATTCAAAAGCATCAATCCTTCAGCGGTCAGCCTTCCTTATGGTCCAACTCTGACACCTGTACAAGACTACCGGGAAAACCATAGCTTTGACTATATGGACCTTTGTTGGCAAAGTGATGTCTCTACTTTTTAATACACTGTTTAAGTTTGTCATAACTTTTCGTCCAAGAAGCAAGAGTCTTTTAATTTCATGATTGCAATTCTGCACCCAAAACATTAGCCTCATCGCTCCTTTGTCCAGTCAGTATGTACTGAGTGTACACTCGTGCCTGGTGCTGGGCTAGGTGCTGGGAATACAGAAACACACATGCTTCCGAGCCCACAGGAAGAACACAGCATATGTTTCTGGATCAGTGAAACATTTTCAGTGAAAACCAGATTTCAACAAGGAGAATCCCTTGCAGTGGAGAGCCAGTTCTTGGGCTCTGGATGTCAATTGCTGCCACAGAGCTAGGAGTTGAGGATTTGTGTTTGGAGAACTCTTTCCAGTTCTCATAGACTGTTCTCATTTTCCTCTTTGTTTTGCAACTGTGCAGGGAGCCAGAGAGCATTCGTTATTCCCCAAACTGCCCAGAGTACAGGGCAAAAGGCCGCAGGCAGTGAACTGCATTTTCAGTGCTTAAGTGGGAACAGAGTACATACAGATAATCCAGAGAGCTCTTGTGAATTCTTATTTTCAATTTCTTCTTTCATTGCTTTTGTAAATAAATTCTTAAATGAAAAACGTTGGTTTTTCATTTTGCATATTCTCCCTTTCTCTGCCATTTTTCTCCTGTTGCTAAATAGAGAAAGTCTAGCAGGACTGCTCCAACAGAAAATTAGGAGCCCTCCTAAGAGCAGCATTCTCAATGATGAGGGGTTCTGGAGACCTGGGAGAAGGCTGGGCCAGCTCAGCTTCTATGGGTCCTTAAAGGTGACTCCAGATGAGGAAGAAGAGGAAAAACAAATGAGTCCCAGGAACCCCAAATCTGGAGGTGAATTTACAGGCAGCCTCCATTTTTCCACCGTTGGATTATCAAGGTGATCATCATAACACCCTAAACGAGTTTCCCCTATGGCCCAGCCTGGCCACACATCCCCAGTCCGCCAGTGAGTGCCAGAGTGATCCAGAGCTGGAAGAAGGCCCAGGGCTCATCTGGTCCCCTTGCTTTCAGGAAGTGTCTCTCATCTCCCACTTGCAGGAAAGGGAAGGGCGGGAGGGACTTCTGTTCCTCTCCGTGGACGACAGAGCCCGGGGAAGCGGTCACCCAAACAGCTGAATTCGGTTACCCTCCCATTTTGCCTCTCGGCACCCCACCCCATCCTGAAACCAACTTTAGAGTCTCTCAACCAACTTCGGAAGCATAGATAACTGAGCGGAGGTTTTCTTTCTCCTCCATCCTTCGTGGCCCATCTATTGCCTGCAAAAGTCACGAAGGAAACCCGAGAAGAGAGACGGACATCGCCCTCCCGCCGGCCCCCGCCACGACATGCGGAACAAATGCAAGAGGCAAGAAGCCAGAGCACTGTACCTCCTCTGAAGCCCAAGTCCGCGCCTGCAGTCACACGACAGGAGGAAGGAAGCCGAGAGTCATTCATCCCAGTAAGGCGGGGCTTGTCCCGCGCCAACTAGGCTGCTTTTTCTAAACGCTCTAATTCCAGGCGCGGGATTCTGCCGCCCTCCCTACCCCCCATCAGGAGAGACCAGGAGTAACAGGCTGGGTTCGCACCGCACAGCTGAGCTCGAATCGCTACTGTACGCCCCCCGCCCCCTCCGTCCCCGGGGACAGGAGACCTCCTCGGTGGGCAGGACAAGCCCTGTGTGGGGGTCCTGGGGACTACTGAGACTCGCTCAATGGGGGCGAACCGAGGGGCGTCTCCTGGAGCAGTTTGCTCACTGTCCCATCTAGCCTCCCGGTATCTGATAACCCTGGGCGGGGAGTGGACGTCGAGCTGTCCAGGACACGCAGGGAACCGGCGCTGGCTGGGCTCAGCCGCCCGGCGATTGCTCCTCTAGAAGCAGCGGGAGCCGGTGGGGCTGAGTACGCTGGTGGGGCGGGGGCGCCACCCCTCCACCCTCTCCTCGGAGGGCCAGAGAAAAGGCGCCGTGGCCCTGAAGACGGTCAGCCGCAGCTTGGGTGCCGTGGGAGCCGCAGCCGAGCGCGCCTGGGAACCAGCCCCCGCCCCAGCGCGCGCACTCACCGCTAAGCAGGCGACCCGTCGCCCCCAGGAGCCCCGCCAGCAGCACGGCCAGCAGCACGGCCCGCGGCGCCGCTCCCCGCGGCATGGCCCGGCTCGGGTGCGCCTTCGGACCCCGGGGCGCTACGGCTGTGGAGCGGGCAGACCCGCAGCGGCGCGCTCCGCAACGCCAACGGCGGGCGGCTGCAGCATCTCCCCAGCACCGACGGACCCGGCACCCGGAGGAGGCGGGGAGGGCGAGGAGCCAGCCTGTCGCCCCTCCGCCCCCGGGGACGTCACTGCGGAGAGGGCAGCCCCGGTGGCGGGCCCGCCCCCAGAGCCTCCCCCAGCGCGCTCGGCGCCAGACACCCGGCCCGCCCCACTCGGAGCTTCCCAGGGACATCCTGCGTTTGCCCGGGGCGCAAAGCCGAGGAAAATCCCGGTCTGGCTTCTCCGAAATGCAATGAAGACGGCACTGGCTAAAAACCGACCGTGTCACGCCCCAACTCCTCCTCCCAGCGTCCTCGGCTCCGCCTTTGGGCCAGCGGGAGAAGCAAACTCCGAGAACTGCCGGGACTCAGGAGGCTGCCGTCCGGGCCTTCGCGGTTACGTCTAAGAAAGGAGCGGTGGACGTCGAGAACACACGCGCACCCAGGCTGGGTGCCCACTGGCCGGACAAGTTAGACCGCAGCGTGGATACCGTCCAGCGGAGGCTAAGTTGGAGTTCTGGCTGAGAGAAGAGTGGCTCTCCCAGAGCGTCCTTGAGGCCAGCGAGGAAATAATACCGCTTTTTGCAGAGCACATTGGTGTGGGTGATGGTTCGGTCTCCTGGTAGAAAGGAGGTGACCCTCTCCCCGTCCCCCCCCAGGGAAGAGTGACCCTCATTTCCTGTGGCAAAGCTTTCCTCAGGAACCCAGCCTTCTTCCAAACTCTCACAATAGTCCTGTTTTACATTTGCACCTTGTAAACGAAATGTCTTATGCAAATAATAAAAGTAAGACTCCTGTCCAAAAACTAAAGTGCTAAGTGCTGGAAGGTGGGTCTAATTTGCATACTTCCTTCCCGCCCCCACCCCTCCCCACCCTTCACAGCCCAATCTGGTCCACTGACTTTTGAGTTTTGGTCTCAGATGGAGCCATTGCCGTTTGAGACAAACAGGCCAAGTTGATCACAGGCTGGGGCATCTGTTTTCAGTATCAGCTGATCTTTTGGGAAGCTCTGCTACTGCAGAAAGGACAAAATTGGCAGGAGGAGGGCTGGCCTTTAAGGCAAGTTCATTTACAGCCTGTCCTGATGCCTGAATTAGAATATTTCATGTCCAGCACACATTCTTTCTAGAAATTCCCGATTATCAAAACATTCAAAGAGTGGGCTGATATGGTGAGTAGAAGGACTTGATTCTGCAAGTCAACATTTGAAATCGTTTCTGGTTCTGCTTTTTCTCACTTAATGTCTCTGTGAACTCCAGCAAGTTTCTTTGCCTACATTTAACTCTTGGTAACAATAAAAATCACTTTAACTTGCGAAGTTTTGATAAGGCAACTGAGTAAGTAAGTGTGCAGATAGCTGGACACTTAATGGCAATTACAAAGGATTTATTTCCAATCTTACAGCACGTATTACAGCTTAGAGAAGCTGTTTAACCTTGGCCCAAATAATTAAATTGTGTCCTGAGTTCTCCCTTGGATACCCTGGCCCTTGGTCCAGATGGACATTGTTGAGGTATGCAGTCAATCTAATGTAGATTACAGTAGTGACCCCTATCCTTCACCCTATATCCTCACCCTTTAACTAGGTGAATTTGCAGTTCTTCTTACTAAAGGAGCAGAGTACATCACCCGCTCCCTTGTCCTTGTGTTTGACCAACAGAATGAGCTTAGACTGGAAAAGGCCTCACATGGTTTTGTTTCTTCTCTTGCTTCTCTGCCACCCTCTGAGAGCTCAGATATCTCACTTGTCCAGGTAGATCCCAAAGAAGACACCTGGGGCGGAGGGGCCTCTGTCAATCAACAGACATATGGTGAGAAGCAGAGGTGTCCTGCAGCCAGAAGCTGAGCTACCTGGCCAGACTTAGACAGTCAAATCCTCAGCTGACCTCCAGATATATAAGCAATAATAAACATTTTAGATCACTTTGTTATGCAATGCTGTTGCAGCAATACCTGACCGTTACACCTGGTAATACAGAGCGATGCTGCTGGTTGCTGAAAAAGCTCATAAAGTGGAATTTTTCTTGGTAAAATTGTCTTGATCCAGGCTCCAATCCTTAGTTTGACAAGCTCAAGCCCAATTTAAGAGACTAATATATTCACCCATTGAGAAACATAATCATCAGGTAAACCAAAGTTTGCCTTGGTCTTTTGAGCACATACTCACCCTCTGGGGCGGGGCGGGGGGCAGATTTCTCAGTGAGGATGGCATCAGAACAAAGGGAATCAGCTATACAATTTGAAATTTAGGTTTTGATATCCAGCTATGTCCATCTTCGCGATAAGAGAACTGTCTGACAGACAAACACATCATCCTGACAGGGTAATTTTTAATCTTGATAACGCTGAGATGAGATTGCCAGCTTGTAACTCTCTAAATTTCCCTTCCCTAGGTCTGATTACCTTTCTTTTGTTCAAAACGTTTTTCTCCAAATAGTGTCACAGCAGAAATGCTAATATCCATTCTCCACTTCTTTTAGTGATAAGAGTCCTTGAATTCCAACTAGGCAGATAACCCCTCATCCACCCCCATTAAAGACTGTTTCCCAGCCTCCCTTGCAGTTTGGTGTGCCCTTAATGATTAAGTTCTGACCAGTGGGTCACCCGCTTTGCTGCTGGCATGTGGATGGAAGGGGCACTGTGCGAAGTTTATGTTCAGGAGTTGCAGGTGGAGGCTAGGAGCAAAGTGCATGGTGCTTCTAGTTTTCTTTTTTTTTTAATTTCTTTTTATTAGTTGGAGGCTAATTACTTCACAACATTTCAGTGGGTTTTGTCATACATTGACATGAATCAGCCATAGAGTTACACGTATTCCCCATCCCGATCCCCCCTCCCACCTCTCTCTCCACCCGACTCCTCAGGGTCCTCCCAGTGCACCAGGCCCGAGCACTTGACTCATGCATCCCACCTGGGCTGCTGATCTGTTTCACCATAGATAATACGCATGCTGTTCTTTCAAAACATCCCACCCTCACCTTCTCCCTCAGAGTTCAAAAGTCTGTTCTGTACTTCTGTGTCTCTTTTTCTGTTTTGCGTATAGGGTTATCGTTACCATCTTTCTAAATTCCATATATATGTGTTAGTATGCTGTAATGTTCTTTATCTTTCTGGCTTACTTCACTCTGTATAATGGGCTCCAGTTTCATCCATCTCATTAGAACTGATTCAAATGAATTCTTTTTAACAGCTGAGTAATATTCCATGGTGTATATGTACCACAGCTTTCTTATACATTCATCTGCTGATGGGCATCTAGGTTGCTTCCATGTCCTGGCTATTATAAATAGTGCTGCGATGAACATTGGGGTGCACGTGTCTCTTTCAGATCTGGATTCCTCAGTGTGTATGCCCAGAAGTGGGATTGCTGGGTCATATGGTAGTTCTATTTCCAGTTTTTTAAGAAATCTCCACACTGTTTTCCATAGTGGCTGTACTAGTTTGCATTCCCACCAACAGTGTAAGAGGGTTCCCTTTTCTCCACACCCTCTCCAGCATTTATTGCTTGTAGACTTTTGGATAGCAGCCATCCTGACTGGCCTGTAATGGTACCTCATTGTGGTTTTGATTTGCATTTCTCTGATAATGAGTGATGTTGAGCATCTTTTCATGTGTTTGTTAGCCATCTGTATGTCTTCTTTGGAGAAATGTCTGTTTAGTTCTTTGGCCCATTTTTTGATTGGGTCATTTATTTTTCTGGAATTGAGCTTCAGGAGTTGCTTGTATATTTTTGAGATTAATCCTTTATCTGTTTCTTCATTTGCTATTATTTTCTCCCAATCTGAGGGCTGTCTTTTCACCTTACTTATAGTCTCCTTTGTAGTGCAGAAGCTTTTAAGTTTAATTAGGTCCCATTTGTTTAGTTTTGCTTTTATTTCCAATATTCTGGGAGGTGGGCCATAGAGGATCTTGCTGAGATTTATGTCGGAGAGTGTTTTGCCTATGTTCTCCTCTAGGAGTTTTATAGTTTCTGGTCTTACATTTAGATCTTTAATCCATTTTGAGTTTATTTTTGTGTATGGTGTTAGAAAGTGTTCGAGTTTCATTCTTTTACAGGTGGTTGACCAGTTTTCCCAGCATGCATGGTGCTTCTAAATAGAGCTGCGAGTTCTGGAATCTCAGGTACAATCCTGAGTAGGCCTGCCAGCTGGGCAATGCAGAAGGGACAAAGTCTTACCCTTCTCTTTTCCAGTGTATCCCACCTTTGTAAGTGAGGTAGGTTAGCACTGGGATTGTGGATATGTGTATAATACATGGGGATGTTGAGCCAGCTATTCACAAAACTGGAAGTAATTCACTTCTGACTTCAGACATGTCCTAGAAGCTGAATTAACCAAATTTTGGAAAATGGATTTTTTTTTTTTATAGCAAGAAGACTTTAAGGTTTTCAGGACTGATCTTTCATCTCTGTTTCCTTATTGTTTTTTACTTTTGTTGAATATGTAGTGCTTTTGTGCTGTCGCTCAGTTGTGTCTGACTCTTTGCAACCTCATGGACTGTAGCCCGCCAGGCTCCTCTGCCCATGAGATTTCCCAGGCAAGAATACTGGAGCAGGTTGCCATTTCCTCCTCCAGGAGATCTTTCTGACCCAGAGATAGAACCCACGTCTGCTGCATTGGCAGGTGGATTCTTTACCACTAGCACCACCTGGGAAGCCCTTGTTTTTATGGTGGTCTACAAGGTGAGGCACATAAAGTCCCTGTTTCTTGTTTATCTGATATTCATAATATAGATCAAATATAGCAGTTCTGGAAATACCCTTCAAATGAAAGCAAGATAAGTTGGAACTTGAGAACATATAAAATGAGAGAGATGATAACTATGTGGTATCAAATACAGTGGTTTCAATAAGTAAAACAGACACAAGTATTCAATAGCTGGTATTCCTAGAAGTGCTGCATATTTAACTTTTATTTCTTGGTCTAATTTGATTGATTCCAGTGATCCTGATATAAGAGCCAGTTGTTTCAAAGGTGAAGATCTAAGTGAGCCATCCTCTCCCAGGTGTCAGTCAAATTAATCCAAGGCTTTGACTTCTTCCTGGTCTTCTTTATCTGACTCTGAAATCACTTTCCTGTTGGAAGTAACACGAATCAATTCAGAACTCTGTAGTTGTGAACACAGTGTGGCATGAAAACAACTTTTGAAAGTTTCTCCAATAAAAATTTACTGTGTTGGATTCTAACTATGGGTTAGATTTTGCAACCAAGTATAAATTTCTGTGTGGGAGGAACAGTCATTCCACTGTGAAGTGACTTGAAAGGTTTGGGAGTGGACCTCCTAAAGATAAATATAATGTGCTCACCTAAGAGTCAAACTTCTGAGATTTCATCACTGGTGACTGATTTCTTTGGATTACCCAGTATTCCTTCTAGTCAGCCCTCTTTTAAAATGCAAATATTCCTGGGTGGATAAAAAACATGCCACTAAAACTTTACTGTGTACATACTTTTTTAGTTCTTTCTTTCTGACAGAATGGACCTGGAGTATTCTAAGATCTGGTGAAGGAGTGATGGTAAAGGCAGATATGTTTTTTTTTTTTTTTTTTTTTTAAGGCAGATATGTTTATGTAGGGAAGTTTTGGGTAGACAAGAAAGGATGGAGGGAAAGGAAAGGGGGTAAAATTAAAATAAAATTAAACTTTAAAATAAATTACAATAAAGATATTTCACAAATTTAAAATTGTTCACAAACTAATGTACAGTATAGAAATACTACTTTCTAAATTAGCTAATGCTGAACAACATGGCATTTTTTTAGTTAAACCTTTTTGTTACATGGAATTCCCTTGTGGTCCAGTAGTTAGGACTTGGTATTTTTCACTGCCTGGGTCTGGGTTCAATCCCTGGTTGGGGAATTAAGATCCCAAAAGCCACGTGGTGTGGCCAAAAATTTTTTTAGTTTTTTACAAATATTTTCTGAATTCCTACAGGGAGGCAGTGTGTTAGGCATTTTGTGCTAGATCCAATTTCTTTTGAAACATACAGTACAGTCACAGACAAGTAAAAAATAGGTGAAAAGTTAAATAACAACATAGTAGAGAAGACTTGAATAATTATAAAGTATGTGCACAAAGTAGTGCATGACTAATTGCCAAGAAAAATGGTGCAGACAGGAACTGTGTAAGAAGCTCAGAGGAAGAAGATGTCGCAGTGAAACAGAATGAAATTCAAGGCTATAGAACAGAGGAGAGAGGCCAAGCAGGTATACAGAAGGAATTAGGTAAGCACTTATGTCATTAAGGGAATTATCTGTCCAAGTTGTGGAATAATGTTTTACTCTTAGGTGAATCCACATATGTAGTAACAGGACTGTTCTGATCATCCCTATAAAAATATGCACTGAAATTTAAGGTACCCAGGGCTTGCCTGGTGGCTCAGATGGTAAAGGATCTGCCTGCAATGCAGGAGACCTTAGTTCCATCCCTGGGTTGGGAAGGTCCCCTGGAGAAGGGAATGGTTACCCACTTCAGTATTCTTGCCTGGGTTATCCCATGGACAGAAGAGCCCATGAGGTCGCAAAGAGTCAGACACGACTGAGCAACTAACGCTTACTTTCTCTGTGGTACCCAGACAGATCTGCTGATACAATTCAAGTAGCAATCTTTATTATTTGAATCAAGCAAACGAAATTTTCACTGAATTAATTTTGCTCCATCCTTATAAATTAAATCAAATCATCTGACTGAAAAGCAAGAAATTAAGTTGCTAAACATTGTGTAGACAATATTAGGTCATTAAGTGACTTTTCCAATTTTTTTTTCAGAACTTTAAAAAAATCAGGGTAGACATATTCATGTTTTCTTTAACAACATCTGATAACATTAATGGCAGTTGGCCTCAGTACCAATAAGATAAAAATTCTATTACTTCTTGTTAATCCATGAATGTCGTATGCAAATAAACATCTATCAAGTTAATGTTGAGTTAGACACGTTGGGTTTCAGTCATAATACAAAGATGGAGACATTTTTTTATTAGGGATTCTTTAGTCATTCACAGGTGATAGCCAGTTTCCTTTAAACTGTTCTGGACCCTGTGCCTGGTGCTGCTCTGGGCAGCAGTATTCTGGGAATAAGGCGATTAACCCTGAACTGTGAAGCTAGCCCTTGCTACATGGTTTAAGATTTAGCAATTTTAGGTATGCCTTTGGTTGTATCAGAGCTGAAAATCTAGAGGACATGCTGTTTTGCCAAAAATGAGAGGGCTCAGTGTTGGTGGGAGAGAGGGGAGCTGAGAGGGTGTGAGGGCAGGTGGATACAATTTCCTGGGGTGAGAAAGGAGGGGAATGAAATGTGTACAAAGGCTCAAGGTGATGCAAACATTTTCCTGTTTGCATCAACTTATGCTTTTGTATTGCACAGACAGATAAGCGGACACACACTTCTATGTAGATGAGAAGAAGAAAGTTTTCTCAAAGCAAGAAATCTCTAAAGCAGTGGGTGGGTTTTTTAAATAAGATTTGAAGTTAGGGAGAAAATTGTGTAAGGAAAAAAGAAGCACTTCTTTATAGGGAAACCCTTCTTTATAGGGAAACCAGAAAGGTGATGGAATTTCAGTTGAGCTATTTCATATCTTAAAAGATGATGCTGTTAAAATGCTGCACTCATTATGCCAGCAAATTTGGAAAACTCAGCAGTGGCCACAGGACTAGAAGAGGTCAGTTTTCATTCCAATCCCAAGGAAGAGCAATGCCAAAGAATGTTCAAATTACTATTCAATTGCATTCATTTCACATGCCAGCAAGATTTTGCTCAAAATTCTTCAAGCTAGGCTTTAGCAGTTTGTGAACCAGGAACTTCCAGATGTACAAACTGGATTTAGAAAAGGCAGAGGAACCAGAGATCAAATTACTAACAAATGCTGGATCATAGAAAAAGCAAGGGAATTTAAAAAAAATTCTACTTCTGCTTCATTGACAATGCTAAAGCCTTTGACTGTGAGGATGACAACAAACTGGAATATTCTTAAAGAGATGGGAATACTAGACCACCTTATCTGCCTCCTGAGAAACCTGTATGCAGCAGAAGCAACAGTTAGAACCAGACATGGAACAATGGAGTGGTTCAAGACTGGAACAGGAGTACATCAAGGCTGTATATTATAACCTTGCTTATTTAATTTCTAAGCAGAGTATACCATGCAAAATGCTGGGTTAGATGAATTACAAGCTGAAATCAATATTGCTTGGAGAAATATCAACAACCTTAGATATGCAGATGATACCACTTTAATGGCAGAAAGTGAAGAGAAATTAAAGAGCCTTTTGACAAAGGTGAAAGAGGAGAGTGAAAAAGCTGGCTTAAAACTCAACATTCAAAAAACTAAGGTCATGGCATCCAGTCCTATCACTTCATGGCAAATAGATGGGGAAAATGTGGAAACAGTGTCAGATTTCATTTTCTTGGGCTCCAAAATCAATGTGGACAGTGACTGCAGCCACGAAATTAAAAGACGCTTGCTCCTTGGAAGAAAAGCTATGTCAAACCTAGACAGTGTTTAAAAGAGCAGAGACATTACTTTGCTGACAGAGATCCGTATAGTCAAAGCTATGGCTATCCAGCAGTCACGTATGGATGTGAGAGTTGGGCCATAAAAAAGACTGAGCACTGAAGAACTGATGCTTTCCAGCTGTGGTGTTGGAGAAGGCTCTTGACAGTCCCTTGAACAGCAAGGAGATCAAATCAGTCAATCCTAAAAGAAACCAACCCTGAATATTTATTAGAAAGACTGATGCTGAAACTGTAGCTCCAATACTTTGGCTACCTAATGCAAAGAACTGACTTATTGGAAAAGACCCTGATGCTAGGAAAAATTGAGGGAGAGGGGAGAAGGGGGCGACAGAGGATGTGACAGTTGGATGGTATCACTGATGCAGTGGAGATAAGTTTGAGCAAACTCAGAGAAGCAGTGATGGACAGAGAGGCCTGGTGTGCTATAATTCATAGGGTCATGAAGAGTTGGACACAAGTTAGCAACAGAACAACAATAACAGACAGGTCAGACTATTTGTGACAGAGGTAAACTTACTTTGCTTTGTGTACTTTGCCTTTTGGTTTATGTGGAAGGGAAATCAGTTCCTTCTAAAACAAAACAAACATCAAAAAGGAAAATTTTGACTTCTTGCAATGACTGAAATTTACTTACTTAGGAAAAATCTGAGGTAAAATTATCACAGAGTTTATAATCACTATCTTCCTAAATCTGGAGACTATGGTGTTAGAAATGGTCCAGATTAAGGCATTTGGGGTTCATTCAGGAGAGTGTGTTTGTACATCCATAAGACTATGTATGGGATGCTATTGCTTTTATTGTTTGCTTATATTGTTTATTTAGCATTTGTTTTTGTATGATCTAAGCAAGATCAATCATTATAAAACAATACAGTATAAGTCTCCTACATGTGAACCTTCAAGTTGCAAACTTTCAAAGATACAAATGTGTGTTTGCATGTTCAATCGAAAGGTGTGAGTGAATCTGCAGCTCGCCCTCCATCTCCTGTTGCTGACGATCCTTCAGCTCTACCGTCTTCCCCCTCCTCTCCCTCCTCCAGCCGGTAACTCCAGCCCCTCTGGGCCAGCTGTTGTACTATACTACTGTGCTTTTCAAGGTAACTGTATTGTAGGATTAAAAAGGCTTAATTTTTGTTTTTTTTTAAATGTATTATTTGTGTGAAAAGTCTTATAAACCCATTACAGTACTGTACTATATAGTCGACTGTGTTAATTGGGTACCTAGGCTAACTTTGTTGGACTTACAAACAAACTGGACTTATAAACGTGCTCTCAGAATGGAACTTATTTGTATGTAAGAGCAATGAAGTAGCCCATGTTAATATCTGACAGCTTTATAACAGGTGACAATAAGGCCGGTGACAATTAGCCCAGTGACAATAGCACCATTTCCGTGCCAGCAGAGTTGCACAGTCTGGAGATATCTTTGGTTTATCAAGGATTCTCAAATTATCTGATGTTTATGCCCTGCCCCACCTCCAGCATATAGAAGGCTCTGGACCATGGGCATCAAGATTTAAAGGATAAAGCTATAAAACTTCTCAGAATTTGCCACCCCCCAAAGATTTATCTGAATGCCTCACTATCAGTCTCACCGAGATCCTTTCTTCTCTTTGTTTTCTTAAGAGTTGGATAATTTCATCTCTCTTTTTAGCCTGTTTAAAGAGAGAAAAAGAAGTGGGTGAGTCTTTTGACTTAATAATAAAGCTTTGTGTCCATGGGAGGAGGGATGGATCTTTTCCCATTTTCCTTCTTGTATTTTGGGGCAGAAATAAACAGTTGTTTTCCTTGATAGATTTATACTTTTCATCTATACAATTCAGTTTTATTCCAGAGTTGCTGCTTTACAAAATAAACTTGATTTCGATCGTAAATGGAGGGAATTTTTCTTGCCCATATAACAATAGCTTTCACTGATTTTAGTACATGAACCATGCTAAAAGCTTGATATATATTACATCATTGATATATAAGCTTGATATATATTACATCATTATTTTCTTATAATAAGTTAGAAGTTTGACACTGCTGTCATCCATTTCACATATGAGGAATGTGAAGCGTACTGAGGTTAAATAATTTACCTAAGCTTTAAAGTGGCAGGATTGGATTTGATACCCACTCTACTTGACAACAAAACCCAAGGTATCGGCCGTTAACACTAAATTGCCATTAAAAGGTAGCAAGACACATCAGCCAGCTCAAACAGCATGCCAGCACGTGTTGCGATGGCATGAAGGCTTTCTTGAGCAGCTTGTATATAGAGCAGAGCCTCACACCCCATTGCTCCTCTGTCTTAGATATTGAGACATTCTTATGCTCAGGTAAGTTTTCTTAAAAGAAATGAAAAAAATTAGTGCAGGCACAAAGGTTTACCCAGATATAGACTGTATACAGTGCTTCCCTGGTGGCTCAGGCGGTAAAGAATCCATCTGCCATGCAGGAAGCCCAGGTTTGATCCCTGGGTTGGGAAGATGCCCCGGAGAAGGAAATGGCAACCCATTCTAGTATTCTTGCCTGGGAAACCCCATGGACAGAAGAGTCGGATGGGCTACAGTCCATAGGGTCACAAAGACATGACTGAGCGACTAGCACTCTCACGTCACTTTTTTCAGACTGTATAGAAAGAGGCAAATATAGGTACACTTTTTTTCCCCCATAGAATCCACATATGTTCAGTGTTGGAGATGGCCAGGCAGAAAATCGCATCTGGAATATTTGAGAACAAGAGAAGAAACCTGAGAATCTGACAAATGAAACTCATAGCTTCAAACGGCCAAGTACAGTGAGAGAAGCTTAGATCAAAGCTAGAAAGAAAATAAAACTGAGAATGGGCATAGATTTTTCACAGCCAGGTAAAAGTTCTAGGTCATCCATTCAAAGGCGTTGCACTACTTTCTTAGGACTCAGTAACAAAGTATCAAAAATCAGGTGACTTAAAACAACAGATATTTATTGTCACACAGTTCAGAAGGCTAGAAGTCCAAAATCAAACTGTAGCAGGGCCATGCTCCCTCTGAAACCTGTAGGGGAATCCTTCTTTGCCTCTTCCTAGCTTCTGATCATTTGCTGGAAATCTGTGGCATCCCTTGGCTTGCAGCTGTGTAACTGCAATCTCTGCTTTCATTGTCACATTGGTTTTTCTCCCTGATTCTACTTCCAAATAAGGTCACATTTCGATGGTACTGGGGATTAGGACTTCCACATATCTCTTGTTTCAGTGGGTCACACTTCACTCTGTTGCTAACAAATTGTGACCAGAATGGGACACATTAAGCAACTGAACAACACTTCAGTCTATAATAAGCACCTATGGTGTAATATTACTGTGCTAGGGGCTGGGCAAAATAAAATACCATTCCTGCCTGCCAGGTGGTGGCAGACTTGTAGAGAAAAGGACTACAGTGAGGTTAGAACAGGATGCAAATAGAGAACTGAAGAGGGACCCTTAATTCAGACAAGGGTGTGTATCTACGGCTGAGACTCAGAGGAGGTGATGTCCAAGATTAGAAACGAAAGCATAATCACCAGATAATATCACAGACAGGATGGGGAAGAAAGCTTCTAGGCAGAGGAGACAGGTGTGCAAAGCCCTAGAAGCTGTGTATTGCTAAGTAATTCCTCAAGATGCTTCTTCAGTCCAGATGCAAGAGAAGCTACAAAGTTTAGGCACACCCCACCCAGACGTGGGAGGGAGGAGGGGTGCTGGGCCTGCGTAATCAGCGGGGCACGCTGCTGCTTTGGCTCTGCTTCATTCCATTCAAGTCATATTAATCTTGCTTCTAAGAACCTAAAAGTTTTAGTTTTATTTATTTTGGGACAAGATTTCTATTTTTCACTTGAATTTAAGGCATCATATATCATAGATATTGAAAGAAGAAAAGGCATCATATATCACAGATAATAAAAGAAAAAAAGTCAGAGTCCTTCAAAAACTAAGCTAATCTTTTCCAGCTATACATATACATCTATCTATTCTTTTTCATATTCTTTTCCCATTTAGGTTACTACAGAATATTGAGCACTGTGCTATTATCTATTATCCCTGTGCTATTATCTATTCCCTTGCTTGCATTCTTAGCATGCTTAGTCACTCAGTGGTGTCCCACTCTTTGCGACCCTATGGACTGCAGCCCACCAGGCTCCTCTGTCCATGGGATTTCCCAGGCAAGAATACTGGACTGGGTTGCCATTCCCTCCAGTGGATCATCCCCATTCAGGGATAGAACCCACATCTCCCATGTTCTTTACCACCGTGACACCTGGGAAGCCCTTGCTAGTTATCTATTTTAAGCATGCACATGTCATTCCCAAACTCCCAATTTATCCCCCTCCACCTTTCCCCTTTGTATCCTTTCCTCTACCTATCCATAAGTTTTTATTTTCTACGTCTGTGAGTCTGTTTCTGACAAACTAGGATAGTTTAAAAGTATCTGTCAATTTGCTAAGGATTGAATAAAACAGCACTTATAGAAAAAGATCTGGGATACTTTCAATGTAGGTATTCGGTGGCACTAGTTATAAAGGATCCACTGGCCAGTGCAGGGGAGGTGAGAGATGTGGGTTTGATCCTGGGTCAGGAAGATCCCCTGGAGTAGGAAATGGCACCCCATTCCAGTATTCTTGCCTGGAAAATTCAATGGACAGAGGAGCCTGGCAGGCTACATTCTAGGGGGACGAAAAGAGTCGGACATGACTGAATGACTGAGCACATTCAATATTAACTTTCTTTTCTAACTTTCCCATTACACATGTAATCAGTGGGAATTAAATGCTCCCATACTGTGATTACATAGCACTTTATGCTTTTATTACAGTATTGATCTTACTTTGCCTGCTTTATCTCATAGCTGCTACCATGTCTCTTTCAAAGTCTTACTCATCCTTTTATCCTTCCTTCAAGCTTAGCAGTGCCTTGTCAATGATACTCAATGAATTTCTGCTGAATTGATTGAGTCATGAAATATGAATGAATGAAACCATTACATTGTCTAATACACAATTACTAGTCTAAGCAAAAAAAAAAAGTCTTAGAGATTGAAATTAAATGTAGGAAGTTTAGTTCTTAAAATCCCCTATAAACAAAACTAATATTATTATTTTCTGTGTAATAAAAAATATTGGTTAGTCACAGGCAAGATATTAATATATTGTCATAATGCTTCTAGTATAAATGGTCAAATATTTAGTTATAAGATTCTAAATAATAGTAAGGTAAAATTCATTCATTTAAATTTTGTTTTCATGTCCTTTTTTATTATAATGGATTTTAATATCTAATCAGTTTTATAACATAATGTAATGCACCAGAAACAAAGTTTTCAAATATGATTTGATTTTTGCTTCCTGGATATGTTTCCTGGGAATAAATAACAAAACTATTGTAGGCAACTGTGTCATCAGAACAAAAACATTGCCAACTACTGTAAGAACTCTCAGCCAGGACAACTAAATAAATTCAGTGGTAAGAGAAAAATTCTTACAATTTACCTTATTAGTTGGAATAAATAATTTACTTGTTAATTTCATAACAAAATAATTCTCATTTCTAACCACAGTGCCTTTGTTGGGTTCATTAATGGAATTTGATAAGGCATTTAAGTCATTTAATTAATTCTTAAAATAATAGCATAAGGGGGTCAGAATTTACAATATTTTTTCTTTTTTTTAGGTTTGTTGCAATATAACTGACATACAACACTGTGTAACTTCAAGGTGTACAGCAGAATTACTTGACACATATGTTGTGACGTGATCACCACATGAGTTTAGTTAGCATCCGTCACCTTATAGAATTAGAAACTTTTTTCCTTTTGATGAAAACTTTTAGATTGACTCACTTAGCAACTTTCAAATGTATCAATACAGTATTTTTTTTCAACTACAGCCATAATGTTGTATATTACATCCCCAGGACTTTATATCTTATATTCATAATATTTTAATACTGGATGTTTTCTTATAATCTACAATTTAGTTATATTACTTATATTTATATACTACTCCTGAGAAAATAAATGACAGAATAAAAAGTAATTTTAGGAAATTAGGATTTGACAATATATAAATTTAATATCTCATAGAAGGTTAATGAATTTTAGTGTCACTTCAAGAATTAAGTTGCTGAGTTCCTATTTATGGCTTTTCAGAGCCAAACAGTTTCGCTGGCAACATATATTAGTTGCCAAACACTTTTGGGTGTGAATCCCAATTCTGTGTGATTAATGGCAAATAATATCTTAACTAATCATCCTTCTAACTGTAATCACTATCTCATTTGGTTAGAGGTTTGTGACCTTGGGTAAATCAAAGAACCATTTCTCTGGGTATTGATTTCTTATCTGTAAGGAAAGGTGTGAAAACTGGAGATAATACAAACATTGCTTAACAATGCATGGCATATAGTGGATATTTATTAAATGGCAGCTATTATTATTACAGAAAAACATTTTTCAATCCTTTTAAAATGTGAAAAGTGGGAAAAAGCAGAGAAGGAGGTGTACCACCTTCTGTGTACAAGCATGAAAGATTTCTGATGATTCAACCTCGGTGAATTAGTGAATAGTGTTGGAAGGAAGAAGGGAGAAATAAGAAGGGACATCTAAGGTATTAATTGTCTTTTATGCAGTAGAAATCCCTCTGTTACAAAGTCTCCAGTATATTATAAACTTTCTTCTCAGTTAAATTTCAGTTATAAAGAATATCTTAATAAGTACTAAACTCTAAAAGAAAAATCCTTTCTTCTCAAGAACTTGTTCTCATATGAAGAATGCATTTCTTCCTTGTACTATGCTTAAACATTTTGATTGAAACATTCATCAAAGATAGCATATGGTAGTGCTTATTTCATTGATTACCTATCTACATTACCAAAAGAAATTTTCTCTTCACTACCATTGTATAAGAGCCTAATGACTGAATTTAATCTTAAGAATATCTTAGAAGAGTACTGAACTGGTTCCAATTCAATATACTTTTTTTTTTTTTTTCCCAATATACTTTTTGCTTAGTTACCTGGCAACCATCCCAATGCTTAGAGAATCCAGAAACTCTTGAAATCAGTGTGGGGGAGTACTTAAGCACTTTGGCTCCATAGTCCAATGGGTCCAGGTTCAAACTGTCTTTACTATATTTTAGCTGTGTGACCTTGAAAAAGTCACTTACAGGTTTCTGTTTCAGCTTCCTCATCTGCAATAGGGGTAATTATAATGCTTCTCAGACAGAGCTTTTCTGATGATTAAATAAGAATGTGAGTAAAGAACTTAGTGTGTATATGCTATGTCGTTAGTTCTCAAAAATATTACTATTCTCTGGTGAAAGGAGCAGATAGTCGGAAAAAGAAAAAACATGAAGAAATAGGCCTAGGAAGCACTGGGGGAAATATATTCACTCAAATACAAATTTTAAAAAAAAAACATTTATTCTTTCCATTGACTATCAATGCAATATGACACAAACATCAAAGTATGTGAAAAAAAGCACATAGAGGAAAATTATGTTTACAAAAATCCACTGCTGAATCTAAAATCTTAACATAAGTTTAAAATTTTAAAACATATAAAAATTTTAGAAGAACCCTAAGGGAGCTCCAAAATAAACAATCTAAGGATTTAAAAATAATACATCAAAGGTAGAAAGGCAACTAGGTAAGCAGCTTAATGATCACGATACCAAAAAAATGCTCACTAATGAAAAGAGGATATCAATTCACCCAATTAAAAATAAATGGAGACATGGAGGCAGGAATGAGCATAAAGTTGCTTAATAACTCTGGCCTGACAGGGTCAAGATGTGTGTTTTGGGGAACAGAGGTACATAGGGTAGGGCAGTTGAATGGCATCATGCTGAGGACCTTGACATAAAGATAGCTCTGTTTAAATTTACTTAGTAGATGACAGGAACTATGTTTCTGACCTCAATATTACTAAGTTAGAAATAAAAAACAGATAAGACTTCATAGATTTGGAAATTAAAAGGCATACTTCTAAATAATTCATGAGACAAGTTATAAATCAAAATAAAAATTTTAAAATACTTAAAATGTAATAATAGTGAAAACTCTATATAGCTTGTGAGTTGCAGCTAAAATAGTACTTTGAGGAATATTTACAACTGTAAATACTTGTATTAGAAAAGAGATAAGGTGGAAAATTAAGAAACAAAGTGAGAAGGGAAGGAAGTTAGAATGAAAATAAGAACTAACTCAAAACTGAAGGGAGAAATAATAAAAATCAAGAACTGATAACACTGGAAACAAAATTAGTTTACAGAGGATAATAAAACCGAGTGTTGTTTACAGAAAAGACTATTAAAACAGATAATCCTTTGGTATAATTACTGACAAAAAAGGATATGAATGATTAGAAATGAAAGCAAGTAATAACTAGAGCTACAGCAGAGATTATAAAGATGATTAAAACCATGAATCCTTATATCAATAAATTTGAAAATGTAGATGAAATGCATGATTTCCAAAAAAAACCAATTTTTTTTTACCAAATTATTTCAAGGGGAAAAAACCTTATTTACTCAAAAACAAAACAACCCAATTAAACCTATAGTACATATGCATATTAAGGTCATATTTATCATTTCTAGTAATTATTTTAGTCAATATTTAGCTGATAGTTTGGGTTTGCCTTGGATTGAGTTGGGTCTGCTTGCTGTACAACCTACCATTTCTTGGCTTTTTCTTCTACACTAGAGTCTCTTTCTAGGTCTCCAAGAACTGTTGCAAAGGGTGTATATAGTTGGAATATAGTAATATTCTTTTCTTACTTGATTTTTGACAGAGTTCTAATTGAGAACCACTGATCCAGACCTTCAGAATTATCATGACATTTACCTCTTAATCTATATTTGTAGAGAGAGGCATTAAGATAAATTTAATTATATTTTATTTATCTGCGATGTTTAAATTAACTTTGCCCACACAGTTTGCTCCATAGTTGAAATTTCAAAATATATCTTTGGTGGTAATTTGTCCTTTTGCATATTATAAATAAAGACAGGGTTAAGAGAAATACATGAGGCTCTCTTGAACAGTATGAGCAAGTCCATCTTGACTGTGTCTTTTAATTAGGACTAGGATACCTGGGTGACCATGCCTTTCATAATCTACTCATCATCTTTTGAGATTTACCACTTTGGTCAAACTGTTTCACTTAATACTAAAGCTTATTTTGTACCTTCTAAAATTTTATTCTTCAATTATGGGTTTAAAAAAGAGGGGAAACAGAAAAGATAAAAACAAACTGTGATTGGGCACCTACTGGATGTCAGGCTTTATGTAATTCATTTAAATCCTGAAGTAGATGGTATTACTATCTTTTAACAGATAGAAGGAGCTCAATTAACATAAAAATTAACAACTTTAATCAGGGTCACTTAACTAATTAATTAGGTAATTAATTAATTAGATAACTAGTAACTGTCAGAGCAAAGGATTCAAACTCATTCTCGGTTGTTTACCTCCAGGCTTCTTTTGCTGAACTGTTAATACTTAAAACACGCACTAGAGACTGTGGTACATTTAAACATACACACACACACACACACACACACACACACACACATGCAGTAACAGAATGGTTTCTTTAATCGATCTTGATTATGAAAATGAAGAATTAATTAGGATTAACTGTGGTGAAGGAGACAAACACAGTCTCCTCTCACAGAACAATTTACATTCTAGTGGAAAATGTGTGCTATGAGAATACACAGCAGGGGAGCTAATCCTGAGTGAGGTGAGGTCGGCTTGATCAAAGGTGTCTTACTCCTTACTCTCTGCCACATACAATCCCACCAATGGTGGAATTTTTAAAAAAACTAGACATCGAACTACCATATGACCCAGCAATCCCACTACTGGGCATACACTCTGAGAAAACCATAACTCAAAAGAACACATGTACCCCAGGGTTCATTGCAGCACTGCTTACAATAACCAGGACTTAGAAATAACCTAAATGTTCAATGACAGGTGAATGAATAAAGAAGATGTGGTACATATATACCATGGAATATTACTCAGCCACTAAAAGCAGTGAAATAGGATTATTTGAAGAGATGTGGATGGATCTAGAGTCTGTCATACAGAGTGAAGTAAGTCAGGAAGAGAAAAATACTGTATATTAATGCATATATGTGGAGTTTAGAAAAATGGTACTGATGAACCTATTTTCAAGGCAGAAATAGAGATGCAGATACAGAGAATGGACATGTGGACACAGTAGGGGAAGGAGAGAGTGACTCAAACGGGGAGACTGGGACTGACATATACACAACGTCAGGTGTAAAACAGGTAGCTAGTGGGCAGCTGCCATGCAGCACAGGGAGCTCAGCTCAGCGCTCTCTGATGACCTAGAGAGGTGGGATTGGGGGGTGGAAGGGAGGCTCAAGAGGGAGGGGATTTATGTACGAATATGGCTGATTCACTTCATTATACAGCAGAAGTTAACACAACATAGTAAAACAGTTACATTCCAATAAAAAGTTAATTTACTTATTTTATAGGATCATGTAGCACTTTGCAAAATGTGGTCCAAGGGAAAGAATAGTTGAACTGTACGGGTACTTATAAACTGATTAATTTTCTAACATTTTATTTAATGTACATTAAATAGTTATGATAGGGCTTCCCAGCTGGCTCAGTGGTAAAGAAGTCACCTGTCAAGCAGGAGACTCAGGTTTGATCCCAGGATCAGTAAGATCCCCTGGAGGAGGAAAGGGCAACCCACTCCAGTATTCTTGCTAGGATAATTCCATGGACATGAGCCTGGTGGGCTGTATCCACGGGGTCACAAAGAGTTAGACATGACTGAGCGACTGAGCACGCATGCAAATATTTATGATAGGACTTTTGATATAAATTAAGTATACAACGAGAATTACATTCCAATTTTAGAATACTATCTAAGCAGAACCAAGGTTCTGTGGTTTTACAGAGATTAGAGAACATTATCAAATTTTTTTCTTGCAGCTCTAGAATTTAATTTTTATTTCTATGCCAAGAAGTTCAAGTTAAATGCCCAAAGGGATCACTAGGGAATCTTAGTTCTTAGTCTACATAGTCTTAATCTTGAGTAGGTTCCATTTCTATTCTGTTACAAAATGATATTAAGGAAGGTTAAAATTACTATTGGTTTAAGGTAAAACTATGTGTCACACTTGGGCTTGAATCCAAAAGGCAGTATGTGCCTCTTGGCCTGTTGATTTTGATAACAAAATGCTTCAACTATTAATTTACTGCCATCCCTTGTGTCTATTAAGTGAAATCTGCTATGTAGATTCTACAAATTTCATACAGTAAATTTACATCTACTATAATAAGATACAGAAATGTTGGACCTCAAATGGTCTATCATGCACTTTAAAAGATAGCCTGAATAATCAGTGAAAAGGCTTTCTCCAGCTTTAATCTGATATTTAGAAGGTAGACCTCAAGGCAGTCATCTATGGGAGTGGATGGAAGGTGCTAGACGATTATTAATTGGATGGAGGAAGAATGCTGACTTGTAGAAAAAAAAATGCATGTCTCAGCACCTTTTCATACCTCCTGGAAATTGCCTGATCCTGGCTCAATTCCCAGCTCTGGCATATATAATTTTCACTTGAAAAATAATGGCTTACTAAAATGAGAAAAACATATCAGTCATTACATAAAATGGAGTCAATATAATTTTTCTTAAATGTAGATTTTGGTAAAATAATAATTTATCTGTTTTAAAGAAGGAAAATGTGTATTTTCTTGGTTCTGTTATATATTTTTTCTTAATTTTGTTATATATATATTAATGAAAAACCAACAATAATTACCTGAAGAGCATAGCTCTTGTTTTAAGTGTCACACGAAACAAACGCAGGAAAAAATAAACGTAAATGATTTTTAAAACTGCTTTATTTATTTATTTTTAAAAAATCTCCCCAGCTTGTTTTATTTTTTATTTATATTTTAAAAGATTTTTATTGGAGTATAGTTGATTTACAATGTTAGTTTCATGTATAGAGCAAAGTGAAAAACTGCTTTAATATTGCTTTAAAAGGCACTTACTTTTTTTAAAAGCAATAAGTGAGACTTGAATCTTAATGTTGAGGAAAATATGATCATAAAATGAATATTACACTTTTAAATTCAATAAGTGAAAGTGGCTCAGTCGCGTCTGACTCCTTGCAACCCCATGGACTATACAGTCCATGGAATTCTCTAGGCCAGAATACTGGAGTGGGTAGCTTTTCCCTTCTCCAGGTGATCTTCCCAACCTAGGGATTGAACTTCGCATTGCAGGAGGATTCTTCACCAGCTGAGCCACAAGGGAAGCCCAAAAATACTGGAGTGGGTAGCCTTATCCCTCCTCCAGCAAATCCCCGACCCAGGAATCAAACCAGGGTCTCCTTCATTGCAGGCAGATTCTTTACCAATTGAGCTATCAGGGAAGCCCTTAAAATTCAATATAGATATATTAAAGACAATCTGACGTTCCTTGGTGGTCCGTGGTAGGATTCGGTGCTCTCACCACTGCAGCCCACGTTCGATTCCTGGTCAGGGAACCTTTCTTCTATGGGCTACCCTGGTTGCTTATCAGTAAAGAATCCGCCTGCCAATGCAGGAGGCTCTGGTTTGATCCCTGGGTTGGGAAGATCCCCTGGAGAAGGAAACAGCAACCCGTTTCAATATTCTTGCCTGGGAAACCCCATGAACAGAGGAACCTGGCAGGCTACAGTCATTGGGGTTGCAAAGAGTAGAGCACAAATTGACAACTAAAAAACAACAACAATTTTAAAGATATTTCTATATGTGATTGAATTATATATTATTGCTGACCTGGTCCACAATAATCACCAAGACTTGTCCTTAGCAAACAAATAACTACTGAGTCTTCATGGTTTTTATCATGTTGCTGGTTATACAGATGTGATGAATGGATGAATGGGGTTGACCTCATCATTCAGGTATGTCTGTCCTGCCCACTATGTTGCAACAAGGAGCAGGTGGGATTCCCCATCTAGATGAATTTATCTCATCTCTGGCCCATACTTCTATAGCTCACAAATTTACAGGCCTATCAGACACTCAAATAGACTTATCATTGCTTATCTCAAAGGCACCTCAAACTCCATGAGTCTAAACTGAATGGACTTTCGTAACTCAGTGAAACTATGAGCCATGCTGTGCAGGGCCACCCAAGACTGACAGCTCATGGTGGAGAGTTCTGACAAAATGTGGTCCACTGGAAGGGGGAATGGAAAACTACTCCAGTACTTTTACCTCCAGAACCCCATGAACAGTATGAAAAGGCAAAAAGATATGCCACCAGAAGATGCACCCCCCAGGTCAGAAGGTGTCCCATGTGCTACTAGAGAAGAACAGAGGGCAATTAGTAACAGCCCCAGAAAGAATGAAGAGGATAGTCCAAATGGGAAATGACACTCAGTTCTGGATGTGTCTGGTGGTGAAAGTAAAGCCCAATACTGTAAAGAAAAATATTGCATAGGAACTTGAAATGTTAGGTCTGTGAAGCAAGGTAAACTGGATGTGGTCAAGGAGGAGATGGCAAGGTTGAACATCAACATCTTAGGAATCAGTGAACTAAAATGAATGAGAATGGGTGAATTTAATTCAGATGACCATTACATCTACTACTGTGGGTAAGAATCCCTTAGAAGAAATAGAGTAGCTCTCATAGTCAACAGAAGAGTCTGAAATGCAGAACTTGGATGTAATCTCAAAAATGACAAAATGATTTTGGTTCTTTCCCAAGGCAAACCATTCAACATCACTGCAATCCAAGTCTATACCCCAACCACTGATGCTGAAGAAGCTGAATGATTTTATGAAGACTTACAAGACCTTCTAGAACTAACATCAAAAAGAGATGTCCTTTTCATCATTGGGGATTGGAATGCAAAAGTAGGAAGTCAAGAGATACCTGGAGGAACAGGCAAGTTTGTCTTTGGAGTGCAAAATAAAGCAGAGCTAAGGCTACCAGAGTTTTGACAAGAAAACACACTTATAGCAAACACCCTCTTCCAACAACACAAGAGACAACTCTACACATGTCCATCACCAGATGGTCAATACTGAGTCAGATTGATTATATTCTTTGCAGCTAAAGATGGAGAAGCTCTATACAGTCAGCAAAAACAAGACCGGGAGTTTACTGTGGCTCAGATCATGAACTCCTTCTTGCAAAATTCAGGCTTAAATAGAAGAAAATAGGGAAAACCACTAGGCCACTCAGGTATGACCTAAATAAAATCCCTTTTGATTATACAGTGGAGGGGATGAATAGATACAAGGGATTAGATTTGGTAGACAGAGTGTCTGAAGAACTATGGACAGAAGTTCATAACACTGTACAGGATGTGGTGACCAAAACCATTCCAAATAAAGATTAATGCAAGAAGGCAAAGTAGTTTCCTGAGGAGGCTTTACAATAGCTGAGAGAAAAAAGAGAAGTGAAAGGCAAAGAAGAAAAGGAGAGATATACCCAACTGAATACAGGGTTCCAGAAAATGGCAAGGAGAGATAAGAAGGCCTTCTTAAATAAACAATGCAAAGAAATAGAAGAAAACAATAGAGTGGGAAAGACTAATGATGTCTTCAAGAAAATCGGAGATATCAAGGGAAGATTTCATGTAAGGATGGGCACGATAAGGGACAGAAATGGTAATAACCTAACAGAAACAGAAGAGATACGAAGAGGTGGCAAGGACACAGAGAACTGTACAAAAATGGTCTTAATGACCTGGATAATGATGATGGTGTGGTCAGGGGCCTAGAGCCAGACATTCTGGAGTATGAGGGCAAGTGGGCCTTAGGAAGCATTGCTACAAACAAAGCTAGTGGAAGTGACAAAATTCCAGCTGAACTGTTTCAAATCCTAAAAGATGATGCTGTTAAAGTGCTGCACTCAATGTGCCACCAAATTTGGAAAACTCAGCAGTGGCCACAGGACTGGAAAAGTTCAGTTTTCATTCCAATCCCAAAGAAGGGCAATGCCAAAGAATGTTCCAACTACTATACAATTTCTCTCATTTCACATGCTAGCAAGGTTATGCTCAAAATCCTTCAAACTAAGTTTCGGTAGTATGTGAACCAAGAACTTCCAGATGTATAAGCTAGTTTAGAAATGACAGAGTAACTAGAGACCAAATTGCCAACATTATTTGATGCATAGAAAAAGAAGAGAATTCAAGAAAAACATCTACTTCTGCTTCATTGTCTATGCTAAAGTCTTTGACTGTGTGGATCACAAGCTGTGGAAAATTCTTAAAGTGATGGGAATACCAAGCCACCTTATCTGTCTCTTGAGAAATGTGTATGCAGGTCAAGAAGCAACAGTCAGAACCAGGCATGGAACAATGGACTGGTTAAAAATTAGGAAAGGAGTATGACAAGGCTGTACATCATCACCTTGCTTATTTAACTTCTATGCAGAGTACATCATGAGAAATGCTGGGCTGGATGAATCACAAGCTGGAATCAAGATTGCCAGGGGAAATATTAACAACCTCAGATATGCAGATGATACCACTTTAATGGCAGAAAGAGAAGAACTAAAGAACCTCTTGATGAAAGTGAAAGAAGAAAGTGAAAACACTGGCTTAAAACTCAACATTTGAAAACTAAGATCATGGCATCCAGTCCTATCACTTTGTGGTAAATAGAAGGGGGGAAAGTGGAAACACTGATAGAATTTATTATCTTGGGCTCCAAAATCACTGTGGACAGTGACTACAGACATGAAATTAAAAGTCGTTTGCTCCCTGGAAGGAAAGCTATGACAAAATATATAGACAGCATATTACAATCACTTTGCTGACTAAGGTCTGTATAGTCAAAGATATGGTTTCTCCAATAGTCATGTATAGATGCGTGATTTGGACCATAAAGGAGCTGAGTACCAAAGAACTGATGCTTTCAAACTGTGGTGCTGTAGAAGACTCTTGAGAGTCCCTTGGTCTGCAAGGAGATCAAACCAGTCAATCCTACAGAAAATCAACCCTGAATATTCATTGAATGGACTTATGCTAAAGCTGAAGCTCCAATACTTTGGTCACCTGATGTGAACAGCCAACTCATTGGAAAAGATCCTGTTGCTGAGAAAGATTGAAAGCAAAAGAAGAGGGTGGCAGAGGATGAGATGGTTACATAGTATCACTGACTCAATGAACAAGAATTTGAACAAACTTCTGGAGATAGTGAAGGACAGGGAAGCCTGGTGTGCTGCAGTCCATGGGGTCACAAAGAGTCAGACATGACTTAACGACTAAACAACAACCCTTTCCCCCTCCCTGCAAAACCCCAACAACCTGATCTTTATTTAATGTTCTTTGTTTCATTGAATGGCACCATCTATCATGTTCTGCAAGCCAGGATACCATGATACTATCTTTGATACCTTGCTATGCCTCACTGTACACATTCAATACACAATTCAAGTCCTAATTATTTTTCTTCCTAAGTATATCTCTTAAATCAATCTACATGTTCCTAATCCAAACTATCATCACCTCCCAACTGAATGATTGCATTGGCCTTCGCTCTGGTTTCCTTACTTCTGGCCACTTTCAACCTCTTCTCCTAAATTTTTTCAAATAAATCTGTTATTATCCTCCCCCAAATTAAAACCCTACAATGGCTTCTTATTGTTTAAGTACTGTAGCCTAAGTTTTCCATCACCACACTGGCCATTCAGCTTCAGACAGGCACCAAGTTGTTTCTGCTGTCCAGAATGTTCTCTTAATGTTCCCTCCACCCCATCTTTGGACTAATTAAAGCCCATTCTTCCTTCAAATCTCAGCTGAATCTTTGCAGAAATTCTCCCCAACTCCATTGATTGGATCAATACTGCCTGATCAGATGTTCTCCTAACATCACATGTAGCTCTTTCATAAGTATTTCTCTCGTTGATTAATTATAAGTTTCAGATAAGGGCAGAGTTTGTAACTTTAATGCTTGGTTTTTTGTTGTTGTTCATCATTGTGGTCCTGTGTCTAGCACAATGCCAGACTAACAGAGATTCTCAACAAATATTTGTCTAATGAATCTTGCACAATTTTTTCCAAATCGGATTCTCCTGCCTTTTGACTCTGGAACTCATCCTCCTGTTGATGGCTTTGTCTGACCTTTCATGCCTGAGTTGGACACTGCCTCTGAAGTTTTGATTCTTTCCTTGCCTACATCTTTTTATAAGGGTACAAAGTTTTCAGCTGCTTTTGGCAAACATTCTGTAAATTTCAGCTTGGCCCCATGACCCCACATTTCAGTGTATGGCCCTCACCTGTATTAATGTATGAATCGAGATGCATATATGTTGTTATTATTTTCTGAGTGACCTGATCCACAGAATTACCCAGTTCTTCAAAAAATTCTATTTGATTAACCCTACTGGTGGCTCAGATGGTAAAGCGTCTGCCTACAATGCGGGAGACCCGAGTTCCATCCCTGGGTCTGGAAGATCCTCCGGAGAAGGAAATAGCAACCCACTCCAGTACTCTTGCCTGGAAAATCCAATGGATGGAGGAGCATGGTAGGCTACAGTCCACAGGGTCGCAGAGTCGGACACGACTGAGCGACTTCACTTTCAGTTTCACTGCTTAAAGGTGTTTACTAATTTGAACAATAAGGCTTCATGTAGCTGGAATCAAATAGTTCTGACTTTATTTAAAAAAATACATGATGTTCTTTGCTTTGTTCTGTGTTCAATAGTTTCATTTATTCATGTTTTACCAGGTGATAGTATGGGTCCTTGCCTATTTGTACTATAGGGCTTAAAATGCTTTTATTTTCTTCTTAAAGTGAATTTATACAGAAGAGAAGATATACAGATCTTTGGGAAAAAAAGATGAGATGCATTTGGGGCATGACCCTATCCAACTCTGGGGCTGGGTCTGTCTGGGGCAATGAATTCAACTATTTGATCTCAAATATCATTTCTCACCCCAAGCTTCTTTTGGTGGACTCTGTGTGTGTGCGTATGTGTGTGCGTATGTGTGTTAAGTCCCTTTAGTTGTGTCTGACTGTTTGTGACCCTGTGGACTGTAGCCTACCAAGCTCCTCTGTCCATGGGATTCTCCAGGCAAGAATACTGGAGTGGACTGCCATGCCCTCCTCCAGGGGATCTTCTCAACCCAGGGATCAAACCCATGTCTGTCTCCTGCCTTGGTAGGCAGGCAGGTTCTTTACCACTAGCATCACCCGGGAAGCATTTGGTGGACTGTAGATGTTTAGAAGATTACGAGGGAAACCTTATCTGTCAACCTTAAATGTTTCCCAAGACTGAATAATGTTTGAAGACAAAGTGGTACAACAGAGGATATAAAAGAGTAATTCATATTTATGCAATCTTTTAATTATCATTTGCTACCAAAATATTTGCTTGCTACAGTGAAAGCACAATCTGTTTTTATGATTCTTCCATTTGAATTCTTTGACAAATTTGCAACAATAAGAATTTAAATAAGTACCTTGTTGGTGAAGGAGAAACCCACCACTTCCTAGTGGTATTCATTTTATGGAGGAAAAGGAATTTTATTATTACATGAGGGCAGGAAAGCAAAATTAGAACAAAGCCAGGTAACGCTGAGACTGAGAAAATTTTGATTTGTCTGGGAAGCCATTCCTGGGCAACTTGATACCAAAAAGGATTTTCTTTTAACTGAACATCCTGGGCAATGACACTGAGGAAATTCCTTACATCTTTGGTTTGGCTCTACAAAACTGATTAACAATGATTCTGAGTGTCCCTTCAAAGTATAAGATAATGGAGGATAATGTTAAAGGTTTCCGCTTCTGTGATTTGGTATCTAAAAACGCATCTTTGTGAAATTTCTTAGATTCTTCTTCTAAGCATCATAGAATGATTTGCTTCTGGTTCACTGAAGTGTCATATAGCACACTGACTTTTTTTGTTTAAGAAATAGGAATTTCTTTTTTCTTAAAAAATATTAAACTTTATTTATTTTTGGCTGTGCTGGGTCTTTGTTGCTGTGCGGGCTTTCCACTGCAGTGGTTTTCTTGTGGCTGTACAGGCTCTAGGGTGTGCAGGCTTCAGTGGTTGTGGTTCTCAGGCTCTAGCACACAGACCCCATAGTTGTGGTGCAGGGGCTTAGTTACTCCATGACGTGTGGGATCTTCCTGGATCAGGGATTGGACCTGTGTCTCCTGCCTTGGCAGGCAGATTCTTTACCACTGAGCCACCAGAGAAGCCTGCAAATTGACTTTTGAGGAAGACGTACCCCATAGTTAGCATTGGTTGTACAGGCTGTGAGGCTGAACAGATTTAAACCCCACTCCTGATAAAATGTTAGTTGCTCAGTCGTGTCCAACTCTGCGACCCCATGGACTGTAGCCCACTAGGCTCCTTTGTCCATGGAATTCTCCAGGTGAGAATACTGGAGTGGATAGCCATTTCTTTCTTCAGGGGATCTTCCTGACTCAGGGATTGAACCCAGGTCTCCTGCATTGGAGGCAGAATCTTTACTGTCTGAGCCACCAGAGAAGCCTCATAAAGAGTATATTTTTATTGCTGATTCACAGATGGGATCTTTTCCTTTTAAAAACCTTTAGTTTATATTCACTCACATTAAACTCTGATTCCAGATGGATGTTTATGAATATGTTGTCTATATACGTGCCTTAAAGTACTGCTCTGATCTTTTCTTCCCCTCCCAGAAAATGAATTACTTATAATCATTTTCATAAAGACATAATCAGGTAAAGAGCCTTCTTAAAGGTGGCAAAACTAAAAAGCAAATTAGTTTTATGATTTCAAAGAATTAGCTGACTATTCATTTATTATAATGTTTTCAGACTACTTTAGAACTCTCAAAGGAAGAATAATGGACCAGTACAGCGCTATAAGGTTTCCTTTATGGACAGAGTAAGCCATTTAATCTTGATGGACTCAAATTGTTCTTGATTTTGTGCCATGGCTATCCATCACAGAAATAGTACTTGTGATTAATAGCATTTTCTCCACTAACCCAGGTATTTATAATGTATACCTGGAAGATATTCCATGATGGAGGATAACATTAAAGTTTAAAAAAGTACAACAACTGAAAAAATCAATCAGTTTCAGTTGGGGATAAAAGCTATAAAGGTATTTTTAGGAGACAGAGAGATAAATTTTTAGATTTTCATTAATTTTAAGGAGACTGTGAAAGAAAAAAAAAACTTTAAGTGACTTGATGGGGAATATTTTTTCCCATTTTAGAATGAAAATTATACCAGGAATTTACTTACAAATGCATATGTTCAAAATATGTAGGAGATCTGCAAATTAAATAGATCATTATAAATGTTTTATTAGTTAAATAGAACCTCCCACCCCCATTTATTTTCTGCCATCAAGCTGAAAATTCTAGAATGGTGGTGGCAGCAATGTAGGGAAAGTACTACAATCTTAAAAAAACAGTGTCATCCAAAAATAGAGTCTAAGTTTTAGTAATTGCAAGGAGTCACATTTCCTCCCATCATGTATAGACCCATGAGGTAAAAGCAAAACTGAGAAGCGAGGGCATGTGCTAAATTGATCCTAAAGTAGACTTGCAAATAGACTAGCTTTGGAGAATATTCTTACAAAAACTGTCAGCCTAGAAAAATCTGTCAGGTGTTTATACATGCAAAAGGCTAACCGAAATGACATTATCACTGTATAGAGCATATGTTCATTCATTTGTTAACTCAATTATGCAATTATATATTCTATCAACAAATATTTATTGAGTTTCAATAGGTAGATGAGCACCAGGGTCAAGCAAATAGGAAATGACCTCTGCCCTCATGGAGGAAAAGAGAACTGGAATTTGTTGAGAGCAAACGATGGCCAGGTGTTTTACATATCTTTTACCAACTGGATGAGGGGGAATCCTTATCACTGCTTCTTCTCTATCTGAGGAAGCTGAGCCTTACAGGGGTTAAGTAGGCTTTTCAAGGTCATTGAGATAGTAAGTGGCAGAGTCAGACTTCCAAACCCAGCTTGTCTCCAAAGTCCACTACACTATGGTGCCTGGAATCTAGCAGGAGAGACAGAAGCATCCACATGCAGCTATAACACAGATCATGACTTGCTCTGGGAGCACAGAGAAGGGAGCTATTCACTCTGTAGTGTCCAAGTCTCCTCTGGGAAGGCTTCAGAGAGTAGTTGTATTTGAGTTGAAACTTGAAGGTAAATGCGGGACAGCATTTTAGGAAGACACACAAAAGTGCACTGCAGGTTGAAGAAACAGTGTACAGTTCCACAGGGCTGGAAACACTTTCTCAGACTTGTATTCATACCACAGTTTTGAATTTTAGAATCTTTGGCTGCATACTTGAACAATACTGTGGCCATCAATCAATACAATAAAATGAGACTTACGGGCTTTGGAATTAGGATACAGGCTTTGAACTTAGACTCAGCCACTTTCCAGTTGTGGGAACTTTGGAAGATCATTTAAGCCTCATTTGATTAAATAGGAATAATCATCATGAGGTTATTTTAAGGAAAGTATGAGCTGATGCATATACAGTGCTTAGCTTAGTATACACACCACATGGTATGCACTCACTAAGTTGGGTGATATGAGTACCATATCACAGTATCTGAGGACATCTATCGTTGTTGTTCAGTTGCCAAGTCGTGTCCAGCTCCTCACGGCCCCATGGACTGCAGCATGCCAGGCCTCCCTGTCCCTCACCATCTCCTGGAGTTTGTCCAAGTTCACACCCACTGGCCTCCCCAGTGGCTCAGATGGTAAAGAGGATATCTGTAAGAGCATTCAATTATTACATGATTCTCTTAATTGTATCGCACCATACTGACTCGGCTCTCCTATATCCTCACAAGGCAGTTTCAGTAATATTCTCTTTCTGTCCTGCTGGTCTGCTGCTTGGTTAGGCCTCTTCTACCCTCAGCAGATAGTCTTGTTTATACTGCATTGCAGAACCCATTTGACTTAATGTACAATTCGGCAGATATCACAGGATAAGGTGAATGTTTAGGTTTAGCAAAAATATATTAATATTTACCCATTTACCACCTCAGCACATATGGCAAAGGGGACACAGTGTGCCCTAGCCTGGTGGCTGAGAACCAGCTGAACAGAGGACGCTGCTTTCGGGGTAGGGGGTGGTGAATAGGGGAAGGAAGGAGGGTGGTAGAAGACAGTCAGGTCATGGTCAGACTGGGAAAGAACCTGAATACCATGCTGGAGAGTTTGGTCTCCATCATGCAGAAAAGCCAGGGAGAAAAATGAAACCAGATATATAGATTGAAATATATCATTCCCAGCCCCACTCCTGCAATTTCTATGTTGAAGCCCTAACCCTCAGTGTAATTCTATTTGGAAACGGATCTTTTAGAAAGGTGGTTCAAGTTAAATGAGGTCATAACGGTGGGGTCCTAATATAATAGGACTGATGTCCTTCTAAGTTGATGAAGAGACACCAGAGCTCCTACTACTATGTGAGGATGCACTGAGAAAGTGGCCATCTATTGCAGAAGCCTGGAAATGAGGCTTCATCAGAAACCAACTCTGGAGGCACCCTGATCTCAGGCTTCCAGCCTCCAGAACTGCAAGAAAATAAAATTCTGTTAAGTCACCTGTTCTGTGGTATTTTGTTATGGCAACCCTAGCAGACGAATACAGTAAGAAAGCAGCATAACAGGACTTGGGTTTTAGGAAGATAACTAGTTCAGCATGGAGGATATTACTTGATTGGTCAACTCTATACATTCTTTGAAATGCAGTTCCTTTGGGAAGAGTTCTTGAATCCTTAAGATTGACTTTGATGTCCTTCAATATGTTCCCATAGTTCTACATGTGTATCTCTATCATAATAATGCATTATTTAATTGGCATTCTCCCCCACCAGATTATAACTCCTGGAAGTCAGAGAATACATCTTTATATTCCTGGCATCTAGGATAGTACTTGGCATGTGACAGGTTCTCAGTAGATATCTGGGTATTAATTAATTAATAATAGAAGAAACTGAGGCAAGGAAATCAGTTCTAAGGCTACTAATAGTCCATTTACAGAAAATTCACTTGTAACTCCTCAAATTGTCTTAAATTGTTTGACCAAAAAATGATAAAAATTGGAAATAGCTTGCCTTTAATCTTTTATTTCTAATCTCTTCCAACAATGAAATTAAAATGTGCTGAAGAAGTAGAATTTTAATGATTTTTGCCTCACTGAAAATTAAGTTCTCTTTCCCCTCATTAAGTCCTGGTATAAATATACAGTATGTAGTATCCCCAGGAGAGAAGAAAATGCTGACTATTTCTAATCACTTAATTTGTTTGGAGGAATCACCAAGAGTACACAAAGGGAACTAATGTGATCAGCAAACTCAAATGCATTGTTCTGTAATTTATGTAGAATTCCCAATAAGTCTTTTGGAGTTTGCCAATAGATCTGGTGATTAAAGACATTAGGTCAGACAAATCCTCTATCTTTGCTTTTATAGTACAGGAACAGTTACAGGAATGGAATCTCCCCATTAGCCAAACAAAATGTTTCTATAAATCACTGTACTAATTATTGAGTTAAAGTCTGTGCCTGCAACAAGAAAAGACAACAAGGAAGGTTGCCAAGAAGAGACATGTTCAGTTGATTTGACAACATCAATGTGTTGAATTGTGGCCTTTAATCAGAATGGTTCTAGATGACAGACTCATTCCTCTGATCATTTAATTTTGACCTATTAAGACAGTCGGTTCATCAAAGAGTCAGATATGACTGAGCGACACAGCACAGCAAGACAGTCAATTCTCTTCACTTTTTCCTGTTCTTACACTATTTCTCTTCTTACAACTTTGTTTATGATTTAGGGCCTTATTGGATGGAAAGTGTGTGCATTTTTCCCCACTTCCCTCTGATTTTATTGTTCTTATACTCCTTGGGCTTTTGCAGAGACAGAACTGCCAAAGTTTAATAGAATTTCTTAATCTTCAATTAAAGTTCTAATAAAGGTTCTTCAATGCCCAAGCTGATATACCAGAAGCAGAAAATTTCTATATATGTATATTAAAAAAAAGAATATTGGGATGATTTAGAAAATAATGGAGAAGGGCATGGTAACACAGTACAGTATTCTTGCCTGGAGAACTCCATGAACAGAGGAGCCTGGCGGGCTACAGTCCATGGGGTTGAAAAGAGTCAGACACGACTGAGTGACTAAAACACATACAGAAGATAACAATGAAATTTTAATGAAAATCAAAAACTTTCTGAAATATTGGCCTACCTTTTGGAGATACTTTTTTTTCTCCTCGGATTCTTGAATCTTTAGGGTTTCAGCAGTGATATCTCTACTCTCTAAAGAAAACAGTCAAATTAAATCTGAAATAATTTTATCATGATTTTACAATAATGTTGATAAAAATTAAAGGTTAAAAGGTAATACATAGAGTAGGAAGGTAACATAAATATGTACTGTCTTGAAACTTTATGAACCAGATTCATAAATAACTGGAGACTGAATTAATTAGCTCTGACTGCAAGGAACCTTTAATCTCTTTAGAAGAGGAGTAGCCTGAGTCCAGAGATAAGAAAAGGTCTCTAAACAGAACAAACTTGCAGTATCAGATATTACAATTCCTATTCAAAGTGTTACAGGAATTTAGGCATTTTCCTCTGGATAAATGAATTGGTCCTTGAGGCAGGGTCCTGGTATGCTTTCAGAAAGTTATGCCAAAGTATGAAGTTGTATCCTTATACTTGTTATCTATATTTTTTTAATTTTTAAAAAAATTCTTAGATTTTTTAAAGAATCTAGGAATCAGGATATTGAAAGGCATAAAACTTTGTACTTACTGCTTTCCTCAAGGAAAAAAGGCTGGAAGTAAGTTTTCTCTAAAAAATACAAAAGGGAAATAAAGAGATTACTGGAAAAACCATATCGTTAAAGGTATTTAAGTTTTCTATACCTATAAAAATTGCAGTTTCCCCATCTTAGGCCTTACAGGTCAGGGAACTTGTTTCCTAATATTGACTCTGCCTTCAACCTTCTCTAGGGCTTTCATGTTTGAACTCAATTATGTAAACGACTGTCTTTCATATCTTTTCAGCCAACATTTGCCCAGACTATTCTACACTATTTAAACAAACAGATGTCATAACCCAGGGGATATTTTCAGATGTGCTTTTAGATATAACAAAGACACCACTGATCATTTTGGGGTGGAAAAATTGCAGAGACGATATTAAAATTGTTTGTATAGAGGTTTAGATATTTGAATGAAAGGTCCTTTAGAACTAGGTTCAGCAGTTTCTCCTGGGCGGTGCTCTAGTATCTTCCCCGTGGGTTACAGAAGAGCTACTCACCCGGTGCATTGCTCCTGGAAGGACGCGCCACCGGCAGACGCTGGCTGCTACCTCTGGACAGCACCAGCTGAGATTCGTTGGGGGGGTACATTGACGCCCCGATCCAGAACTGCTTGGCCAAGTTGGCATCGCGATCCGAAGAACCGGTGAACACTAGCAATCCTTGGGGAAGAGCTTCACAGGACTCCTCTGGGCTGCTAAGACTGCTGCTGGGCCTCGTTTCCATGGCAACTCAGGACGCTTCTCCAAGCTCCTTTGCCCGTCTCTCAGCCCCGCCCCGCCCTCACTCCGGAAACCCGCCAAGTTGGCAACCGCCACGGCCGGAAGCCCTTGGTTTGCTCGGTAGATGTTGGGGTCTGGCGCGCGCTTGTGGGTCACCTGAATCCCATTTCTGCAGTGATCACAGGCTTCGGGACCTGTCTAAGCCTTGGGGTCCAAATAGGAGAGTCAAAGCATCCACTTTGAGGCGCTTTGTCTTGTTTGAATCAGTGGGGGAGCACTTCAGCTTTTTCATCCTCAGCCTCCTTCCCCGTACCCTCCTTCCTCGTATCCCCGCCAGACCAGTTACCTCTCCCCCAAACATATCTAAATAAAGCTTTCAGTTCCTTAGTTCCACCGACCCAAACCCTTTTCCACACCAGATGGCTGTAGCGCAGCACCCTCTATGGGGAGGTTCTGGGCCTGCATTGGTTGATGAATTCAACAGGGCAGCTAACATCATAGCCTATGGTAGCTAGAGGTCGGAACTGGGCTGATAGGTTACCCGTGTGTATAGTTTTTTACACATTAGCCCCCTGAATCTGTTAGGCCAATCTTACGGAAAGAAGCTTGATTTAGATTGTCAGTCCCACTAAAGGCTGCTTTTACGGCAAGAGTTGTAAATGGATAAGTGGGATGAAAAATACACTATGAACATTTTTGTTAATGTTTCTACAAAAATGTGTACAAATGTTATGTGTGTAGCTTTCCCCGGAGATCTGGTTAATCTAGGAACAATTTAACTCTTTCAGCGATAGGAAAGTTGTAATTACTATGGGAGGAATTGAGATGGAAATCATAAAACCAGTTTAGGAAAGGACATGAACATATCGGTAATAACCACAATTTCGTTTCCTTATGGCACTTTATTCTTTCAAGATAGTAATACAGTCTCTCACAAAAATATAGTTCAAAAGTTGATAATTACAAATCTATACAATGACAGCTAAGGAAAAAAATTCTATTCTCTAATATATCTGATCATTTTTTTTTGGTTCAGAGACTGAAGGAATATTGAAAAATCATATATATATATATATATATATGTATGTATATACATAAAACATACATCATATATTTAGCACCTAAAATGTTGACTTCTCTCTTGGTTAAGCTATTGATAAATAAGCAATGGGCAATAGCAGCAAATCCCAATCCCCCTCGCCAAGCCCCCCATATTGATATATACATGCAGCTCATTTGGATGAATTCCCAAATCTTTTTACCTGGCCGTGTGGTTAGTGATTGGTATTATTAGCAATCAGCTAACTACACTGCCTAGTAACTAGACTCACAGGAAAAAGGTTTATGTTTATCACAAACTGCGTTTCAGGTTGGTGCTCCATACGTTGTAATAGGCAAGGTACCGGTTCAGTTGTAGCTCACTTCGTGACTTGGTGAATACCCTACTAAATAATGAGAGGATGAGCTGGTTGGATGGCATCACCGACTCGATGGACATTGAGTTTGAGAAAGCTCCGGGAGTTGGTGATGGACAGGGAAGCCTGGCGTGCAGCAGTCCATGGGGTCACAAAGAGTCCGACACGACTGAGCGACTGAAGTACTAAATAATGAAAAACAGGCACAACGAATCACAGCAAACAGCATTAAACGCAACGTGGGGGCTCCACCCAGCAGTTAAGAAGTCTTAAGGCCATTCAACACCACGGATTTCGCTTTGTTTACATGGGATTGCACCGTTTTGCTTCTACTCCTAGAGATGGCTAACAGTTTAACAGTATCTAGAAGCAGCAGCTTGCAGGAGTTTGCAAGGGGGTTACTAGCAAGCTGACAACGTGCTCGGCCAGCAGCGCTAAACGCTGACACATCAGATCTCGAAGCCCCTGGCACTCTTCTCGAACGCTTGGGGTCGGCGGTTAGCCGCCGAGGGTGGCGTCTTCCTCCCGGCAGGGCGGCGGGTGATGCTGTGCCTTGTTTTGATGGCAGTGGAACTAGTGATTGTAAGCACGAAAGTACAATCAGCTAATTACACTGCCTACAAACCGAGCACCGGGCGCCCGCGGGCTCGAAGCTCTCAGACGGTTCGCAGCGCCGACGCGGTATCCCCGAGCAGGCGGGCGGGAGGGATCGGGCCCGCCGCGACCCCACATTTCCCCGGGGGCGACACCCGACACTGCCGGGGCGCGAGGCCCAGGACGCGGGCCCCCAGAGGTCGCCTCCGAGCCGCCCCCCAGCGACTCTCGCTCGGCCCGTGGGGCTGCGCGGGGCCCCCGCCGGACGTGCCGCGCACGCTTGGCGAGGCCGGCGGGCAGCGCTCCAGCGGGAACCAGCCGCCCGCGGGTTCGGCCCCCACCCCAGGCCCAGGTGACTCCCGGGGGCGCCCGGCCGGCTGGCCCCACCTGGCCCACCGAGCCCCCGACCCCGCGTCCCCGTCCCGCGGTCTCCCCGCCTCCCGGGGCTCTGCCTCTCAAGTTCCCTTCCTTCCCTTCCCTTTCCCCTCCGCTCTCCTTGGGCCGGCTCCCACCTCCCTCAGCCGGGCCCGGCCTGCCCCAGGAAACTTCTCTTCAGTTCTGGGCCCCAACCCTTCGAGCCGGCTCTTTCGACCCCGTGCGCCCCGCCGCTCCGAGTGGCCAAGTGACCGTGGCCGTGGCCGACCAACCGCCCTCGGAACCCCGCGGGTGGAGGGGGCGGGGCGGGCGCGAGGCGGTAGGGTGGGGGAGGGGCGGGTGGGGGCGGGGAGGACGCCGCCGGCCGGGGCGCGAGGCGGGCGCGGGTCGGACGAGGCCACGGACCGGCAGGCGCGGATCTTGGGAAGTTGTTTTTCCTCATCTATCGGGAGGGACGAGGAGCTCCTTCTCTTCGATTCCCCCTCCCACCCCTCCAAGAAACCCCAGGCCCTCCTCCCAGTTTTCAAAACCCATCCCCGTCAGGGAAAACGGCTTGCTGGAGTATCAGCTGGTTGGCTCCAGGTTTCTGAAGAGCGGTTGGCCCGCTTGGCCCGTAACATGCCTGAGGAGTGCCCGTGAGGTCGCGTCCGCCCTCTTGTGTTCCCGTTGGGTGCTCTCACACTGTCGGAGGGCCATTCCGTGGGGGTGGGAGCCAGGTCTTTTAGTCAAGAGAGGGAGCCGGCCAGCTTGTTAGTTAGATCGGAGTGTGGTCCTCTTAAGGTCGAGGCCGAAGTTTCGTACCCTCTAGGTCAGCTTTGGTGGTTTAGTCGCTAAGTCGCGTCCAACTCTTGCGACCTCATGGACAGCGGAGCCTGACAGGCCACAGTCCATGCGATTCTCCAGGCAAAAATACTGGAGTGGGTTGCCATTTCCTTCTCTAGGGCATCTTCCCAACCCAGGAGTCGAGCCCGGGTCAACTTTAGGCAAAACTATGCCTACTTCTGCTACATTGTTTACTTCAATCCCTGCTATATGTTCAGCCCCTAGGGTTGCTCCACCCTCCCTATGTACAACCTAGATGGTAACACAAAATGAACATACATTATTTACTATACAAGAGAGTGCCTGGTACGCCCCCAAGGGGGGCGTAGAAATAGAAGTGAGCGGGGTGGGGCAAAAGGAGAGCTATAATCGGTTAGGGAAGTGTCATGGAGGAGGTAGTACTTGAAGCAAGTGTCGTTTTGGACGTTCAGGGTGAGGGCTGTGGAAGAAAGACGGTGTTTTGTGACCAGTTGGATTTTCTTATTCTCCCAGTTCCACATTTGAGCATGTAGATGAGTGTTTATGTGTGCATTTGGAGTAGACTGAGCGAAGAGGATAGTGAGGATTTCTGGGAGACCTCTACTAATAATTCTTTCCCTTAGTTACTCCTTCCCTTTGTTTTCTTCAGTGCATGAATCAGGAGAGAATAAAGAATATTGTTTGATTACACACTTTCTAGGGCTCAACTGGAAGTAGCCCTCCCTTTGATCTTTATGCACCCAGGATGGAGTACTCATTATTAACCCAAATATCTTAATTCTAAGTGATTGTCCATAAAGGAAAACTCCCCAGCTATAGGCTGATTCCCTAAACCCAGCAAGTGGTCTCAACAGATGCCACTCAACACGGATAGGCCCAGATGATCTAGATCATTCAACACACTTTCCAAACTCACATTCTTAAAACACCTGAAGAACATCTTCTAAAAGATGAATTTGAGTAAGTTATAGCATTATCTTTGAATATGGAAAACAGTACTTTTTTTTTTGTTAAATGCATCATTTGCTCTGTGTATACCAAAGTGAAAAGCAAGAAACTAAGGTATAAAATGTACAATACAGAAAATGTTAATTGTAAAAATTAACTTGTTAAATTGCAAAAGGCAGGTTATTTACAACTAACAGTGATTTGTATTCATCATATCTTTGGGAGAGCATGACGTTATTGAATACATTACATAAATGCTTCATAAGCCTTTAACAGGTACAGTATACCAAGCCATTATCAGGCAACATGCTGTAATCAGAGTCAGCTAACCTCTAAACTCTCTAGAGATAACTGTAGAGTTCAATTTGTACTTTCTAGTTAAATATACATATATAAATAAAATAGCTTCCATTCCATTAACCATATGCAATCTTATAAGTCTTGGTTAGGACGTGGATACAAAGGCAATTCTTTCAAATTGTTAGTCATTTTTACCCAATATAATATTTAATACCTCTTCCTTAATGATATTTTATGATTATTAGCTGCATCTTACATGTCTTACCTGAGCTGAATTGCTGCCATCCAAGGCAGTGGTTGCAGGTAGATGCCTTGAAATTTAGATTTTTAAAACTTTTCTTCAAAGATGATAAAAAAGGAGAAAATTCATATGTAAAAGTCATCAATATGCATTGCCTACTGAAATCAAACATTTAGATGCAGTTTATTTTGTAGGTAGTGCAACTAAAAAAATAACCTAACAAAATGTGTGTGGGTTAGTTTTGCTTAAAAAAAAAAAGAATGCTTGTTCTTAGGGTTGCTGTTAGTTTGGCCTGCAGTTACTAGAGAAACTCCAAGGATCTCATTCCCTTTATGGTTCATGTCTAGACATGCCTGGAGACCAGGGAGATCCATGATTTAATCTAAGTAAGAATGCTTGTGGTGTTTTTAAATGCCCAAACAGAAGATTGCATTTGTTTTATACAGTACCAGGAAGGTACTATTCAGGGGCTTGTTTACTGTTGTATTTGATTTCTGGGCATTTGGTGATTAGGGAGATGGGGACGGTGTACTATAAAGAAAGGAGGTGAGATTGGTTGTTAGGAGGAAAGCAAGAAGAGTGTAGAAAACAAACACGTCCTGCTTTAGCAAGTTTATTACATTGGCTAAACTTACCACTTCGAAATAAAAACTAGAGTGTTGAGAGCTGGGAATTACAAAAGATGGGGAAAGCTTATGCACTGCTTTCAGCATACACAAATTGCTGTCTGGACATTTTCTAACTTCCATAGCTTTTTTTTTTTTTCATTTAATTTTTAAAAAATGTTTGGCTGTGCTGGGTTGCCATTGCTGCATTCAGGTTTCCTCTAGCTGTGGTGAGCGGGGGGCTGCTCTCAGACTGCAGTGCAATGGCTTCTCTTGTTGCAGAGCGTGGGCTTCAGTAGCTGAGGCTCAAGAGCCAGTAGCCCCGTGATATGTGGGATCTCCCTGGACCAGGGATTGAACCAGGGTCCCCTGCATTGACAGGTGGATTCTTAACTACTGGACCACCAAGGAAGTCCTCCATAGCTTTTGTCAGGGAGGAAGACATGAACAATCAGACTGAGAAGAAATGATTGGAGTTTAGCAGCTTCTTTTTAAACCTGTTTTTTTAAAGGGTACATTTTCTTTTAAGAAATATAAAACCATGTTTTGATTTCTATATAGATCAATAACTATTAGAATATTTTATTAATATTCACGATACTATAAATAAGAACTAGTTAATTTGTTGAAGCAAGACTAGATTGAAGTCAGTGTGGTGCCTTTGAAGAACTAAAAATCAGTGAATCTGTTTAATTATGAGAGGAGATTTTTTTTCAAGCTAAAATGAACTGCCAGCAACTTTTCTAATTTTATACCTCTGATTCCATTTCATTGTACTCTCATTAGTAAGAGTGCACCAGATTCTTGATTATCTTCAGTTTCTATTTATTGATTAATCAATACTGTTGCCTTCTATATGAAAATGTTGAATTGATTTATCTTTTAGTAAATCAGAAACAATCTAAAATATAAGCTTTATAATTAGAGTTGCTTGAACTCTTGGTTATGACTTAGCAGCAGGAGCAAGCTTGTTGCATATTTATCATCTTTAGAGAACACAATCTAGGGATCTATGGTCTATTAATATAGAGATAGATAATTTCTACAATATGTAATTAAGGTAGTGATAGTATATTAATTTTATTAATATATACAATATAATAAGTTGTGTATTATTTATATACTTATATAATATATAATGATCTTAAGTACTAAGATAGTTAGATTAATAGGTGTTTCAAGACTCCTGAATACTAATGTGAGCCCTGTTGTTGCTGAGCATTTAGGAAAAAGGAAAGAAGAAAAACACCAACGACTGGCACACAGAGAAGGCTATGTGGGAAATATGGGTCTAAGAAGGAAAAGTAGGACATAGATAAAGGGAGAAGATGGAGAGGATGCTCTTGGTAGTAGGAGCAAAGAAAAACACAAGCAAATTCGTGGAGACAGTAATACACATGGTGGATGGGAGAGCACTGGGGATTGTATCCCCATTGGGGAAATAGTAATAAGATCAGAGAGGAGTTAAGTAGGAGATAGATCTTGGAGGACTCTAGGTATCTGGCCAGGGAATTTTAATCTTATTCTTCTGTCAGAGGTACCTATGACTTACATGACTTGTTGTTTTATGGAGACTAATAAAGTGACATAGATTAGAAGAGGGAGAGACAGAGGAGACTGAAGGTCCGTTTACGAGATTATTTTAATAGCCCAGGCATACAGTCACATAGAACATATGGTCTGAATGAGAGAGGCTTTGTGAAGGGAGCTTCACAGGGCTTTGGTGACTAGTTAGAGTGAAGAAGGAGAGGACAGAATCAACCTCCAGGCTTCAGTGACAAGTAGAGGTGTTGGCAGGCAGATCTACTTAGAGGAGAATTATGAGGTATTTTAGGTTTAGGTGTGTATAGTTGTAAGTAATGGAAGGACATTGTGATGGAGTTGGGTATTTGGAGGTGGAACTCTGGAAAAAGACCAGAACTGAAAGGAGAAATTTAGTAGTTTTTCTGAAGCTGTAGTAGTTGAAGTTATGAGGATAAATTAGATCTCCAAGAGAGGTATATTGTCTTATTTTTCACTGAATCTCCAGCACGTGCTGTGGTTCACTCAGGAGTAGGTGGACTTCAGCAATGTGCTTTTTTAAAAAAAAATTTGCTAAAATTGTTTTCTTCCTTTTAAATTTGGCTGTGCCAGGTATTGGGAGTGCAGAGTCTTAGCCACTGAACCGCTGGGAAGTTCCAGTAATGTGCTTTTCTTGAATAGAGAATAGGAGGAGGAAAGTGAAAGGCTCAGGACCCAACTTTGAGAGCATCCATTTCCTATTCAGGGGCTGGCAGGCGGAAATAAACCTTGAGGAGGCTTGGTCCACAAGAGAAGCGGAAGAGCAGACTCTCACAAAAGTCAAGCTGTTTTAAACAGGGTCACAGACACATATGAATTCAAAGGAAACTGCTGCCTTGACACCACCACATCATAAAGTTTGTCAGTGGAATTAGCCAGAGGGCAGAGGATGACCATTGGCTCCACCAGAAGGTTACTTCAGGGCTTGATTCAGTGGGACTTTCAAGGGGCAATGAACTTCTCTAGGCTATTACTAAACAGATTAACTTTCCTGACTGCTTTTCACCACTGATTGATCTCTGTCACCTCTCAAAACAACAACAACAACAACAACAAACCCATCTCAGGTAGATTTTCAAGATTTTTAGAAATAACTTGACAATTCTAGGGATTCAGTATAGTTAACAAGTAAACAGAGTGCACAGCTGAAGAAAGTCTATTCTCTTTAAGAGCTCTGTGAAATTGGTTATCTTGTTAATTGTTTACAAGAAGGAAAATACTTTCAAGTATGATTTTCTTAAGCATCACTCTATGTCTACTTATTCTTGTTTTTGTTTCTACTCCCCACATTTGGTACTTAAGTCTTTTTTTCCAGGTAGAATTTATGTCCTTTAGTTTTTAAGAATTACATAACATTTATTGTCTTTATTTCCTCTACAAACATGGAATATGTCTTAAGGATTTCATCTTGCTTACATTTAGTAAAGTTCATATTGTCCTTCTCTTAGCTCATCTACTGCTGATTTAAATCTCAAGCTCAGCTTCCACTTCCTGGGTAAAATCTTTCCTGGTGCTTTTAGTTAATTTTGGTATTTCCCTTTTCTAACTCTTTGCACTTAATGTATTCACTCTACAATTTGCATCTTCCATTAGTAAGATAGTATTATTATTCAATACTCAAATTCAATTTTGAAATCAGTCTGTAATTATAATGTTGCAATTAATATTGCAATGAAATGCAGCAGTTTATTGTAATATCTTATGGAAAAACCCAAATGAACTTTTTGGCTAACACAATATTAGAGAATGCTGTTCTGTATAACACATATTTATTATATTAGCACAGAATCTTGTCTATACAATTTCTTACACCCTGAGTCATTTTTAGTGGACTGACTTGGTTTACAACTTGATGCATGATACAGAGACTCCCATGGACAGAGAAGCCTGGCAGGCTACAGACATTTTTGTGATACAGACATTTTTGTGCCCTCCAGGACCATGCCACTTAACCATTATGTGTGTTTGATCATGCACATGGAAAATACAAATAAAGTAGGAAAAAGGCTTGTGGTAAATAAAACACTTGTAGGTAACTTTATCAAAAACAAGCAGCATATAGTTTAAGATTCATTTAGTTGATCAGTAAATGAGTTTCACTTATTAGTGGATTAGGCAGCTCTAAACTTAATTTCTTTTGGCTTCAAATGAACATTACATGACTGCAGATTTTTATTAGATAACATTTTAGCATATGCAATTTCATTTCCACAATTAATGTGACTTCCTTTGTATGTAATTCAAATTTAACAGGAGTGACTTGCTGTGTGGTTTATAGGCTAGTTTACTGCTTTAAAAAATGGTGCTATTTAGTTGCCTTTACCAAAAAATGTACTTTCTGCTTGAGTGGGAGTTTCGCTAAAGCATCTGTAATTTTCCCCTTGTTAGCAATGATGTGTCTTTGCAGACAGCTGGATGAATCTATGGATGTAATTTTCAATTTAAGAAAGGGAAGCTAATGAAATCAGAGGTCTGATTATAAAGGCTACTATCTATGACATCAAAAGTCCAATCAATTTTTTGTCCAATTTAGGTGATATTTTAAAATTATTTTGCCTATTTGAAAGCTTATATGCACAAATAGTTTTATTTTAGAGCTGAAGTTCAGCTAAAACTAGGAAGACAAATTTCAAGATAAATCTTTGTTGGTGAACCTTGGGGCTTGAAGATACCGTAGCAAGCGAGTTGAATTCCCTCATGTTAAAATGAAGAAATGTGATTCTGGAAACTGTTATTCTAGAAGATCTTTTGGGTTATTTTCATGTTTTAAACTGTTTGAGTCTGTGTTTCAGGTCTAATAAGGTAAAATCTGTCTCTGATGCTCTCTTTTCTTCTGTTCTTCATCCTTAGCCTGCATGACCAGAAACCTCACGTAGCTGCCATTTTCTGTGGTGCCTCCTCCAGGCTTTCTCTGCTCTCCCAAACTTTGCCAGGTGGAACACAATTCTTTTGTTCTGCGATGAATGTGTGTATGTTTGTTGCTCAGTTGTGTCTGACTCTTTGTGACCCCATGGACTGTAGCGCGCCAGGCTCCTCTGTCCATGAGATTCTCCAGGCAAGAACACTGGAGTGGGTTGCCATTCTCTTCTCCAGGGGATCTTCCTGACCCAGGGATCGAACCCAGGTCTCCGGCATTGCAAGCAAATTCTTTACCATTTGAGCTTCCTGGGAAGCCCCCTCTACTATGGGTAACCCTTCTGGAAATCCTGGAAAGACAGTATCTAAATCAAAGGAATGAAAGTCTGATAGTGGGAATTTTATACATTACACAAAAAGAATGAGAGAGCTGACATTTTTGTCTTCAAAACTCAATAGCTATTTTCTATTCCACTTAAATATGAAGTTGCCTTAGGCTTGCCCAGGCTGAACCTTCCACTAAATTCTAGTACCTTTTCAATGGACATTACTATTTGTGTATTTTATTGCTGTAAAGAAACTCAGCAGACCTCATTCTGAACCAACCATTGTTCTTTTTTGGGGGGCTGTTCTGCTGAACTAAGTTATTTCAATGATAACATCATTGTCTTGGTCACTAATGCTTGAAACTTGAAGTAATTTTTGAGTATTCCGTTTCTCAAGCTCTGCATTCAAATGGTCTTGGGTGATTTCTTTCTCTACAAAACAAAGCGGTTGAATGTTGAAATTTTTTTAAGCCCACAGCAGTGTAGCAGTGCTAATATCTAGTGGATTGTCAGTAGATAGTTACGGAAAGCACAGAGTAAATGTTAGTTATAACAGAAAGTATAATTGTCATTAATGCGTAGGAGGTGATTTAAATATGGTGTTTAAGATCATCATAAACAAGTAACTGAAGGAAGTCTTGTGTGATGTTTAGTTTCTATTTGATTGTTCTTTCCTGAAATCTAAGTACATTGTTGCTCTACTGTTCTATTCATAACTTCCAAGGCCTGCCTGGACCTGTTGCAGAAAATAATGCAAGGAAAGGATTCAAAACTTCATCAGTTAATGTCTTTCACCAACTCAGCGTGCAAGAGAATGGCATGTCATCCAGGAAGCTGAAATAATGGAAGAATTATTCAATACCATTTTAATATTGTAAATGCAAACCAAATCATTTGAAAAGGAAAAATTTGAGTATGTGCTAATACATAGGTTACTTTTGGTTCTGAGGCACATTTTATTTCAGCAATATATGTATGAGTAACCATCCTGATAGTCAATTCTGTCACCTCTAAGTAAAAAAAAAAAAAAACTTTGCAGAAGTTATCTCAGCAAAGACTAGAAACGATGAGAATAAATGATGCAAATTTGGCATAATAATCTTTGTTAAGCTTAAGGCATTACTAAGCATTCAAAAGTATTAAATAAAGCTAAAATCTCCTTGATAGCTAGGAGAGATCTATCTTAATGATATTCCAACTTGGCTGCCCGTTAGAATCACTTGGAGATTTTTAAAGAATCCTGATGCCCCAGGCTGCACTCCATATCAGTTAAATCAGAATATCTAGGGGTAGGAGCTAGGCATCTATATTTTTAAAAAGATATTCAAGTGATTCCAAGTACAGTAGGTTGAGAACTCCTGCCATTGAGTAAGGGGAATGAGTAACACATCATGGTAGCTGAAGTAACTAATATACTGTAGAAATGGAAGGACTAGTCTAACCTTTATATGTTCTGAGTTCATAGTGAAATGAAGTGTTAGTCACTCAGTTGTGTTTGACTCTTTGCAAACCCATGGACTGTAGCCCACCAGGCTCCTCTATCCATGGGATTCTCCAGGCAAGAATACTGGAGTGGGTTGCCATTCTCTTCTCCAGGGGAATTTCCCGACCCAGGGATCGAACCCGCGCCTCTTATGTCTCCTGCTTTGGTAGGTGGGTGCTTTACCACTAGCAGCACTTAAATACTCACAGAATCGAACTGAACAAGTCTTATTAAATCATGTTTTTACTGGACATCAAGGTGTTTAAGCATCTATTTCCATAGTCCTTGTATTATCATTTCGCATATCTCTTCAGCATCAAAGATATTGCAACAGCTGACGCACCTCCTACTATCTGTATTCCATCTTAGTTCATCACTGGTGAGGTTTGTAACAATCATACCACGCCAGCATGCCTGGAGTCAAATATACCCATATTATGCTACCACCAGGGATAAGGATTTTATGCCAGCCAGCAGGTTTGTAACCTACTCCCCAAATCCCATTTTAGAGTCTGCTTCCTTAAATATTCCTGATACAAACTGTCTTAGACTGAGCTTCTTAGAAATAGAGTCTGTGATAGGGAGTTTCATGCAGAAGGTTTATTGGGGAGTTTTGTTGAGGGATACACCCATAAGGGAGTGAGAAGGAGGATTGGGCAGAGGGAGAGGAGGGCCAGTGATCTGGTTGTTGTTGAGGCCTCTGCCTATCTTATGGGAGCTCTGGAGATGAGATGGCTCTTCAGAGTTGTTGCTCATTGAGGCGGGAGGGCCAGGTTTTTTTCACCTCACACCAGCCAGTCAATGATTGCAGGCCACCCTTTGGGCAAGGAATAACTTTTTAAAAATAAAGTTGATTAACATGATTTAATAAATAAATCAACATATTTAATGATAAAAAGGCACTTTTGAACGCACTATATCCAGTAAATTCAGCTAGGATCCACATCTGGCAGTCTGATTCCAAGGCCTTAGGTACACATCTTACCCACCTTTTTATAGAAAAAGATTTTTTTAAATTAGAGAAGTTGAGAAACTTCTCCAGGTTTCTAGTCAGCTAGAGGACTGGGAGTCAATCTCATAATGCTTGATTTCATAACATTTCTTAACTACTCTGCTGCACTGCCTTCATCTAACAACTGCTAGGTAGGCCCTAGACAAGATGCTCTAATACAAAAGATTATTAGTTGTAATCTCACTAACAACCCTATGAGGTCGCTATTGTTCCTTTCAGGAAACTGAAAGTTTGAGAAGTTAAGCAAGTTGCCCAAGGTTACATGCATAGTGAGTTGTAAAGTTGCAGTTTATACCCAGGTCTGCCTGACTCCAAGCCCATTATTTTTTAATTTATTTAAAAAAAAATAAATAATACATCTTTAAAAGATTACTTTCCATTTACAGTTATTATAAAATATTGGCTAGATTCCCTGTGTTGTACAATATAACCTTGAGCCTGCCTTATACCCAATGGTTTGTGCCCCCCAACTCTCCCACCCTTATATTGCCTCTTCCCCCCACCTCACTAGTCTGCTGCTTTTTTTGTGTATTCACTAGTTTGTTGTATTTTTTAGGTTCCACATAAAAGTTATATCATACAGTGCTTGTCTTTATCTGCCCTCCAAGTCTACCCATGTTGCTGCAAGTAGCAAAGTTCTGCTGCTTTTTTTTTTTTAATAACAGTAATATTCAAGTGTGTGTGTGTGTGTGTATGTGTGTGTGTGTGTGTGTGTGTGACATCTTCTTTATCCATTCATCAATTGATGGACACTTAAGTGGCTTCCATGTCTTGGCAATTGTAAATAATGCTGCTTTGAACATTGGGGTGCATGTTATCTCTTCAAATTAATGTTTTTTATTTTTTTTTAATATAGCCAGGAGCAGAATTTCTGGATCATATGGTAGTTGTATTTTTAGTTTTTTGAGGAATCGCCATACTGTTTTCCACATCAATTTACATCCCCACCAACAGTGTACAAGTGTTCCCCTTTTTTCCCACATCCTCATCAACATTTATTTGTGTTCTTTTTGATGATAGCCATTCTGATAGGTGTGAAATAACTCACTGTAGTTTTGATTTGCATTTCCCTGATGATTAGCTATGTTGAACATCTTTTCGTACACCTGTTGGCCATCTGTATTCTCTCTTTGAAAGAATTTCTACTCAGTTCTTCTCAAAGCTCATATTCTTAAACATTATATCGTGTAGGAGAGAAAGATGTGACAAAACAATAGCATTAGTGAAAAAGACTGTTTGGCTGTTAATAGTTCAGCGTGAAGCAGAGATGTGATGGCGCTACAACTAAGGCAGATGCCACCTGAGGCTGTGTTCTAGATACACACGTTTCAGAGCAAGGTAACAGTCCATTCTATTCCATTATGGCAGAGCTCACTTGGAGCACTGTGTGGGATTCTGGGCTCCAGCCTTTAAAAGAGGATTACTGATACACCTGAAACTCATCCAGATGTGAGTGATGAAATGTCTGGGTAACATGGCTACAGGAAGAGCTACTGAAAAACTAAGAATGGTTAGCTCTCTCCCTAAAGAGGAGGCTCAGGGGAGGCTCAATAGCTAGTATTTGAAGTGTCTTCCTCTGGTGGGGAATTAGATAAAATCTGTATGGTTCCAGAGGGAAAAACTAGGCTGTACAAATAGAGAATCAAAGAGGTGGATGTAGCTTCTCAAGAAGAGGGACTGCCTGGCATTTGGGGTTTTTTCGAAAAGAAATCTGCTTCCTTGTAAGAGAAAACTCTTCTTTCACTGACAAGGAACCTGAATGACCACTTACCATGGGTGTTAAAGGTATATGCAGGGTGTAATGTTTCTTAAATTTTGTGGGTATAAGAATCACCAGGGGGAACTTGTTAAATACTGATTCCCAGACCTGCCTTTAGAGGTATTGATTCAGTGGATCTGGGATAAAGCCCTGAAATCTGCATTTTAACAAGCAGCTCAGCGGGTCCAAATCAGGTGATCAGTGACCTATCCTTTGAGAACTAGTAAGACTAGGTATACTTTGAGGTCTTTCCCACTTATTTTACAGTGAAAAATGTGTGGAGTCAACACAGTGACTGTTCAAAGAAAGTTGTGTTTAATTTTAGAAAAGATCCAAGACAAAATGCTTTAGTATGTTGATAATTATGAGAGACAAAATGAGAGACAAAAATATGGAATGTAGGCTCTTAGGATTTGGAAGGAGAAGGATTGATTCTCATTTATGTCATAAAAGATGGGACTTTTAATAGCAAAACAGAAGATAGAAATCCAGTTTGAAAATCTTTAAACACTTTACGTAACGAATATCCCTGTGTATGCCAAGGAGCAATTTGATGGGGGCCTGGAAAGAGCTGTCAGTTATCCCGAAGGGCAGCACCTGTGTATGGCGAAAGCCTATCCGGCCTCAGGACCCAGGTTTATATAAACTGCAGGCTGGGCCTGACAAGCCAGGTGTGGTGAGAGTGGCTTCTGACTCTGGCCCCCTTTCTGCTGGGCTAAAGATCTTTTGCTGGCAAGTATAATAATACATATTTGATTAATCTTAACTTTCGAGTGTGCAACCTGAGAGCCACATTTTAGGAATGACTATATCCTGAAATGTTTTTGCTCTTTGTAAATATGTTTTTAAACAGTAGTGCTTGGTGTACCTTACTCTCCTGGGTCTGGACTTTAAAAACATTTAATTTGCATAATCATTTGTTTAAGTATATTACAGTATTTAAAATTTTTTTTTTCTTTGAGAATCATTAAAGGTTAGTTGAGGAATTTGTTTGCTTGGCTGTTTTGTTGATAGTATTGATGTGCTTTTTTAAGTTCATTAAGGACTAGCAAGTGACTTCTGTTTTAAATTTAAGGTACATATATAAAATTTCCAAATGGTAATTACATGCTGATAATAAGTTAGACCCTTGTTTCTGTTTAATTTATTCTTGCTTCCTTTCAATGGTTTCAGACCTCCTTATAGGCTCTTCTTGAATCATGAGAGATGAAATAGCAACAACAGTCTTCTTTGTGACAAGATTAGTGAAAAAACATGATAAACTGAATAAACAGCAAATAGAAGACTTTGCAGAAAAGCTTATGACAATCTTGTTTGAAACATACAGAAGTCACTGGCACTCTGATCACCCTTCTAAAGGGCAAGCCTTCAGGTGAGAGCTAGGATGTGGTATGCACGGCAAAGGGCAGTAACAAGCCAGCAGCTACTGCCTGCGATGACTGTTGGCCGCCTATAAATAATGAAAATTTATTTGTTTGAACTTGGGCTTGAAAAGAGGAGAGTAGTAGATGATAGCACAATTTGAAAACTATAGAGCAAACCTCCTTGTGCGAGGTGGATTAAACAATCTCTAACTTGTGTTTACTGTGAAGTATATACAGAGAACCTTTAGTCTTCCCAGGCGGCTCTGGTGGTAAAGAATCTACCTACCAATGCAGGAGACACGAGACGAGGGTTTGATCCCTGGGTCAGGAAGAGCCCCTGGAGCAGGAAATGTGAACCCACTCCAGTGTTCTTGCTTGGGAAATCCCATGGAGAGAGGAGCATGGTGGGCTACAATCCATGGAGCCACAAAGAGTTGGACATGACTGAGCACATTTGGTGAACTAATTGTGTGATTTAGTAGTGGAATCCATATTCTGAGTTGTTGTGTAAAAATTTGATATTTTACTCTTACTGTAAAACTTCTGAGGGGTGATGAAGGAGTTGAGGGGAGATGGGAGTGAGGTGAGAGCCGGGTGTATTAGAAACCCTTGCCAGCAGCATGATTCTCCAACTATCACCACGTCGTTTCCCTTTTCTTGTTTTTAAAGGTGTATCAGGATAAACAATAATCAGAATAAAGATCCTATTCTAGAAAGGGCTTGTGCTGAAAGTAATGTGGATTTTTCTCACCTGGGACTTCCAAAGGAGATGACCATATGGGTAGATCCCTTTGAAGTGTGCTGCCGGTGAGTAATCTTATTGGAGCCAGTTTGTGTGGTCTGTGACTCTTGGGAACCTTAAGTTATTTAGCCTACGCATCTTTGTGAAAGGTGATGCTACAAATCCCTGGATTAGCAATGAGGGCACAAGCCCGTTAAGACTAGATGCAAGCTATATCAGACAATACAGGCTTCATTTTAGGGTGGATGGAGTGGGAAGTACAAAAATTTTTCCATAGTATTTGAAATTTGATTTTAAACATGGCATCCTATTGCCAATTGCATGAAGTCCAAGCATTTTAGACAGTATCAAGGGGAAAGAGGAATTATCTATCATCAGCAAGTCAGTCCATTAGTTGAATCAAAAGAAGTTAGTCTGTCTTTACCTTAGCTAATTCCTAGAAAGCTTTTACAGAATCCTTGACCTCCACCAATTATGACTGTATAGTACCAGAAGGTCATAATGTCTCTCAATTTGCTTTGCTGACAAGCCATTCAATTTGTTGTCTTAAACTATAGTTGATTTACAAAATTTTATTAGTTTCAGGTATACTTCATAGTAATTCAAAGTTTTTTTTTTTATAGATTATACCTCCATTTAAAGCTATTATAAAATATTGGCTATATTCCCTGTGTTGTACAATATATTATATTTTATACATAGTAGTCTGTACCTACCCCTACCTTACCCCTTCTCACTTCCCTCTTTTCAACTGATAACCAATAGTTTTCTGTATCCATTGAGTCAGTTTTTTTGCTATATACATATATTTAATTTTTTTAGAGTCTACCTATAAATAATATCATGCAGTATTTGACTTTTCTGATTTATTTCACTCAGCACAGTCTTCTCTGGGTCTATCCATGTTGCTGCAAATGGCAGAGTTTCATTCTTTTTTATGGCTGAGGAGTACTCTGGTGTGTACATATACCACATCTTTATTCATTCATCTATTGATGGACATTTGTGTTACTTCCATGTCTTGGCTATTGTAAATAGTGCTGCTCCAAACACTGGGATACATGCATCTTTTCAAATTAATGACTGAATTTTTTCTGGATATATAGCCAGGAGTTGAGTTGCTGGATCATATGGTAATCCTACTTTTAGTTTGAGGAACCTCCATATTCCATAGTGGCTGCACCAATTTATATTCCCACCAATACGTACAAGGGGTCCTTTTTCTCCATGTTCTCACCAACATTTGATATTCGTAGACATTTTAATGATAGCCATTCTGACAAGTGTGAGGTAATGTCTCATTGTTTTGATTTGCATTTCTTTAAATAATGCAAGCATCTCTTTATGTGCCCATTAGCTATTCGTATGTCTTGTTTGGAAAAATGTCTATTTGGGTCCATTTTTAGGTTGGCAATTAAATTTTTTTGATATTAAATTTTGAAATAAATTTTGAATTAAAATTTGAAATGAATTTTTTTGATATAAAGTTGTATGAGCTGTCTATATATTATGGATAGTAACCCCTTATCAGTTATATTTGCAAATATTTTCTTCCATTCAGTAGGTAATTTTTTTGTTGATGGTTTCCATTGCTGTGCAAAAGCTTTTAAGTTTAATTGGGTACCATTTGTTTTTGTCTTCTGTGCCTTAGGAGACATCCAGAAAATATTGCTACAATTTATATCAGAGTTCTGCATATGCTATCTTGTAAAGAGTTTTTATGGTTTGCAGTCTTACATATAGGTTTATGATCCATTTTGAGTTTATTTTTGTAATGGCATGAGAAACTCCTTATAATTTCATTCTTTATAAGTAGCTGCTGTATTTTCTCAGCACCACTTATTGAAGAGACTGTCTTTTCCCTGTTGGATATTCGTGCCTCCTTGTCATAGATTAATTAACCATAGATGCATGGGTTTATTTCTGGGCTCTCTATTCTCTTCCATTGATTTGCATCTCTGTTCATCAATGATACTGACCCTGTCATTTTTTTCCTGTGATATCTTTGTCTGGCTTTGGTATCAGGGTGATGTGACCTCATAAAATGAGTTTGGAAGTGTTCCTTCCTCTGCAAATTTTTGGAAATAATTTAAGAAGAATAGATATTTACTCTTTTCTAAACATTTGTTAGAACTCACCTGTGAAGCTGTCTGGTTCTGGAATTTTGTTTCTTGGGAGTATTTTTTCCATTACTGATTCAATTTTATTACTTGTAATTGATCTGTTCATATTTTCTATTTCCTTCTGATTCAGTATTGGGAGACTGTACGTTTCTATGAATTTGTTTCTTCTAGGTTGTCCATTTTATTTGCATATAGATTACTATAGTCATGGTGATCTCTCTTTACAATCTTTGTAATTCGGTATTGTTAGTAACTTTTTATTTCTGATTTTATAGATTTGGGCTGTCTCCTTTTCTCTTGATGAATTTGGCTAAAGGTTTATCAATTTTATTTATATTTTCAAGGAACCAGCTCTTAGTTTCATTTTCTTTTCTTTTCTTTTTTTTTTTTTTTTTTTACTGTTTTTGTCTCTGTTTCATTTCTGCTCTGATATTTACAATTTCTTTCCTTCTACTAACTTTGGGCTTTGTTTTTCTTAAAGTTCCTTTAGGTGTAAGGCTATGTTGCTTGAGATTTTTCTTATTTCCTGAGGTAGGCTTGTATCACTATAAATTTCTCTTAGGACTACTTTTGCAGCATCACATAGATTTTTGGATCATTGTGTTTTTGTTTTCATTTGTCTATAGGTATTTTTTGAATTTTCTCTTTGATTTCTTCAGTGATCCATTGGTTGTTTAGAAGTACAGTGTTTAGCCTTCATGTATTTGTGTTTTTTGCAGTTTTCTCACAGCAATTTCTAGTTTCATAGCATTGTGATCAGAAAAGATGCTCAATATGATTTCAGTCTTCTTAAATGTACTGAGAACAGATTTGTGGCCTAGCATGTGGTCTGTCCCAGAGAAGATTCCATATACACTTGAACATGTATTCTGTGACTTTTGGATGGAAGGCCTGTAGATATCTATTAAGTCCATTTGGTCTATTATGTCAGTTTAAGGCTAGTGCTTCTTTCTTGATTTTCTGTCTGTATGATCTGTTCATTGATATAAGTGGGGTGTTAAAGTCTCCTACTATTATTGTGTTACTGTCAATTTCTCCCTTTATCTCTGTTAATATTAGCTTACAAATTTAGATGCTCCTGTGTTGGGTGCATATATATTTATAATTGTTACATTTCTTGGATCAATCCTTGATCATTACATAATGTTCTCCTTTGTCTGTTGCTACAGTCTTTGTTTTAAAGTCTACTTTGTCTTAGAGTCTACTTTTTCTGGTGTAAATATTGCTACCATGGCTTTCTTTTCATTTCTATTTATGTGGTATACTTCTTTATATCCTCTCACTTTCAGTCTGTATGCCTTTAGATCTAAAGTGAGTTTCTTATAGATAGCATATATATGGGTATTATTTTTGTATCTTCACTCTGTGTTTAGAACACTTATTCCTGTTACATTCAAAGTAATTATTGATGGGTACTTACAGTCATTTTATCAATTGTTTTGGTGTTTTTGTAATTCATTTTGTTCTTTTTGCTCTCTTCCCTTGTTAGTTAACTATCTTCAAATAATGTTTGGATGATGTTTAGATTTCTTTTTTTGTGTATCTATTATAGATTTTAATTTTTGGTTACCATGAGGTTTATAGGTAGCAATATGTATTTTATGTGTATTTTTGTTGTTTAGCCTCTAAATTGTGTCTGTTTCTTTGTGACCCCATGGACTGCAGCATACCAGGCCTCCTTGTTTCCCTCACCATCTCCTGGAAATTTGCCCAAGTTCATGTCCAAGTTCAAGTTTGTGAATTGGTGTTGCTATCCAACCATTTCATCCTCTGCCACCCTCTTCTCCTTTTGTTTTCAATTTTTCCCAGCATCAGAGTCTTTTCCAATGAGTCAGCTGTTTGCATCAGGTGGCAAAAGTATTGGAGTTTCAGCTTCATCATCAGTCCTTCCAATGAATAGTCAGGACTGATTTCCTTTAGGATTGACTGGTTTGATCTCCTTGGTATCCAAGGGATTCTCAAGAGTCTCCTCCAGTACCACAATTCCAAAGCATCAGTTCTTTGGTGCTCAGCCTTCCTTATGGTCCAGCTCTCACATCTATACATGACTACTGGAAAAACCATAGATTTGATTATACAGACCTTTGTTGGCAAAGTGATGTCTTTGCTTTTTAATATGCTGTTTAGATTTGTCTTAGCCTTCCTTCCAAGAAGCAAGCATCTTCTGTTTTCATGGCAATAGTCACCATCTGCAGTGATTTTGGAGCCCAGAAGAGAAAATCTGTCACTGCTCCCACTTTTTCCCCTTCTGTATGCCATGAAGTGATGGGACCAGATGCCATAATCTTTGTTTTTTAATGTTGAATTTTAAGGCAGCTTTTTCACTCTCCTCCTCATCCTCATCAAGAGCCTCTTTAGGTCCTCTTCACTTTCTGCTATTAGGGTGGTATCATCTGTATATCTGAGGTTGTTGATATTTCTCCCAGCAATCTTGATTCCACTTGTAACTCATCCAGCCCAGTGTTTCGCATGATGTACCCTGCATATAATTTAAATAAACAGGGTGACAATATACAGCCTTGTTGTACTCCTTTCCCAATTTTGAACCAGTCAATTGTTCCATGTAAGGTTCTAACTGTTGCTTCTTGACCTGCAACAGGTTTCTCAGGATACAGGTAAGTTGATCTGGTATTCCCATCTCTTTAAGAATATTCCACAGTTTGTTGTGATCCACACAAAGTCTTTAGCATAGTCAATGAAACAGAAGTAGATGTTTTTCTGGAATTCCATTGCTTTTTAAAAAATGTGTGTGTGTGTATAAATGTGATTGTTTAAGTTGCTATCTCTTAATTTTAAATGCATTTTAACAATCCTTCACTTTTACTCCTCCTCTCATGCTTACTGTTTTTGATACCATATTTTACATCTAATTGTTTCATGTATCCTTTAATTACTTACTGCAGGTCTAGGCAATTTTACTACTTTTGTCTTTTAGCCTTCCTATTAACTTTGTATGTGGTTGATCTTGCCACTTTTAGTGTATATTTTCCTTTAACCAATAAGCTCTTTTCTTTTGTAATTTTCATGTTTCTTGTTGTGGTTTTCCTTTTTCACTTAGAGAAGTCCCTTTTTAACATTTCTTGCAAAACTGGTTTGGTGGTGCTGAACTCTTGTAACTTTTGCTTGTCTATAAAATTTTTGATCTCTTTTTCAAATCTGATAGTAAACTTTGCCATGTGGTGTATTCTTGGCCATAATTTTTCCATTTCATCACTTTAAATATACTACATGTTACTCTTCTGGTCTGCAGTTCCTGCTGAAAAGTATGCTGATAGCCTTATGGGGATTCCCTTACATGCAATTTGTTGCGTTTCCCTTGCTTTTAATATTCTCTGTCTTTGCCATTTTAATAACAATGTATCTTGGTGTGGTCCTCCTTGGGTTGATTCTGTTTGAGACTGTATGCTTCCTGGACCTGGATGTCTGTTTCATCTCCCAGGTAAGGAAGTTTTCAGCTATTATGTCTTCAAATATGTCCTCTGACCCTTTTCTTTTCTAATGCAAATGTTAGTGTGCTTGGTGGTGTTCCAGACATCTCTTAAAGTATCCTAATTTCTTTTTATTCCTTTTTTCTGTTCAGGTTCAGTGATTTCTATTAATCTGTCTTTCAGTTTACTGATCTGTTCCTCTGTGTCACCCAGTCTACTGCTGAGTCCCTCTAGTGTATTTTCATTTCAGTTACTGTGTTCTCCTGCTCTGTTTGATTCTTCTGTATATCTTCTAACTCTTTTTTGACTTTTCACTATTTTCCCTCATTCTTCTCCCAAGTTCTTTGTTTATCTTTATGATCTTTACCTTGAACTTTTTATTGGGCGGATCGCCTTTTTCCACTTAACTTCTTGGGTCTTATCCTATTCCTTCATTTGGAACTTGTTCCTTTGCTCCCTCATTTGTGGCCTAATTTGTTTTTATTTCTATGTATCTGGTTGGTTGGTAGCATTTCCTGACTTTGGAGAAGTAGCCTTTTGTAGGAGACATCCAGGGCATCCCAGCAGTGCTCTCCCCTCTGGTTACCAGAGCTGTGTGCTCTAGGGGTGCCCCCTATGTGGGCCCTTATGCTGTGGGCTGACTACTGTGGGTGGTCTGGTAGGTGTGGCTGGCCCCTAGTCTGGTTGGTTGCCAGGCCCTGCCTTGTATGGAGGCTGCCAGCTGGTGGTTTGCAGGGTTGTGTCGAGGCAGTTGTCTGTGGAACCCTGAGGAAGGGGCTCCCGGGCCTAGTGCTGGCTCACTGATGAGCAGAGCTGGCTTCTGGGGCTGGGGGGTAGAGGTGATGGTGGTTGCAGGGCTGAAGTTTCTAATTTTAAAGTCAGCCTGTTGGTGGGTGGAGTTGCTTTCTGATACAACTGATTGTGGGTTCTGGAGTGTCCCACGGCTGGTGCTGGCTCATTGATGAGTAGGGCTGGATCCCACAGTGGCTGGCTGAGGGGGTTCAAGATGTCCTAGAGCTGGCATTGGCCTGCTGGTGGGTGGGGTATGGTCGAGAGGGTGCTGGGGCTTATTACTGGCTCACTGGTGGGCAAAGCTGTGTCTCGGGGTCTCTGGCTGCAGGGCCTGGGGATCACAAAGCTGGTGTCAGCCCACTGGTGGGTGGGATTGTGTCTTGGGGCTGCTGGATGAGGGTCCCAAGGAATGCCAGAAGTGGTGTCCACCTGGTGGTCAGGATTAAGGCCCAAGGGATGCTGGGGCTGGTGCCCACCCGCTGAAGAGTGTAGCCAGATCCTAGGGCTGGTGCTGACCTACCGTCAGGCAGAACCAGGCCCCGAGTTCTCTTGCTGCAAGGGACTCAGAACTGGTGTCAGGCTGTTGATGGGGGTTTAGGAGGTGGGGACGGGGCCCCAGGGTCCCAGGGTGCCCTGGTCCCAGGGTGCCCTGGGGCTAGTGCTAGCACGTTTGGTGGGTGGAGCTGTGTCTTGAGATTTCTGGGTGCAGGACCCTGGGGCTCCTGGATTTAGCTGCTGTAGGTCTGCTGGTGGGTGAGGCAGCACCCTGAGATAGCCAGCTACAGGGTCCAGGGTGTTCCAAAGCTTGATTTGGCCCATTGGTGGGTGGGGCTAGATATCTGATTGGCTGGCTGAGGGATCCAAGGTGTCTCGGAGCAAGTGTCGACCTGCTGGTAGGTGGGGCCTGGGCCCAGGAGATCTGGAGCTGGTGTTAGCCTGCTGGTGGGTGCTCTTGGTCCTGTCATGGTAGGCTGTGGGCCTGTGGTGGTCCTAGGGCTGGTGTCTGCCCATTGGTGGGTGAGGCCAGGGCCCAGGGGTCTTGAGGATGTCCACTGGTGTGTGAAGTTGGCCCCCAGGTTAGTGCTGGTTCATTGTCAGGTGGGCCCAGGGGTCAGGAGGTCTTGAGGTTGGTTCCAGAACACTGGTAGGCAGAGCTGGGTCCTAGGTCTCTGCTTCCAGGGCCCTGGGGGTCCTGGGGCTAGTGCTCATGCACTGGTGTGTGGGGGCCAGGTGCTGGGCCCTCTGGTGGACCGTGTAGTATTTTGGGGCAGCTGTGGGTTCAGGGGATCTTAGGGCAGTGTGGCTGATAGTAGGTAGGACTGTTTCCCCGCCTGGCTAGTTGTTTGGCCCGAGGCAGCTCAGCACTGGTGCTGACGGGCTAGTGGGCGGGTCTGAGTCCTAGTACTAGTCAGCTAGAGGGAGGGTTTCAAAATGGCACTCGCCAGCACCGGTGTTCATATGGTGGAACAAGCTCCTCGGAATGGCTGCTGCCAGTTTCTGTGTCCCCAGGGTGAGCTCCAGGGCCTCCTGCCTCTACGGGAGGCTCTCCAAGATCAGCAGGTGGGTCTGACACAGGTTCCTTTCAAATTTCTGCCTCTGCCCTGGGTCCCAGCGCATGTGAAATTTTGTGTGGGCCTTTTGAGAGCGGTGTCTTTATTTCCCACAGCCATCTGGCTCTCCAGAAAGTAAGCCCCTTGGCCTTCAAAGCCAAACATTCTGGGGGCTCATCTTCCTGGGGTTGGCTCTGGTCCGGGGAGTGTGATGTGGGGCTCACCCACTGAATGGGAGAACCTCTGTCATTATCCCCGTTTGTGTGTTGCCCACCTGCAGGTATGTGTCTGGACTATACTCCACTCCTCTTACCTGTCTCATTGTGGTTCCTTCTTTATAACTTTAATTGTAGAATATCTTTTCTGTTAGAGTTCAGTCTCTCATCAATAATTGCTGTCTAAATAGTTGTAATCTTGGTGTGCTCATGAGAGGAGGTAAACTCAGGGTTTCCACCGTCTTGGCCTAATTTTCACAATTTGTTGTGGAGTTTTTTTTTTTTTTTCCAAGTAACTCTTCTTATAAGTTACTGAGCTGTTTCCAGAAAAGTTTAGAAATAAAAACCTGTGAGAATTTGAGTCCCTAATGAATGCTTTGTTTTCCTTTCTTTCTTAGGTATGGTGAGAAAAATCATCCATTTACAATTGCTTCTTTCAAAGGCAGATGGGAGGAATGGGAATTATCCCAACAAATTAGTGATGCAGTTAACAGAGCCACGTTAGACTACTCCTCTGGCACTTCCTCTGATGAAGAAAGTTGTAACAAAGAACCTCAGATAATTCCTAAAGTCAGCAATCCAAAGAGTATTTATCAGGTAAAGTGTTTTCATTTCTCCTCTGTACTTTTTCCTTCTTTTTAAAATATACTTTTATTTATTTATCTGTGCCGGGTCTTTGTTGCCGCGCAGGTTTTTCTCTCGTGCTGGGAGTGGTGCATGGGCTTCTCACTGCGGTCTCTCCTCTTGTTTTGGAGCACAGTCTGTCGAGTGTTTGGGCTTCAGTAGTTGCAGCACATGGCTTGGTAGTTGCGGCTCCCAGGCTCTGGAGCACAGGCTCAGTAGGGGTGCAGGGGCTTAGCTGCCCCCAGGCATGTGGGGTCTTCTCAGACCAGGGATTGAACGGGTGTCTCCTGCACTACAGGCAGATTCTTCACCCCTGAGCCACCAGGGACGCCCCCTTTTTTTTTTTTCTATTTTAATTCTAAAAAGGGTAGGTTCACTGTAAAAGCAAAGAAACAAATAATTGGAAAACATGGAAAAACAAATTATGAAGATTGAAATCACAATAATAATATTCTGGCAAAACTTTTCTATTTTTTTCTTCCTTCTCTCTATTCCCTCAACTTGGCTGAGTGCTCAGGATATACACCATCTTTTCTAGTCGAATTTCTCCTATATAGTATTTGAACATACATAAATTTTCTTTTTGGCTTCACTCGCGGCTCAGACGGTAAAGAATCTGCCTGCAATGGAGACCTGGTTTCAGTCCCTGGGTTGGGAGGATCCCCTGGAGGAGGGCATGGCGGCCCACTCCAGTACTCTTGCCTGGAGAATCCCCATGGACAGAGGAGCCTGGCGGGCTGCAGTCCCAGGTCTCAAAGTGTCAGACATGACTGAGCGACTAAGCACGACACAATACAAACTTCCTTTCACCTAAATTCCTTCAGAATCAGGTATCAAAATTAGTGGCTTTTGACAATGGAAAATAACATACCACCTGTAGAACATTTGGAATATTAAGGGATGATCAAAGATCTGTGACTCCACCACTAGATCAGTTTCCCCCCGCCAAAAAAAACCAACAAAAATTTTTTATTTTTTAAGTCACAACCATGATCATAGGAAGATATGCATATCTATATATTGGAAATAGGCTTCATGACATACTTATCCTTACTAGGCACAACGCCGCAAATCTTTGACAAATTAAATTAATATCAACCACTTAAATTGATTTTTATGACCCACTAATGGTGACAACTTACAGTTGAAAAAACACTGATTTAGGGAGAATCTCTGACATTTTGTATGTAATTTGTTTTCTTAACCACTTATGTATGGGCATGTTAAAGCAATTTAAATATTTAACACTTTAAACCACTTGCTTCCCTTATAGTTTATTTAGCTAACAAATTATATTGTCAGACATCTAGGTTGCTTTCACATTGTTGTGGTATTAAAAAGCTAATTTTTACAGAGGTGTCTGAATCTTAAGTTGTTTCTGGAGATTTGATTCTCAGACATGGAATTATTAGGTCATTGAGTTTGGGCGTTTTACAAGTTAACACATAGCAAAGTACTTTCTAAAAAGATGTCTTTATTTGTAGTCTCATCAGCTCTATGTGAAAGTGTTTGTTTTATCATTTTCCCTAAGATTGGCTATTCTTGAAAAATAGCATTTTATTAATTATGTTGTTCTGTCACTCAGTCATGTCTGATTCTTTGCAACCCCATGGACTGCAGCATGTCAAGCTTCCCTGTCCTTCACTATCTCCCCGAGTTTGCTCAAACCCATGTCCATTGAGTCGGTGATGCCATTCACCCATCTCATCCTGTGTTCAATCTTTCCCAGCATCAGGGTCTTTTCCAATGAGTCAGTTCTTTGCATCAGGTGGCCAAAGTATTGGAGCTTTAGCTTCAGCATCTGTCCTTCCAGTGAATATTCAGGGTTGATTTCCTTTAGGATTGACTGGTTTGATCTCCCTGCAGTCCAAGGGACTCTCAAGAGTCTTCTCCAGCACCACTGTTTGAAGGCATCAATACTTCGGTGCTCAGTTGTTTTTATTGTCCAGTTCTCACATTTGTACATAACTACATGAAAAAACATAGCTTTGACTATTATAATATTAAGTATATCACTAATTAAATTAAATATTAAAACAAAAACTCCATGTACCTAAATGTTGTAGATACTATCTGTCTAATGAATTTTTTCTTCACCCATTTATCATTTGAGGTCCTAATGTGTTGTTGTTATAGGCTTTTCAAAGGTTAGGAATATTTTTGGGGCTTCCCAGGTCACGCTAGTGGTAAAGAACCCAACTGTTAATTAAAGAGACATAAGAAATTGCTAGTGAAGGGGATGTAAGACACACAGGGTCAATCCCTCGAACCCCTTGTCATATTACTGGCAAATTATTCCCCCCTAGCTTGTTATAGTTTTCTAAATTATATATATTGTTTGTATTTAGTTCTATATGTGAAAGTGAAAGTCTTTCAGTCATGTCTGACTCTGCAACTCCATAGTCCATGGAATTCTCCAAGCCAGAATACTAGAGTGGGTAGCCTTTCCCTTCCCCAGGGGATCTTCCCAACCCAGGGATCGAACCCAGGTCTCCTGCATTGCAGGTGGATTCTTTACCAGCTGAGCTACAACAGAAGCCCAGGAGTACTGGAGTGGGTAGCCTATCCCTTCTCTAGGGGATCTTCCCAACCCAGGAATTGAACCGGGGTCTCCTGTGTTGCAGGCAGATTCTTTACCGACTGAGCTAGGAGGGAAGCCTCTATATGTATAAAAGTTTAAAATTATGTAATGAAATATTTGTTCTTAATTCTATTCTGATCTTTAGAAAGATCATCTTCATCTAAGGATCAGATCTGTAGTCAGCTATGTTATATATTTTAGAGCAACGTCCTTCCAAAGTGTAGTCTGCAAAACATTTGTATTGGCCATCTAGGATGTTTAACATGGGTGTTTCTACACCTCAGCCCCAGAGATTGTGATTAAATGGTTTTGGATTGAGTGAGGTGGGAGTTGGATAGGGGAGAATACAGAATATATACTAAATTGAGTAAATGTGTTTTTAAAAGTTTTAGTTGGAGTAAAGAATTTTGTTAAAAGACATGAAGTGACTTATTTCATAACCTCCATCAAGTCAGTTTTCCAAAGATGATAGTTAACTTGACTTCTATTCGTTTGTATTTCCTATACTTTTAAAAGTTTTAAGACTTGTGAGTTATGGGTTTATAGTTAATCCTTAAAGCAGGCTTATTAGATGATTAGAAAATCATCATGTTCCTTTTTATTTTCTCCCCAGGTGGAAAACTTGAAACAGCCCTTTCAATCTTGGTTCCAAATTCCCCGAAAAAAGAATACGAGGGATGGCCGGATGGGCCTCCTAGGAAATGCTTATCATGCGTTGCATAAGACCCCTAAAGGTCACAGGCCTGCTGCCGGGCACCGGGTGGATAGGTACCACTGGGTCAACACACACTGATAGTGCGGCGGCTGGGCCCCCATGGGCCAGAGCTCAGTGGAGCCACTTTTATATTCTCTGAAATGAAAATGAGTCTAAGCTGGAGAGACCCAGGAAACAGAAAAAATAACCGCATTAGGGACTAGGGTACATGATGGTGAATCCTCTCATGCAGATCAACTATGTTCTTAACTGTACTTTTAACTGTTTAATTTTACATGAAGTTTTATGTAACACTAATGACTGTACCCAATAAGGTAATAGAATGAAGATACTGACCTGTCATAAGAGTCAATGAATTTTCAAAAGTAACAGTTTAAATAAATGTGCTGTGTTTTTAATACCTTCCTAGTTGAGTCTGTTGCAAGAAAGTTTTAAAAGTTCTTGTTTCTCATTAGCCCCATTAAAAAAGTAGACTTTCATTTAGGGAAGAGTGATCCTCACAATACATGAATAGTATTCTGGTTCTACTCTTTTATCTGCCGTAACTCCTCTGTTTCATAAGGTCAGTAAGAGTGTGTTTGAAAATTACATTTTAAAATACAAAATTCTCTTAAAAATTTTTGGTTTATTACTAAGCCTCTTAATAGCCTTAGTTATGACATTTTATGAGTGCTATATCTCATTATGAAGAATTCAAGTGAAGCAGAAAATAAAAATACCAAGGAAATAAAAATCCCTCCCACCAGGCAGAAATTACCGTTGTTAACATTAAATGATGACCATCTTTCCAGTCAGTCTTAATATACATACAAATGTAAGAATTGATATACAGACAGTTTAACATGAAAACTATACTACATGAGCTATTTGTTAGCTATTTGGATTTGATTTTATTTGATCTTAGAAAAACGAAGAAACCTAAAGTGAAACTGAAGCTTTTGAAATATTCATATGATTGTCTACCACAAAGTATTTTATTTTTTGAAAGATTTCTATTATGGTTTTAAAGAAAGAAACACCAGAAGGCCAGAAGAGTCTTTAAAACTTTGAAAAAAATGCTGTATTGCTTATTTGTTGCTATGAAAGCTGCAGAAATTAGCATTCTTCATTTTTTCCTTGCCCCTTATTTTCAATGTCACTTTAAAAATTGAGGTATAATTGACATATAATATTATTAGTTTAAGCTGTACAACATGATTTCCTATTTATATACATTGTGAAATGACTAGACAATAAGTCTAGTTAACTGTCAGCCTAAGTACTTTTGTTTTTTCTTGTGATGGGAACTTTTTTTACTCTCGTGGCAACTTTCAAATATGAAGCTTTTTAATATCAAGGTTTAACATTTATGTTCTCTCCTAGAATGATTACTCTCCACAGTTGTTTTTGCTTAGTTGTATATTTCAACTGATTCAATAAATGCTCATCAGTCTTTTCTTTTCTTTTTTTTTTTTTTACTAAACTAATTGTAATTTTTTTTTCATTTATTTTTATTAGTTGGAGGCTAATTACTTTACAATATTGTAGTGGTTTTTGCCATACATTGACATGGATCAGCCGTGGATTTATCTGTGTTCCCCATCCCGATTCCCTCTCCTGCCTCCCTCTCCATCCGATCCCTCTGGGTCTTCCCAGTGCACCAGCCCTGAGCACTTGTCTCATGCATCCAGCCTGGGCTGGTGAACAGTTTCAATGCTGTTCTCTTAGAACATCCCACCCTCGCCTTCTCCCAGAGTCCCAAACTCTGTTCTGTACATCTGTGTCTCTTTTTCTGTTTTGCATATAAGGTTACTGTTACCATCTTTTTAAATTCCATATATATGCGTTAGTATACTGTATTGGTCTTTATCTTTCTGGCTTACTTCACTCTGTATAATGGGCTCCAGTTTTATCCATCTCATTAGAACTGATTCAAATGAATTCTTTTTAATGGTTGAGTAATATTCCATGGTGTATATGTACCACAGCTTTCTTATACATTCGTCTGCTGATGGGCATCTAGGTTACTTCCATGTCCTGGCTATTATAAACAGTGCTGTGATGAACATTGGAGTGCACGTGTCTCTTTCAGATCTGGTTTCCTCGGTGTGTATGCCCAGGAGTGGGATTGCTGGGTCATATGGCAGTTCTATTTCCAGTTTTTTAAGGAATCTCCACACTTTTCTCCATAGTGGCTGTACTAGTTTGTATTTCCACCAACAGTGTAAGAGGGTTCCCTTTTCTCCACACCCTCTCCAGCATTTATTGCTTGTAGACTTTGGATAGCAGCCATCCTGACTGGCATGTAATGGTACCTCATTGTGGTTTTTGATTTGCATTTCTCTGATAATGAGTGATGTTGAGCATCTTTTCATGTGTTTGTTAGCCATCTGTATGTCTTCTTTGGAGAAATGTCTGTTTAGTTCTTTGGCCCATTTTTTGATTGGGTCATTTATTTTTCTGTAATTGAGCTTCAGGAGTTGCTTGTATATTTTTGAGATTAATCCTTTGTCTCATCAGTCTTTCCTGTATGTGAAATCTCTTTTGATTCATCTTTGATTAGCTGCATTTTATTGTTAAGCAACTTTTTCACAGATGACTCATAGGTGTTCTATTGGGAGTTCATGTATGCCTGAGGTTCTTTATTCTTTTGTACTTGAAGGACAACTTGTCTGAGTATTAAAATCTTAGGTCATGGACTTCCTGGATGGTGCAGTGGATAAGAGTCCTCCTGCCAATGCATGGGGCGTGGATCTGATCCCCGGTCCCGGAAGGTCCCACATGCTGCAGCCCAACTAAGTCTGTGCGCCACCATCACTGAGCCAGTGCTCTGGAGCCCGTATGCTGCAGCTACTGAAGCCTGTGTGTCTAGAGCCCGTGCTCTGCAACGAGTCACCACAATGAGAAGCCCATGAAGTGCTAGGAAGAATAGCTGCCACTTGCCACAACTAAAGAAACCCCGTGTGCAGCAATGAAGGCCCAGTGCAACCAAAATATAAATACATAATTAAAAAAATCTTAGGTCATGTTTTCGTTCCCTTGTAGCTTCATAGCCATCACTCTAATCTAATGATTGTGGCATTATTCATCGCCATGGAGAAACCCGAGAGCTGCCTGATTTCTGCAACTCCCCACCACTCACAGAAACATGTGCATTTATTTTTGTAGGTGACTCCCTTTGCCTGATAGTCTGAAAAATTCTTTGTACTTGGAGTCTATGTCTCAGTCACTCATTCTATATCATTCTTTTCCTGAAGCACTGTGCCTCTTTTTGATCTGTAGATTTTAATTTTTCTAAAGCAACCTTTTGCAATACTATATTTGACTGCTTTCTTTGTCCATTTTGGGGATACCAACTCCTTATGCTGGATCACTTGCTTTGTCATAACTATTATTTGATTGCTTTCATATCGTTCCTTTTTAAACCATGATTATTTTAAGCTTTCTTACTACTAATTTGATTCTCAGTCCTGTCTAGTCTGTTTTGTTTCTACCTTATATATTCCATAATGATATTATTTTGGATTTCACTTAATGATTTTTTCTGTAGGTTTTATTCACATGTAAAATTTGTTGAACTGATAGAGTAACTTTTACACAGTTCTCTTTATCTAAAACATAATATAATACGTGGCTGTGACAGAGAATGGATTTCTAAGAACCTTTACACAGAGAATTTTACTAGCAAAGTGTCTCTTGAAATTTGTGAGATTGTTTTGAAAGAACTTCTTCTAGTGAACAGAGATGGTAAATCTCTATATTTACCATCACATGTATTGCTGCTCCTGTACCTCTTGCCCATGATAGACAGGCTAATCAATCACAGTGTTCTAGTTTGGTTGCAGAGATTATCTCACAGTTCTGTGTAACACAGTACCAGAGAGATAGCCACGGAATGCATTGTTCCAAGTCAGTCTTCAAGAAGAAATCAATTCCATCACTTCTTTAGGACTTGACCCAGAATGAGCCATCTGTGAGCTTTCCAGCCCTATAAAATTCTCTACAGTTCTCATGTACCCTGAAGCAAATGTATAGGGGAAAATAAAAGGAACATATATATATTTTTTGTGATTAAAGGTAGTCAGTATAGTTCAAGTCCCCAAATAAGTGAATATATCTATTGGTATATCAGTATATAATAACCAGATCAGGTCTTTCAAATCTGCATTTTGAATTTCTCTGAGTATGTACCTAGACAACATATTAAAAAGCAGAGACATTACTTTGACAACAGAGGTCTGTCTAGTCAAGGCTATGGTTTTTCCAGTAGTCATGTATGGGTGTGAGAGACCATAAAGAAAGCTGAACACCGAAGAATTGATGCTTTTGAATTGTGGCATTGGAGAAGACTCTTGAGACTTGAGACCCTTGAGACCTTGAGACTCTTGAGACCCTTGGACTGCAAGGAGATCCAACCAGTTTATCCTAAAGGAAATCAGTCCTGAATATTCATTGGAAGGACTGATGTTGAAGCTGAAACTCCAATACTTTGGCCACCTGCTGCGAAGAACTGATTCACTTGAAAAGACCCTGATGCTGGGTAAGACTGAAGGCGGGAGGAGAAGGGGATGACAGAGATGGTTGGATGGCATCACTGACTCAGTGGACATGAGTTTGAGTTAATTCTGGGAGTTGGTGATGGACAGGGAAGCCTGGTGTGGTGCAGTCCATGGGGTCGCAAAGAGTTGGACACGACTGAGCAACTGAACTAAACTGAGTATATACTACATTTTTCTCTTAAAAAATTAAAATTCTTGAGAACTGTAGGTTCACTTGCTGTTAAGAAATAGAGCCTGTGTGTCCTTTACCCATTTCCATCAATGATACCATTTTGTGAAACTGTACTGTAACATCACAAGCAGATAGTGACACTGATGTGGTCAAGATGCAGAACAGTTCCATCACCACAATCATCACATCCACCTTCCTCCCACCTTCATCCCTTCCTTATCCCCTGGCATTCACTAGTCTCTTCTCCCTTTCTATAATTTTGTCATCTCAAAAATATTATAAATGGAATCATACTGTAACATTTTGGAACTGACTTTTTTCATTATGTCTAGTTCTCTGGAAATTCTTCCAGACTGTTCTGTGTAGCAGTACTTTATTCCTTGTTATTGCTGAGTCATACTTCATAGTATGGATGTACTATAACTTGTATAACCATTTACCTCTGAAGGATGACACCTGGGTTATTTCTAGTTTTGGGGATTATGAATAAAGCTGCTGTAAACATTTGTGTACATAATGTGTAATGTAAGTGTTTATTTTTCTTTTATAAATGTGTCAGAGTGCAATTACTGTTCATAGAGTGGCTATATCATTTTATATTCCTGCTGGCAATGCATGAGTGACCAGTTTTCCCACACATCTGTGCCAGTCTGTGGTATTGTCACTACACATATCAGAATGGCTTTAAAAAGGTATCTCATTATAATTTTAATTTACGTTTCCCTGATGGCTGGTGACGTTGAACAATTTTTTTCATGCGCTTATTTGCATCTATATCTTCTCCTTGGTGAAATGTCTGTGCATATCTTTTATTTTTAATTGGATTGTTGCTTTTTTATTTTTAATTATTGAGTTTGAGAGTTATCTGTATTTCCTAGATGCTGTGTATTCTAGATATTAACAGTATCTTTAGAATTTTTACATCTGTACTGTAAAGAATATTGGTCTGCAGTTTTTCTTTTTTGTGCTGTCTTTGGTTTTGGTATCAGGGTAATAATAATAATTTTATATATTATATATAAATGTAACAGAAATATATAATTACATGTGCAGACACTATGTTGTTCAGTTGCTAAGTCATGTTCAACCCTTTGCGACCCCATGAATTTCAGCACACCAGGCTTCTCTGTCCTTCCTATTTCCTGGAGTTGGCTCAAATTCATGTCCATCAGGTAGGTGAGGCCATCCAACCAACTCATCCTCTCCTACCCTCTTCTCCTTTTGTCTTCAATCTTTCCCAGCATCAGGATCTTTTCCAATGAGTCAGGTGGCCAAAGTATTGGAGCTTCAGCTTCATCATCAGTCCTTCCAATGAATATTCAGGATTGATTTCCTTCAGGATTGACTGGTTTTGATCTCCTTGCAGTCCAAGGGACTCACAAGAGTCTTATTCAACACCACAATTCAAAAGCATCAATTCTTTGGCATTCAGCTTTCTTTACAGTCCAACTCTCACATCCATACATGACTACTGGAAAAACCATGGCTTTGACTATATGGACTTTTGATGGCAAAGTGATGTCTCTGCCTTTTAATATGCTGTTTAGGTTTTTCAGAATGATCTCTGTTTGTTTAGAAGGCAAACCATTCAGCATTACAGTAATCCAAGTCTATGCCCCAACCACTAATGCAGAAGAAACTGAAGTTGAATGGTTCTATGAAGACCTACAGGACCTAGAACTAACACCACAAAAGATTTCCTTTTGATCATAGGGGACTGGGATGCAAAAGTAGGAAGTCAAGAGATACCTGGAGTAACAGACAAGTTTTGCCTTGGAGTACAAAATGAAGCAGGGCAAAGGCTAACAGAGTTTTGCCAAGAGAGCACACTGGCGACAGCAAACACCCTCTGCCAACAACACAAGAGAAAACTCTACACATGGACATCACCAGATGGTCAATACTGAAATCAGACTGATTATATTATTTGCAGTCAAAGATGGAGAAGCTCTATACAGTCAGGAAAAACAAGACTGGGAGCTGACTGTGGCTCAGATCATGAACTCCTTATTGCAAAATTCAGACTTAAATTGAAGAAAGTAGGGGAAACCACTAGACCATCCAGATAGGACCTAAATCAAGTCCCTTATAATTATACAGTGGAAGTGACAAATAGATTCAAGGGATTAGATCTGACAAATTGCCTGAAGAACTATAGATGGAGGTTTGTAACACTGTACAGGAGAGGGGTGAACAAAACCATCCTCAAGAAGAAGACATGCAAAAGGCAAAATGGGTGTCTGAAGAGGCCTTACAAATAGTGAGAAAAGAAGAGAAGTGAAAGGCAAAGGAGAAAAGGAAAGATATATCCATCTGAATGCAGAGTTCCAGAGAAAAGCAAGGAGAGATAAGAGAGCCTTCCTCAGTGATCAATGTAAAGAAAGAGGAAAACAATAGAAAGGGCAAGACTAGTGATCTCTTCAAGAAAATTAGAGATACCAAGGGAATATTTCATGCAAAGATGGGCACAATAAAGGACAGAAATGGTATGGACCTAACAGAAGCAGAAGATATTAGGAAGAGGTGGCAAGAATACACAGAAGAACTACACAAAAAAGATCTTCATGACCCAGATAATCACCATGGTGTGGTCACTCACCTAGAGCCAGGCATCCTGGAATGTGAAGTCAAGTGGGCCTTAGGAAGCATCACTATGAACAAAGCTAGTGGAAGTGATGGAATTCCAGCTGAGCTATTTCCAGTCCTGAAAGATGATGCTATTAAAGTGCTGCACTCAATAGGCCAACAAATTTGGAAAATTCAGCAGTGGCCACAGGACTGGAAAAGGTCTGTTTTCATTCCAATCCCAAAGAAGGGCAATGCCAAAGAATGTTCAAATTACTACACAATTGCACTCATCTCACACACTAGCAAAGTAATGCTCAAAATTCTCCAAGCGAGGGCCCAAGCTGGTTTTAGAAAAAGCAGAGGAACCAGAGATCAAGTTGCCAACATCTGTTGGATCATAGAAAAAGCAAGAGAATTCCAGAAAAATATCTACTTCTGCTTCATTGACTACAATAAAGCCTTTGACTGTGTGGATCACAACAAACTGTGGAAAATCCTTAAAGGGGAATACCAGACCACCATACCTGCCTTCTGAGAAATCTATATGTAGGTCAAGAAGCAACAGTTAGAACAGGACATGGAACAATGGATTGGTTTCTAAATTGGAAAGGAGTAGGTCAAGGCTGTTTATTGTCACCTTGGTTATTTAACTTCTATGCAGAGTAGATCATGTGAAATGCCAGACTGGATGAAGCACAAGCTGGAATCAAGATTGCTGGGAGAAATATCAATAACCTCAGATATGCAGATGACACCACCCTATGGCAGAAAATGAAGAGGAAGTAAAGAACCTCTTGATGAAAGTGAAAGAGGAGAGTTAAAAAGTTGGTTTAAAACTCAACATTCAAAAAATGAAGATCATGGCATCCGGTCCCATCACTTCAGGGCAAATAGATGGGGAAACAATGGAAACAGTGACAGACTTTATTTTCTTGGGCTTCAAAGTCACTGCAGATGGTGATTGCAGTCATGAAATTAAAAGATGCTTGCTCATTGGGAGAAAAGCTATGACCAACCTAGACAGCATATTAAAAAGCAGAGACTACTTTAGTGACAAGGTCCATCACACAAAGCTATGGTTTTTCCTGTAGTCATGTATGGATGTGAGAGTTGGATCATAAAGAAAGCTGAGTGACAAAGAATTGATGCTTTTGAATTGTGGTGTTGGAGAAGGCTCTTGAGAGTCCCATGGACAGCAAGGAGATCAAACCAGTCAATCCTAAAGGAAAGCAGTCCTGAATATTCATTGGAAGGACTGATGAAGCTGAAGCTTCAATATTTTGGTCAACTGATGCAAAGAACTGATTCACTGGAAAAGACCCTGATGCTGGAAAAGATTGAAGGCAAGAGGAGAAGGGGATGACAGAGGTTAAGATGGTTGGATGGCACCACTGACTCGATGGACATGAGTTTGAGCAAGCTCCGGGAGTTGGTGATGGATGGGGAAGCCTGGTGTGGTGCAGTCCATGGCGTTGCAAAGAGTCAGACATGACTGAGTAACTGAACTGAACTGACTCTGCATATAAGTTAAATAAGCACGGTGACAATATACAGACTTGACCTACTCCTTTCCCAATTTGGAACCAGTCCATTTTTCCATGTCCTGTTCTAACTGTTGCTTCTTGACCTGAATATAGATTTCACAGGAGGTAGGTAAGCTGGTCTGGTATTCCCATCTTTTTAAGAATTTTTCAGTTTGTTGTGATCCACACAGTCAAAGGTGTTAGCATAGTTAATGAAGCAGATGTTTTTCTGTAATTCTCTTGCTTTTTCTATGATCTAGCAGATGTTGGCAATTTGATCTGTGGTTCCTCTGCCTCTTCTAAAACCAGCTTGAATACCTGGGAGTTCTCTGTTCACGCACTCTTGAAGCCTAGCTTGGAGGATTTTGAGCATTACTTTGCTATTGTGTGAGATGAGTGCAATTGTGTGATAGTTTGAACATTCTTTGGCATTGCCCTTCCTTGGGATTGGAATGAAAACAGACCTTTTCTATTCCTGTGGCCACTACTGAGTTTTCCAAATTTGCTGGCATATAGAGTGTGACACTTTACTATCTTCATCTTTCAGGAGTTGAAATAGCTCACCTGGAATTCCACCACCTCTGCCTGTTTTGTTTGTATTGATGTTTCCTAAGTCTCACTTGACTTCATACTCCAAGATGTCTGTCTCTAGGTAAGGGATCACTCCATTGTGGTTATCTGGGTTATTAAGATCTTTTTTGTATGGTTCTTCTGTGTATTCTTGCCACATCTTCTTAATATCTTGGGCTTCCTTGGTAGATCAGCTAGTGAAGAATCCTCCTGCAACGCAGGAGACCCTGGTTCAGGAGGATCCCCTGGAGAAGGGATAGGCTCCCCAATCCAGTATTCTTGGGCATCCCTGGTGACACAGTCAGTAAAGAATCTGCCTGCAATGTGGGAAACCTGGGTTCAATCCCTGGGTTGGGAATATTCCCTGGAGGAGGGCAGGGCAACCCACTCTAGTAGTATGGGGCTTTTCTGGTGGCTCAGAAGGTAGAGAATCTACCTGCAATGCTAGAGACCTGGGTTTGATCCCTGTGTTGGGAAGATCCTGTGGAGGAGGACATGGCAACCCACTCTAGTACTCTTTCCTGGAGAATCCCCATGGACAGAGGAGGACTGTAGCCCTGGAGGGCTACAGTCCATGGGGTCACAGTCAGACATGACTGAGTGACTGTTTACATTATTGTAATTATAAATAGTTCTTAAGTCTGCTGTTTAATTTTTGTTTTCTATTTTTTGTTTTCATTTGTCTGCTTGATTTCTTTTTTCATTTGTTGCTTTAGGTATTGCATTTTTAAGTATATAACTTGTCATAGTCCATCATTGTTATTTTATCAACTCAAATGAAGCATAGAAATCTGAAATGATAATCATTTCTCATTATCCTGTTGTCAAATATAATTTTAGAAAACTCAAAGGAGAAGGAAAGAAAGATTGTTTTTATCCTTATTTTTGCTTACTGTGTTCTTCCCTCCTGCTGTTCCAAGGTCTTTTCTTTTGTTTCCTTTATTTTTAAAGAATTTCCTTTAGCTCTTCTTTTAAGGTTAGTTTTTCTTCATCTGTGAATGTATTGATTTTTTCCTCTTCTTTCCTAAAGAATATGTTCACTAGGTATAGAACTCTGGGTTGATAGTTCTTTTATTTCAGTGCTAGAAAAATGTGCCACTTCTTCCTGGATTTTATGGTTTTAATGGGAAGTTTGGTGTTATATAAATTTTTTTCCCCTCTGTAGGTAAGGTATTATTTTTCTCTGGATGCTTTCAAAAGTCTTTCTCTGCTTTTAATTTTCAGAAGTCTAATTGTGGAGTAACTTGGTATGGATGTCTTTGAATTTATCTTGTTTGGAATTCACTCAGCTGTTTGGATCTGTAGGTTTCTATCTCTTTCCAGATTTGAGGAGTTTTAGCTATTATTTCTTTGAATGCTTTTATAGTCTGCCTTCTTTCTTTTCTCCTTGTGAGACTTTGATGACTTGAATGCTAGATTATTTGTTACGGTAACATAGGTCCCTGAGGCACTGACAAATTCATTTGTTCAGTTTTTTTCTCTCTGTTGTTCACATTTGGTCATTTCTATTATTCTATCTAAAAATTCACATTTTTTCCTCTATCCCTTTCACTTTACTGTTGAGCCTATCTATTGAGGTTTTCATTGGCTTTAGTTTTTCAATTCTAAAATTTTCATGTGATTCCACTCCATCTTCTATTTCTTTTGCTAACTTTATAGTTACTTGCTGAGACTTCCATTTTTTTCCCCCATTTGTTTCAAGAATGTTCATAATTGCTTGTTGAAGATTTTTATGATGGTTCCTTTAAACTCTTTGAAATATAATTCTAATATTTTGCCAGTTTGGTCTTGGCATCTATTGTCTTTTTTTTTTTCACTCAGTTTTATATCTTTCTGATTCTCTGACTGAAAAGTGTACATTTTTTATATTATAAGGTTTGAGAGCTTATTTAAACTTGGTTTTACCTGATTTCCTTTGACACCATTCCACCCACTGTGGGGGATGGGTAGAGGATGATGCCTTGTTATTGCCTGATTAAAGATAGAGGTCTAGGTTCCCCATTTGGTCTCCACTGATATGCAGGGAAGGGGTTTCTCATACCTGCTAAGTAGGTATGGGAATTCCAGCTCCTCCTGTGGTATCCAGTAATACTTTAATGAGGGTGATCCCATTACCAATGTGCAATGGTAAAAGTCCTGAGTCTCCAGTCCTCCAGTTGGCCTCCACCAATGCTACTCCAGCAGGGAGGTGCTACCATATGTTGGTAGATGTAGATTCCCCATGTGGTCACCACTGATAACATAGGGTATAAATGGGCTTATTACTGCCTTGAGGGGATGAAAAAACCTCCTAGTTATCTGCTTTGTCTTCTCTGGCACTATCCCAGAAGGAGACTGGGGTACTTCATTACAGCCTAGCAAGAATCGAAGTCTGGACTCCCCACTCAACTTTTGCTGGCATGGGTGGAGTCAGTTTTATTCTGATATTTAACTGGAGTAAAGTCGTTACTGTCTCAATTTTTTTCTGTCTTGCTAAGCTGCTCCTTTCATAGTCCTTTGGCTGGAAAGGGCAGGCTTTTGGGGGGCTTTTTGGTCTGTGCTCATTGGTATTTATGGGTTGCTAACTTCTTTATTTACAAGTCTGGAATATTAAGGAAAAAGGGAATCTGAGGAGTTCACCACCATATCCTACCTTGAGTTATGAAGTCCCTAGCTGCTCTATTTTCTTCTCTACACACTTCAGAATCCTCTTGTTTGTTTTCATAAATAATGTCCAGAGGCTTTAGTTGTTCTTGGTGGGAGGAGTAGGGAAAAGTTTATCTGTTCCATCCTTCTGGAAACAGAAGTCTGTGTACCACTTTTGGAATAAAAATTGTTTTAAAAAGAATTATTTTAAGCATTGTATTTTTGGGGAAACTATTCTTTTTTTTGGTAGTTGGTAAAATATGGCTTCTATATCTACTGAGGCTTTCTTATTCTCTTTCTGATCAGTGGGTGTATGTGTGTGTATGTGTGTGCACACAAACTAATTCCTTAAAGATAATTAGAGTCTCAAAACTTCAAAAATGTACTATTGATTTGATTCAGCAATAAACACACATAATGCAGCAGGAAGGAGAACATGATCCCTGCCTTATAATCTGTGGCATTTGCATTAAAAAACATGTGCTTAGCAAAATCCCCAGTTGTTAGTATACTAATAGAATCAAATGGAGGACCCAAGAAGTCAGCCAGGAAGCTAATAGAATCATGTTTTAGTAGGTGCTCTGTTCAGCAAAGAATGAGGAATATAGAAAAAAGACCTTCAATTTCTTCATGACTTTTTCTTTGCTACCTCTCTGAAGACTTGGACTTTTAGTCTAACTATTCGAAATAGTCTTATATGTCTGACTTAATTAATGTTTACTATGTTTTCTGGGAAATACATTTCATATTTTATGTGAGTAGATGAAGTTCTTGACACATACTGAATATTTATCATATCAAAATAAGATTTATCTTCTCAAAGTATTGGGGAAGTCTTTAATCTTATAAAGTTATTATGCAATGATTTGGGGAGTATGCTTTACATAAGAATTCCCAGTTCATGAAAGAGACAAGAAAACTGCCACATAGTCCACATAGTCATTTTATCAGTATCTGTTCTATGAAGGCAGCACAAAATTTCAATTGAAATTTTAAAGGCTGACAAATTTTGTGCTTACTTTGCCTGATGGTTAATCTAATGATTTAACCTGAATCATTTAGGAAGACTAAGTGACCAGTCTCTAGCAACAAATAATGAGAACTCAATGATAGTGTAAGGTGGAAGAAATGGAGAAGCTACATACAGTGCGCTGATTCTGAGCAGATGTTCCTTATGGCTTGATTTAGAACTTAATTATAAATTTTCTTGTCATGTTGTTTGTGATTTGATTTTTCTCTAAAGTAATATACTACTAGTATTTTGACTGGTTAGATTTAGAGCTAAATCCTTAGCCATATCTGAATATGTTGTAATTAGGACAAAGACCTGCAGGACTAAAAATATTGACTATAAGATAGTCACTGAATTAAATAATCCACCCATATAATGCTTGTTTAAATTAGACTTTTAATTCTGTACTCGTTTGCCTTCCTTACATTGCTTCAGAGACTCAGTAACAGTTTATATATTAAAAAAAAACCCTTTTGCTACTCATCTTGAAATACAATGAGAAATTTATCCATGTGAGAAACAGCTTGAATTGCAGACATTGGATTTGTAATCTGAGGTTTGGAGTCTGTAGTAAAATTTTTTTGGCTTCCATTGAATTCATGTCCTGTTTGTATATCTCCTAATTAGTATTCAAATCTACCCTGAAGCTTCGGTTCTAGATAACTGCTTATCTCTTTGAAATTTTCCAGTCAGGGCCTCCAAAGTGAATTTTACACATGCCACAAAGGCTATATTTTATGTATTCTCATTACATATCGGAGAAGGCAATGGCACCCCACTCCAGTACTCTTGCCTGGAAAATCCCAAGGATGGAGGAGCCTGATAGGCTGCAGTCCATGAGGTCGCTAAGAGTCGGACACGACTGAGCGACTTTACTTTCACTTTTCATTTTCATGCATTTGAGAAGGAAATGGCAACCCACTCAAGGGTTCTTGCCGGGAGAATCCCAGGGACGGCGGAGGCTGGTGGGCTGCCGTCTATGGAGTCGCACAGAGTTGGACACGACTGAAGAGACTTAGCAGCAGCAGCAGCAGCATTACATATCACCAAATATATCTCCTTTTGTGTGACTTGGTAACAAACAATTTTAAGTAAGTTAGTCAATCTGAAAATTGATGATATATACAAATTTTACATTCTATAAAGAGGTTTAGCCTATATCTTTAAATGAATATAATAATAATATACATGATCTAATCTTTTAGTCACAGTGAAAATATCAGCATGTTTTTCTTCTGTGTCAAAAACTAGCCCATTATGTTATATATCTACCCCAAATTATAATATATATTTATGTGATTTTTACATTCATGTTCTTTTATCAGCTTCATTGGATGGCATACTGACATATTTAACAACTTTGCAGACTTTTATTTTTATTTATTTTTCTAGATATAAAAATAAAACAGTAAAAGAAACATGTAGTTATTTCTATAAAAAGGCAATCTATAGAATGAGGAAAAATAGTTGCAGAATAAAAAATTCCTGAAAATCAATTAAAAAGAGGTGATCCAATGACAAATCAGCGAAAGACTTGAACAGGCTTCTCTAGAGAGAGGACTTTCAAACGCTGCATAAATACATGAAAGATGCTCAATTCCACTGTGGCCACTAGGAAAATGCAAATTAAAAACACACACCCAGGAGAATGGATAAAGTAAAAAAGATGGAAAATGCTAGTTCTGATAAGGATGAAGAGTAGTTGGAACTTTGATCCATGGCTGGTGACTGCGTGTGATCACTTCGGAACGCTGGTTGATAGTATGTACTAACGTTGAGCATATCCACGTCCTCAGATCCAGCACTTGTCCTAAGTTAATACCTGACTAAGTATAGTCATCAAAAGGTGCACAGAACTATTTATATAATCCCAAGCTGGAAAATACCCACCTGTAGATCAGTATATGGTGAATAAATTAAGATATATCTGTACCACAGACTACTTTACAACAAAGAGAATCAACAAACTACAACTACCTGCAACAGTATGGGTAAAACTCACAAACTTGAAGAACAAAGAATTCATATTTTATGATTCTATTGATGTAAAATTCATGAATAAGCAAAAGCAATTTATGACGTTTGGAGTCAGGATGGTGGCCACTCTCAGGGGATGGGTGATTGGGAGGGGAGACGTGGGTGCTGCTGGGAGCTGGTAAAGTTCTATTTCTTGGTCTGGACGCTTACATGGGAATGCTTATTTCAATGGTTTCATGAGGTGTCCATTAATAATATGTACACTTGTATGGTTATATGATATTGTAACAATGCAATAAAATAATGTAATAAAAATGTAGTTTTCACCCCAGATACTGGTGATAACTTTGAAATAGACTGGGGCCCAGGGCTAGAGTTGGTGCTCAGCCATGTCTCTGGGTTGTTTCTGATCTTGATCTCAACATGTTTAGGTCACTGTTCTGCATAAGAATAATGAGTATAATAATGCTTGGGGTTTTCTCTTTACTAATTATATGTGACAAAGATTAATCTTTGTCCTTTGGAACCAAACTATTTGGTGGCTTTTAAAGATATAGCAATGTTGGAGAAGGCAAGGATGGGATGTTCTGAGAGAATAGCATTGAAGCAAGTATACTATCAAGGGTGGAACAGATCTCCAGCCCAGGTTGGATGCATGAGACAAGTGCTCAGGGCTGGTGCACTTGGTAGACCCAGAGGGATGGGAGGGGGAGGAAGGTGGGAGGGGGGATCGGGATGGGGAACACATGTAAATCCATGGATGATTCATGTCAATGTATGGCAAAAACCACTACAATATTGTAAAGTGATTACCCTCCAACTAATAAAAATAAATGAAAAAAAAAAAAGATATAACAATGTTTTAAATGCTTCCAATTAAAAACAAAACGGTAGTAGGTATCATTATGGAACAGTGGGAGAAATCGTGAATGAGAAGGCAATAGGTCTGGTGACTATTTGTTCTCTTCTAGCTGGGTGAACTAGGGCAAGTCCAAGTCTCAGTTCCAGTTCTTTAAGACCTGACCTGCCTGAAAGCAGAGGGATTAACTCTGGAATCTAAGATCCACCATCTGTTGATGAAGTTTTAAAATAAGTGACTGATGATATTACCTATTTATATCACTATTGATTTCCAATCTTGTGTTCTGCTGACATGTTCAATGATAAACATGGCCCCAAACACACACCAAAAAGTTGCAAATTATATAGAAAAATATGGTCTCAATGCTGTAGCTCATCCGAACATCTCACCGTATCTTCATCCCCAAGATCTCTTGTTTCTTTTGGGAGTTTTTGCTCTGCAGCAAGGATGCTTTTTAGGAAGTGTTCCATGTTGGTAAAAAGGAGAAGATCTTTGTTTTTCTTAATATACTGTAGAGAGTATGAAAGATAAATTATAATAAACTTAAGATCTTTGCTCTCATTTATTCTGAGTACTCTTGAATCTTCTTTGCCAGTACCTCAGAGTACTATATACAGTTCTGCTTTCTTAAAATAAAATGAGATCTCTTCATAAATGGTGGTTGGCAGAGTACTAATTAATACAAGCTCTGCAACTCTCTCTGTCTTGGAAAAGAGGCTTTTAATACTTCTAAGCCTCAGATTTCTCATCTGTAAGTTAAGAATAAAAGTAACATATACTCTATAATGTATGTAAAGCTCTCAATAGAACACCTGACATATGGCAAGTGTGTAATGTTTGCTAGTATCTGCCTCCTAGATTGAAAAGTTTTATTACATAGCATCAGTGTTGACATAAATCTATTCATTAGCACAGTAAACATATTCAAAGCCTGCTCTGAGGCTGGAATGTGGGTTATATCAGAAAAAACAAAGCAAACAACTCTGCCCTCATAGAGCTTACATTCTAGCAGGGAAAATGGAATAAGCAAGTATAAGTAAATCCTGAGGGGCTCCCCAGGTGGTGCAGTGGTAAAGAATATGCCTGCCAATGTAGAAGACAAAGGAGACACGAGTTCAGGAAGATCCTGGGTCGGGAAGATCCCCTGGAGGAGGAAATGGCAACCTACTCGAGTATTCTTGCCTGGAGAATCCCATGGACAGAGGAGCCTGGCGGACTGCAGTTTGTGGGGTTGCAAAGAGCTGGCCATGACTGAGCAACTGAGCACACAGGCAGGCAAAAGTAAATTCTGTGATATGTTAGGACGTGATACAGGATAGAGAAAAGTGGAGCAAAGAGAAGCTGATGAGCAAGGTAAAGAGGGTGGCAGAGTAAGACCGGCTTGTCAGGATAGTCCTTGAGGTGACACTTGAACAGAGACATGAAGACAAGGGAGTCCGGCATAGACCAGGGTTTCTTAAACTCAGTGCTACTGACATTTGGGGATGGATGATTTTCTGTTGTGGGGCTGTCCCATCCACTGTAGGCTGTTTAGGAGCATCCGTGGCCTCTACCCACTAGTTAACAGTCAGTAGCACCACCTCCTCTGAGTCAGACAATCAAAAGTGTCTTCGGAGGTTGCCAAATGTCCTGTCAGGAATAAAATTGCTTCTGTTGGGAGCTACTGCCTTAGAGGAATGAGCATTGCAGGTGGAAGCCTTAAGATCAGTGTCCCTGGAGTGTCTGAAGAACAGCAAGGAGGACACTTGTGGTCGGAGGTGAGTGAATGAGGGGAAGAGTAGGTGACAGTGGGAGACACAAAGGGGACTTGACTTCTTAGGTTTTTACTCAAGTGAACTGAGGAACACAGCAGGACTTTGAGCAGTCCCAACTTTTACTTTCAAAGGATGACTGACTACTGTGCTCAGACTAGACTGTAGAGAGACGAGCTTGGGTTCGGAGATGAGTTAGTAGGTCTGATGGTAGTCCAAGCAAGAGATGCCTTGCATCAGGTTGGTAGCGGCACAAGTGATGAGAAGTGATCAATTATGGATATACTTGAAGATACAGTTTGTGAAGGATGAGTTTCTGAAGAATTTCCTGATGAATTGGTTGTGGGGTGTATGTAACAGAGAGAGAGAGAGATTTGGCCTGAAGAGAAGACTTTGGCTTGAAAAATCAGAAGAACACAGTTGCCATCAGTGGAGATGGGGAATGTTTTAAGTGGAGCAGGTTTGGAAAGAAGATTGGCTTTGGGCACACTGAGTCTGAGCTACTTGTAAGACATTCCGCTGGAGATGGTGAGTGTGTGTGTTAGTCACTCAGTCATGTCTGATCCTTTGTAACCCTCTGGACTGTAGCTGGCCAGGCTTCTCTCCCCATGGAATTCTCCAGGCAAGACTACTGGAGTGATTTACCACTTCCTTCTTCAGGAGATCTTTCTGACCCAGGGATCAAACCTGGGTCTCCTGCATTGCAGGCAAATTCTTTACTGACTGAGCCACTAGGGAAGCCCAGATGGTGAGTAAGCAGGTGGATATATGAGTTGAGATAGAGTTGGGTTGAGGGTGAAGAAAAAATTTAAGAATTGTTGATATATAGATGAGGTTTAAAGCTAGAAGACTGGACGAGATTCCCATGGGGAGTGAATATAGAAGGGGACAGGACTGAATCCTGTCCCTTGAACATTAAGAGGCCAGGGAGCAGAGGAAGGATCAGCAAAGGAGACTGAGAAGGAACAGTCAGAGAGGTAGGAGGAAAACTAGAGGAGGCCAGTGTTCTGGGAGTCAAGTAAAGAAGGTGGATCGAATTGGAGGAAGTGATCAGGTGTGTCAAATGCTGCTATTAGGTGAGGACAGAGTGTTGGCTGTTTTCTGAGATTTGTGCTAGACTGTAACGATTTTGTAATCTGGATGACCAACATCACCATCACCATCAACAGCCATAAGATAAATCAGTAACTAATGGAGATTTAATTACAGGGAGATGTATATGGACTATTTCCTCAGCAGTCAGGTGATCAAGAATTTAGTCTCAATTCTACCACTACAAATAGCTGTATGGTTTGGAGCAAACTGCTTAATCTACCTTTAAATACAAATGTGACTAAAAATATGTATGTTACCAAGATTGCTGGGTGGCTTGAATGAGACTGTGTGTGTGTGTGTGTGTGTGTGTGTGTGTATACACACATATATATGCCTTGAAAATGTATGAAGTTTTATATACATAATGAAAAAAAGATATGGTCTTATTTATAACTGAACAGTGAATTGACCTTTAATGGAAGAATAGAAGATAGTCTTTTTAAGATGATAGATTTAAATTTTATATTTTAATAGTTAAAAGCTGAGATAATATTGTTATAAAAGTACTTAATAAGTATTAAGAATGCCACTGTCAAACTTGAGCAGAAAAGAGCATACAATAAATTTGGGTAAACAAGCTCCCACGGGCATCTAAATGTAGTCTCTAAGTCACAGTAAGTTTTATAGATGGAATTCTGCTTATTTATTGATAATATGCTAATGGGACATGAATGAACTGTGGAGCCATATTTGCAATCCCCAAGAGTCAGGTCCCCACTGTCTGCCCTGTAGAACATAGGGTTTAAAAAATACTGTCATATTTGGTTTGAGAAGCAGCCTGAATGTCAAGGCAATGTGCCATCTAGGGAGGCAAGAAACACCTGCATAGGTCGTTCACGGAGGCATTTACTCTGTGAAGGAGTCGATTTTAAAACCATGTGCTACCCAGGGAACTTTGCTCAGTGTTATGTGGCAGCCTGGATGGGCAGGGAGCTCGGGGGAGAATGGATTCATGTATATGTATGGCTAAGTCTCTGTGTGCACCCGAACTACCACAACATAGCTTATCAGCTATGCTCCAATATAAAATAGAAAACACAAACAAAAACACAAAACAAAAAACACAAACAAAAACAAAACCACAGGCTATACAGGTTAAAGTCAATTACCTCCTCCGACGACTCTGGCTCCAAGTGGGACTCATGCTTTCTTACGATGAGTTTAGAGAGAAGGTCTCTTCCTCTTTCAGAGACGGGCTGCTCTCCCAGCAGAAGAGCACATATGTTTTGGCCAAGTTTACTGTCCTGGGAAACTGTTGACATTTGCAGAGTGATAGAGAATGCTTCCCTGAAATAGGCCTGCAGCCCCTGGTCAGGAAAAGTGAGGGCGGTAGATGAGTCTGGCCTCTAGGAAATGGCTAGTGAAGCTTTAAAATAACGGTTGAAAGAAATATGGGACTTGAGATGAACCATCTTTACTCGCCCGCACCATGGGTTACTATTGTCATTTGTAATTCTGGTGAGGTTCAAATATTGACAATAAAATATCCACAGAAAGTGGTGATGCTATTCTCAGAGGAAGGCCACTTCTCTCCAGAATTCTTAGAGAGGTGTATGCATTTTTCATATGCTGCCATGGGAAATTTGGTCAGGAAAATCTTAGCCAGGCAGTAGAAACCAAGGGCCACCAATGGGACTTAAGTAGATCTGAAATGTTTCAGAGCTTATAGCATTTACTATTTTGGGGAATAGGCATGAGTCACAGAGTCAGAGAAGCAAAAAGCCCTCTGCATGTTATAAATACCTTGTAAAATGACCTCAGAAAGGCAGGGTTGGAGTCCTGGTGGAGGTCATCGGCAGCGACGTGGGCCAGGCAGTGGATCAACAGCAGAACAAAACTTCCCACCGACGCCAAACACTCTCTCCTAACAAACAGTGTGTTTTCAGCTTTCTGAGTGGAGAAAATACCCAAACATGGGTATGTCAACCTCAGGGAATATTTCCACTGCCTCTATCTTTTTCTAGTTTTATCTGATCTAAAACAACTTTGGGGATCATGAAGTTAGAGACCCCCTGGGTTAAATGGAAATTTATTGAAGGGATGATTCAGAGGGCAAGGGAAAATTGTTTCAGTTCAACTCTCTGAATAAATAATTTTCTCCATCATCTCCCATTTTTTGTTTTTGTTTTTTTTTGCTACCCCTAGCTTATAGAAAACAAACTTGGAAGTTCAGAGAAAAACTATTCATGTATCTCTGTTTTTATTTTTTTTAATACGTGAACTCCAATTACTGTTTCCTTGCTCAGTGGTTCTCAAACTTAGTGTGAGTAAGGATCATTTGGGCGTGATTCTATTTTGGGAACTCATCCCAGAATTTCTGGTTCTGTGGGCTTTAGGTAGACTCGCCATTTCCATTTTACCAAGTTCCCCAGGTGGTTGATACACAAAGACCCAAGGACCACAGTTTGAGAAGCATAGTCTTATGGGCCTCTCAGGTTTTCTTTGTCTTTCATGCCTTTTTTTGTAATCAAGTTCTCAAATCTCTTGTCTTGCCTAATTGATTTGAAATAACTCCTTGTTAATTCTCTTAAGAGGTGATAGGTTGGCATGAAAAAACCTTAGGTAATTTGGAATCAGACAGTCTGAGATCAGTTTCTGGAATTAGTTGCGGGTGTCAGCACAGACGCATGGTTAAAAAATGAGTTTGGTGTAAAATTCATCTGGACTTGAGCTTTGACTCTTGTCACATTATGATCTTGGGCAAGTAACTTGGCCTCTCTGGGACTCAATTTCCTAATGCATAAAATGGAAACAACAGGAGTACCCTTCCCCAACCCTTGGGGTTAGGTGGCTATAATTATAAATGAGATAATGTATGTGAGACATATGGGCAAGTGCCTGGCACATAACACTTCGTGACTCCTGAGTTTGCTTCCCCATCAGTAAGATAAGAGTAAAGATTGCTTACTTCACAGATGCTTTGAGGATCAAGTGAAACAATACCTGGAGAATATTATACATGGGTAATTTTTGGTCTTATTAAATCCCCTAACAACCTCCTAGCCAAGTATAAGCCACTTGCCTGTCCTCTAACCTTGGTTAGCAGCCCCCTCTCAGGATCACTGTTTTCTGTCATAGTGTTTAAGGTCCATACACACCAGCTGAGAGGACTGCTACAGCACTGCCAGTCTACGTGTTGGAGGAACTACCAGGACAGGAACAATTTAGATCCTTCTCCATAGAAAGATACTGACTGTGCAGGATTTCCTGAGCTTGGAACCATGTCTCTTACGGGAAACACCAGTCTGGAACCACTGGCTTCGATAAGGACAGATTCATTAATGGGCACAAAGCCATTGTGATTCTCTGGGCACAGGCCAGGACATAGTCATTTCACTAATTAGAGAAAGCTCTTACATGGGAACATTTATTACGCCTTAGCCAGATGACTTATTACCTAGGGGGGATAAAACATCTGAGGACTTAGAGAGAAAAATGTTCTATAACATTTGCTCTTTTTGCGCCTGTCTCTACTAGACCTAGAATTTGACAAACGTCACACCTGGGATTGGGAATTTGAAATACCTGATAGAAGAAGGAACCTTGGAAGGCATTGTCTGAGGCTTCCATGGCAGGAAGATGAGAAGCAATCTGCAGGGTGATTTCTGGAGCCTGAAAAGAATAAAAACAAATAAAAACAAAACCTATCCCTTTGCTAAAAAATTCTCATGCAGCTCAGTTACATAGCACCAACCAATAAATGGGAAGTAAATGAACTGGGGTATCAATTTAAATTATAACAGGTAAGTGGATTCAGTATAGACTACAGGAAAGTGGAAGGAGTATTTGTTAACTTGCTGTTTGAAATTTATGCTCACTACAAGATTTGATTTGTCACTTTTCTAAACAGAGGTACAGTAGCAGTCAGGCATGAAGGCTCTCGGGCCATGATGCCTGCCTTCTAACCCTTTTGGTTGTGTGTTCTTGGAAAAGTTTCCTCACCCATTCTATATCTTCTTCCCTCCACTTTAAAATGAGAAAAAAAATTAGTATCTATGCCATTTGGGTTTTGTGACGATTAAATGAGTTAATTCATATAGACTAATATAACAGTGAAATGGCAACCGACTCCAGTGCTTTTGCCTGGGAAATCCCATGGACAGAGAAGCCTGGTGGGCTACAGTCCATGGAGTCTCAGAAGATTTGGACATGACTGAGCATGCGTGTGCATATGCAATAGAACTTTTTTGTGTCATGTAATTCATTCGGTTTGAGTATCAGTTATTTCACCTATAAAAAATTTCCATTGTCAAAAAAAAATATTCCACTGTCACAGAATCAGAATTCAGGTTACTAGGTGTAAACAAAACAATGTATACAAAATTGCTTTCTACATTATAAAGTCAATATAGACTTCATTATAAAGACAATGAACATTGAAGCAGTGGTGGGAACTCTCAAATCAAAGGAGAGCCCGCTCTCTGCCTTTATTCTTCTCCCCATTATCCTATCATTTGAGAGATTAGGCTTTCAATTGGTAAAATGATTCACTTAGAAGAGAGACTTAGAAAGTTCTCTGTTCCCGGTGCTTCAGCCTAAGGAACATCCACTACCTCCAAGCCTCCTTCCTGGTGACCCTGCACTTCTAAACTCCATGGACGACTGCTCCACAGAGACCAGAACCAAACTCACCTGAAGCTGGGGGATGAGGAGGTGTAGGATGGAGAGGCCATGCTGGTAAACCACGAACTCCCTGGCAGAGAGGTCTGTGGACGGCACAGTTATCAGCTCTTCCTTCTGCATTATCTGAGGTTTGCGGAGATCTTGCAAAGAGCTTTTGAGGGCTGCAGGGGAAACAGCAAGACTTCACTGACTATTCTGTGCAGTAACAAGACATTAATTAAACAACAACAACACAATTCAACTTAGGAAAAGGTGTATTTGGATCTATCCATTTATCCATCTATCCATCCATCCATCCATCCTCTTGTGCTAAAGCCTCCTATATATACATTGTGGCTCAAGCCTTCTGCCAGTCTTCATGGAAAAGAAACTGAGTCCCAGTCATTAGGAACAAAGGCACCAGAACAACAGAATGAGGGTACAGAAAAGATGGCAACACGTTTTCTTCTATTTCATAGGGTTGTTTGGAGCATTAAAATGTAATGTACTCAGAACAGTGTCTGGCACCCAGTAAGCACTCAGTAAATGTTAGTTGTATTAACAGTCTCACTTCCCCACAAAATTGTCTCTATTGCACCTTGGGTCTTTAAACATTTTCTATTGTCTATTGTCTTTTTATTCTTGAGAGGACAAAAAAAAAAAAAAAAAGACTTGAGTAGCATGGTATAGGAAAGAATGCTGAGGACCTGATTTCTGGCCCAGGTTCGGTAAGACTCTGGGAAAGTCACTTCACCACTTTGAGTATCTGTTATCTCATCTAAAAAAAATTCCACTGTCAAAAAAATACTCCACTGTCTCATAGAATCTGAATTTGGGTTACTGGGTATAAACAAGACAATCTGTACAAAATTGCTTTCTACATTATAAAGTCAATATAGACTTCATTATAAAGACAATGAAGGTTGAAACAGTGGTGGCTACTCTCTGCCTGTATTCTTCTTAGTTTACCCCAAGGGGAGGCAGAATTAATATTGAGAATGGTCAAGTTCTGGGGACAGCACATTTTTTCTGTAAAGGGTCAAACAGTAAATATTTTAGGCTTTTACAATCAAGAGGCAAGATTGGGGTTCACATTTAGTTAGTGTTCCCGATCATCCCAGTAGAAGTGTGGCTTTATTCCCTTACAAAACCTCCCCTTGCTTCTCTGACAAAGATCCGCCCTCCTGAGAACTCACCAAAATTGCTGCCTTCATCTCCCTTGCAGCACTGCCTTTAGAATGTTGGATAATTTTTCATTTGGGGAAGAGGTTAAGAACACAGACTCAGGGATGAGACTCTCTGGGCTTGAATTCCAGCTAAACTCATTAGCAATATGATTTTTGACTGTTTACTTGACCTATTCAGCAGCTTCAGTTTCCTTATCTATGAAATGGCTAACACCACATACTTTGCTGGGTTGTTGTAAAGATTTAATGAACTAACAGAACAAAAGATTTAGAATACCACAGGATATATTGTAAAGCACTCTGTAGAAATATTGTTCTTTCGACATTTTCCCTATTCCCGGGAGAAGGGATAGGCTACCAACTCCAGTGTTCTTGGGCTTTCCTTGGATTCAGCTGGTAAAGAATCTGCCTGCAACGCAGGAGACCTGGGTTCGATCCCTGGGTTGGGAAGATCCCCTGGAGAAGGGAAAGGCTACCCACTCCAGTATTCTGGTCTAGAGAATTCCATGGACTGTACAGTCCATGGGGTCACAAAGAGTCAGACATGACTGAGCAACTTCGACTTTCACTTTCCAATCATTTAAAAATATAAAACCATTCTAAGCTTATGGACCGCATGAAAACGTAGCAAGCTGGAGTTGGCCTGTGGGCAATGGTTTGCTGACGTGAAGTCAGATTCAAAGATGTTTTTGGAACTGTGCTTACTAGTGGCCTGCATCATGGTCAGCTGAAAGACATGCACTCATTTCCTGTTAATCCTCTCCTCCCTGGGATGTAGGTGAGTTGAAACAGATTCGAGTCTTCAGTCCAGGCAGGCCAGCCATGTTCCCTTTCCAATTTCAAGGGGGTGGTTTTAGTAAAGTAATCTGGAGTCCCTTTCTGGGGCAAGGTCTTCTTTCTCTGTCTCCTCTATCTCCTTGTATCTCATACTCTTCCATTAACTGCTTGTAACACATGACTGGCATAGAATCTCAAGATTTAGATTTAGTGCTTAGTGGGTAGATGGAGGGCCTTTAGGAATTCACTTTGGGACTTTTGATTTCTATTCATTACTCCTCATATGGAAAACCCCTTGGATCTTAGGATGGGGTGAGGAGAAAGGGGTGATGGTAGGTTGGGATTCTGGTACTTCTGGTCCTGAGGGTTACACCACTGGACACCTTCAGTAGGTCTAAACCAGAGCTCCCAGGGGAAGGAGGTTACCTGGTTTGTGATGTGCCTGTCCTTGCAGTTCAGCTTCATCCCTGAGACTTCGGGACCTGATGGCTAGTTTCCTCAGGGCAGAGAACAGTGGTGAGGTCCACGGGATGTCAACTTTATTTGCATCTGAACAGAGGAGAAGAAAGTGGCTGTTGTGACTAAGGACGGAGGACTGTGGCCAAAGTCTGAAAGAGCATCGGGTGTGAAAGTTGGCTCTACACTGGCCTCCATGCACCCCTATATGTGCCCATGCCCCTGGGTTATCTCCTCCCCTTGAGTGTGGGTTGGATTTACTGGTTTGCTCCTAATGAATAGAATATGGCAAAAGCGATGAGATCAGGATGCAAAAAGGCTGTTGTTTCCATTTGGGGCGGGGGCTCTCTCACTTGCTCTGAAGGAAACCAGCTGCCATGTTGTGAATGCCTCATGAAGTCCTTTTGCTAGGAACTGATGTCTCTGGACACAAGTCAGTGAGGACTTGAGTTCTGCCAACAGCCATGAGAGTGAACTCAGACTGTGCAGTCAAACCTGGAGATGACAGCAGCCTGGCCTGATCCCTTGATGTAGCTTGTATGAGACCTTGAACCAGAGGCCACTAGCTAAGCTTCTTGACCCACAGAAAAACTGTGAGATGATAATGTTCATTGTTTCAAGCCACACAACTTTGGGGCAGTTTGTTACACAGCAAGGTATAAGTAATACACTGAGTTTCTTCATGTTCTTGAAGAACCTGCCATGGCCACACTCTTACGGAGCTCGAAGCTCTAACTGTAGTATTAGCACTTCATCACACATGATCAGGACTGGCGGCAGAAGGTAACGCTGGCCCCATGATCCACCTCACCTGTTCCTGGTCCCCCATCCTCCAGTCCTAGGCCATGGCCTTGATCTACCATTAGTGCTGCAGTGAGGCTCTTCAGGAAAGGAATCAACAGGGGGCAGGCAGCAGCCTGGTCCCTGGGAGAAGTGGTGATGGTTCCATAAAACCTGTCTCCAGGGTAATTCTCCAAACACACAGGGGTCCCCGAGGCAACAATCTAGGATGAAACAGTCAGAACCTAGTCCTGTGCTTGGCTCCACGTGGTTTCTCTGGAGCTTCTCTCTGTTGGGGAGCTCCCAACAAAAGCTGGACACACACATCTCCCTGGCTAAGGCCAGAGGTCAGTACCTGGATGTGCAAGAGTTGGAGGCGGCTCAGCTCCCGCTGGTACTGCAGCTGACCAAGGGCCCTATCCAGGGCGCTCTGCCTCTCCCTCACCACCTCCTGAAGCTCACTGGAGAGATGCTGGACCACCTAGGACACAGGAAGTGAAGTGTCCTGAGTAGAAGGGAGAGTCTTTCTCTTTCTCCCTACTCCCCTCCTGGCCCACCTGCAGAAGAGCCCCGTCTGACGTCATGGGTGAACGTGCTATCTCACGTGATCCCCTGGTCAGCCTCCGAGTCTCACCTTCTTGGAGCGGCTCCAGACCTGTGGGCTCTGACCCCTGCCGCACTGGAGCCGCATCTCCTCCTCCTGGCCCCGCAGCCGGCCTACTGCTTGCCTGAGCTTTTCTGCGGCCTGCCCTAAACTCTGCAGGACTTGCTGCAGGCTCAGCATCACCTGCGCCTCCTGCTCCCACTCCTCTCTGTCTGCTGCAAGGGGCAGAGAGAAGAGCCACGTGGCAGCGCCTGCCTCTGGAGGGAGGGAGGAGAAGGAAAGACATGGTGGTTTTTTGGAGCCCAGGGAAGGGACCTGCTGGGTCGGAGCTGGGGACTGGCTGGATACCTGGGAGGTTCAGAAGAACGTGGAGAGGGCTGGAGGGACCCAGGCTGGGGACCTGGGGTTGGCGGCACCCCTCCCAGGAGGGTTTGCTCTGAAGATCGGTGCCCCACCTTGAGCGAGCAGCTCCCGCTCTCTCTGGCCGCTCTGGCCGCTCAGGGCTCCGGCTCTCCTCTGGGTCTCCTGTAGGCAGCGGGCCTCCAGGGCTCTGCAGGCCTCCTCAGCGGCCCTCAGCTGAGAGGGTGGGAGATGGGGGGCACAGGAGGATGGGTCCAGGAGGGGAAGGCAGGATCTGGGGGCTGGGCCAGCTCCTCCCCTCCACCCCCATCCTGCTGAGACACTTAGGAAGGAAAAGGGAAAGTGAAGTCGCTCAGTCGTGTCCGACTCTTTGCCCCCACCCTGGACTGTAGCCCGCCAGGATCCTCCATCCATGGGATTTCCCAGGCAAGGATACTGGAGTGGGTTGCCATTTCCTTCTCCAGGGGATCTTCCCAACCCAGGGATCGAACCCGGATCTCCCGCACTGAGGGCAGGCTCTTTACCGTCTGAGCCACCATAAGCCCCGAAGTCTGGGCTTGGAGCTGGGGGATGAATCCGGGAACATTTTCTGCCCTGAGATGGACTCCATTTCTGCGGTTGGCGGGAGAAAAGGGTTCCCTGCTTCCAGGAGAAACCTGTGGGGCCTGGGGCTGGGAGGAGGGGCCTCTGGGCTCACCCGCAGCCCCGGGGTTTCTCCTGGAGTGGAGAGCAGTCCCGCGCTTGCGGCGCCCAGCTCTTCCGCCAGCCGAACCTCTTCCTGCTCCTGGCAGCGCCAGTACTGCTCCCGTGCTCTCAGCTCCTTCTCCAGGGTGTCCAGCTACAACGTTCAGCTTGTTTAGGGCCCAGACACTTTCTCTGCTCCCAGTCTGGGGTCTGGCTTCAGACCCCCTCCCCCAAGCCTTGGGCTTCCCCTCTCCCCTGGGCATCCATGACTAAGCTTGGTGAGGCAGTTGCCTCGGTGGGAGATGGAAAAATAATCACCAGGCACCTTCTGCAAGCTCCCAGGCCTTCCCTCCCTATTTCTAACACCTAGACTCTCCCGGGTCACTGCCCCTGCCCACCTGTCTCCTGGGGAGCCAGGGATGGGCAGGAGGCAGCAGGAAACTGTTCTCGGATGCTTGTATTGCCCCTTCACGCTTGCCTGTGACCCTGGGTGTCTGGGCTAGCATTAAATTTCTTGACTTCTAACCAGAATCTTTTATGACTTGTCCATTTTTGTCTCTGAAAGTGTAACTAGGCTGAGAATGTAGGGGAGGACCCTAAATCATTTTCATTTCAATGGAGAACCTGCCAAAGGCTGAATTACTATAGGAACCTCCTGCTCTAGTCTGGCCCTGGTCTCATCTGTCCTCTGCACTGCTGCCAGAGGGAACTTTCTAGAATGCTGACTACACGTGCACATGTGTGTGCGTGCTAAGTCACTTCAGTTGTGTCTGACTCTTTGTGACCCTGTGGACTGTAGCCCGCCAGGCTCCTCTGTCCATGGGAGTCTCCAGGCAAGAATACTGGAGTGGGTTGTCATGCCTTCTTCCAGGGGATCTTCCCTACCCAGGGACTGAGCCCACATCTCTTATGTCTCCTGCATTGGCAGACGGGTTCTTTACTACTGGTGCCACCTGGGAAGCCCCATATATACACATATCAAGCATAAAAATGTCTGGAAGGAGGTGTGCCAACCTGTTAACAGTGGCTGCATTTGGAGGGAGAGACTGGAGGAGAGGTGTGTAGTGTCTGGAGACAGGAGCAAACTGGGGGGAGGGAGTTGTTGATGGCAGGTGGAGTGAGAGAAACTGGGAGCAGGAAGCTCTTTCATCTTTATTTGGATACTTTAAAAAAATATATTAATAGTAGGATTCTGAGTAATTTGTTTTCTTTTGGTATTGTCCCAAGATTTCCAAATTTAAGAGCCTTGAAAACATGCATGTCTGATCATTTCACTTGGATTCTGATCATATCAACTTCAAATCTTTCAATGGCTTTCATGATAAATCACATTTCTTGGCTTCAGCCAAGCACCCAAGGCTGCTTATGCTTCATTTCCTGCCTTCCCCATTGGCCTCACCTGCTGCCTTTGCCCCTCTGCCTTCCTCATTATCCTGGAACACTCATGGTCTCACACCTGCCACTTTGCCCTCGCTGGTCCCTGAGGCCTTTCTCTGAGTCCTTCTTCAGGTTTCAGCAGGGCTGCCCCTTTGGGGAGCCTTCCTAGAATGCTCACCCTGTGACTTAGATGCCCCTCCTCTGTGCTGTCTTCACACCCTTGTAAACCATGACCATGGCTGGCACCTACAGCTGCCCAGCGCCCCGTCTAGCTGTCTGCTTCTCAGCACCTAACACAGTGCCTGGGACACAGGAGGTTCTTGATGAGTATTTGCTGAGTGAACGAAGAAATAGAATAAAGGCCTCCTACATACCAGACCAGGGTCTCTCACTCCCCGGGGTAAGGCCTCCAGCACCTGGACAACGGGCACCACAACCCCGGAGGAAGGGTCCGTTTGAGCGCCAATGACGGGACCAGGTTCCCCAGTCAAGGGGTCTATGGCTTGCGCCCCAATTGCAATTGGGACCAGACCTGTGGGATGCCAAGCACACCACTGGTTTCTGGAACCAGAGATGGGGAAAGAAGGCAGGGGTAGTCGTGGGAAGAAGGAAATATGACTGTGAGGGAGCTAAAGAACCCTAAGAAACATGCTGGTCCTTTGAAGAGCTCCGAGTGGGATTAGAGGGTTTCCTGGAGCTACGGGACCCTTAGGGTGAGCAGGGAGTGGGGTTTCTGAAATGCTCATCTTCAAATTTTCTCAGTGGGGGTAAGTGATCTGTGGTACCAGGGCTTTGGAATCTCTGAGCTTCTCTATTTTGGGTCTCAGCAGCCCTGATGGTAGCATCAGAATGATCCCATTCCTTGGCTCATGAGTGCGCGGGCTGCAGGCACCCCTCCCAAGCTTTACGAGGTCTTCAGCCACATCCCCCCAGGGCTTTCAGAGACCCCCAGGTTCCCTCCTACCTTTGCCATCCGCGTCTTCCATTGAACCTGCCACGGGTGTGGCATGGCCAGCATCCCCGTCACTCTCCATGCCCAGGACGGGCACCATGAGCCCTGAGCCCGCAGGGTCTGGGATCTCCATCCCATATAGGGCCGGGACCCACAGCGCTGTCCCCGGATAGCACATCACCCCTAACACAAGGCGGGGGACACAGGGGGAGGAGATGAGGGCAGTGGGCCACACAGAGGTTCGAGGGGCTGTGTCTCTGTCCATCCCTGCTAAGACTGCCTCTGTTGGCCCACCTTAGCATTTTGAATTCATAAAGGAAGGACTGAGTACTTAAAAATAAGGCAGCAGGTCTTTGGGGGAAGCTGAGAGCAATTTCTAGGCTAGGCTGAAAAGGTGGAAGACAGGGGACAGGCTTTCTTGAAACACCTACATGTGCCAGAATCTAAGCTCAGAACTCCATATAAAATGGACTTTACTTGGTCCTACAACTAAATCTCTAAAGGATGTGCTCTTTTAATCCTCATTTTAAAGATGCTGTAAACAGAGGCGGAGGGAGGTTTAGTAACTTGCCCAAGGTCAAAGAGGTTACAAACGGTGGGGCAGGTCTTCAAACTCAAGTCAGTTCTGATCCCAAAGCCTGGTTCTTTTCTGACACATCCTGAGCAGAAGTTTCTAGAAGGAGTGTGTGAGATAAGCTCCAGGAAGATGCCACTTCTACTTCCTTTCCCTGCCTTTCCTTGTGCTGGGGTCGTAGGGGAGGTGGAGGAGTTGGGTGGGCTCCTTCCTGAGTTTATTCACGGGATGTTGAAGGCTGTTGACAAGGAGATTGGGGACTCTGAGACTCAGGCCTCAGGTCCGGCTGTGCGGTTAAGTAGCTACGGGACCCTGGTGGGTGAGGCTCTTAGCTCCCTCGACTTCAGATTCTGCAATGCAAAGTGGGCGTCATCACGTGTTATGGTGCTTGGGGGTCCTATGAAATTACCAGAGGATATCCACTTTACTAACATAAAGGGTAAGACCCAGTGGAATTGGCCAGAGGTTAACAGACAGATTGAAAACCAAGCATTCATGAGCTCAGGGCATGAAGTCACTGAATTCCTTCTCTCTTCCCTTGATCCCATGTGTGACTGGCCGGTGGGGCTGCAGGCCTGTCCCTGAGCTTACGGGCTGAGGGGCAGTGAAGCACCAGGTCATTCTGGGTCTGGGCTTTCAGGGCTGGGGAGCCGTACCTATCCTGCCGCCGCTGGCCTCCAGGTTCTCCGTTGCTTTTTGTTGTCTCTGTAGCCGCCAGGCCTGCTGCAGGAGGTGGTGCAGGCTCAGGGCCAGCGCCTGCCTCATGTCCTTGACGGCAGCCTCCAGGAGCCCCTGTCCCCTCGGCCCTGGCATTTCCTGGGAGTTCCGGAGCACTGCAATCACTCGTCTCTGGGCCGCCAGCACGTTGGCGTCCAGCAGGTCCTGGGGCCCTCCTGTATGGGGCACAGTCCGGCCCTCCTGTCGGGAAGCCCCCTGGAGCCGGACTGGCTTCCTGCTCAGTGGCTCCACAAAGCTGTCACCAGGCAGCAGGAGGTTCCCCGAGGCATCTCGCAGTCCTCCCAGTGCAAGCACCTGACCTGGAGGCAGGAACCAGAGAGAGGGGGATGCAGGAAGGGATGCAGGTGGATGAGGCAAAAGAGAGAACGGAGGAGGACAGAGTGAGTGACAGGATGAGGGTGGAGGCTGGGGGGTGGGGCAGAGTCGGGTGAGGGAGGCCGGGGGAGAAGGAATGTCTTTCTTGATAGAAAAACATCCATATGCTTTTACTGCAGAAGCAGCTCAGTTCTTGTCCCTGCCCCCCACCCTGGGTGGAGCGGGGGGGGGGGGGGGGCGGGGGGCGGCGGAGGGGCGCTGTGCTGAAGATGAGGGTGAGGGAAACCGGGGAGAGGAAAGGTAGCCGGAGCATGAAGGATGGAAATACGGGTAGGCTTGGGGTAGAGTCTGCAGACTGGACCAGAATGTGGAGGGTCTGGGGTGCTGAGGGGAAGGGCTTGGGAAGCTAGACCAGAGGGAGGAGGGGCAGAAAGAAGGCACGAGGGCTGCCAGCAGACCTGTGTTTTCATCCAACCCGACTCCCAGGATCGGCGAGACGCCTCCTGTGACCGGATCCTCCATGGGACCCCCGAGCTCCAAAGGGGCCAGAGTCTGGGTAAGTGGATTGCGGTACGTCCCCCCAAGAGTGAGCCACTGCCTCGTTTGTGGGTGCAGAGTCACAGCCAGCACGGGCACCTCGATGCCCGTTATGGGGTCTGTCATGAGAGCCCCTGACTGTGATGTCCGTCTCAGCTGCAGGACAGGCAGGCGGATGGCTGGCAGGGAGCCTGTGGCAAGACAGGGCGGGTAGGGCACGTAGGGGAGGATGGCAGCTTCTGAGGTTCGGACGCCACCTGGACAGGGAGACAGGGAGGCGTTAACATGGGCTGGCCTGTCTGCATCCCTCCCGAGCCCAGCAGGGCAGGGGCAGAGAGCCTCTGGCATGAGTTTTATCTGACTGCTCTCTTGAGCATGGCACCTTTGTAGCAAGAATGTTAAAAGGAGGGAGGGGGAGAAGGTGTTTACTGCTCTGCTGGTCCCCAAGCCGCACTGTCCAAGGCCAGAGCCCTGCTTCCCACGCTGTGCCCCTGTGGGGTTCATTCCGGACAGCCCACGCCGGGTGGAGTGGTAGGAGTCTCACCAGAACTGCGGTCAGTGGTGGGCACCAGGGTGGCTTCCTGCACATCATAACCCAGATTTCCAGCCTCGGGCAGCACCCGCCCCGTGTCAGGGTGGATGAAGTAGCCTGGGGGTATGGGCCCTGCCTGGCCACTGGCTGGAAGCATCACACAGTCTGGGCCAGGGACCATTAACTTGGTGACAGGATGCACGCTGATGCTTTTGGCGCCTCCCGGAGGGCTTGCTGAGGCTGCAGGAAAGCAAACACCAGCTGAGCCCTGGGTCTGAGGCCACATCTGGCAGGTCAGGGGCTCCCTTGGCTGGGTGGGCTGGAAGGAGCTGGGAACACCCCCTACCCAAACCAACCCTGGTAGGAGGGTGTAGCAGGTACTTGGGAAGGACATTTTTTTTTTTTTTGCAGAGTCCAGGTCGGGGCTCCACATTTGAGATGTGAGCCTGACATCATCAAATTGTAGGATCCTACCCCCCTTCCCCCTCTTTCTTTCCTGGCAAGTCCAGCATTTTCCAAGCCAGAGCGTTTGCATTCAGCAGTCAGACTTTTGCTCTCAGGAAGTGCTACCTTGTCTATAAAGCTATGTTTGTGGCGGTTTTGTTGGTCTCCTCCTCTGCTGTCCCCCTCGCGGAGGTTCCCTCTTCGGTAACACAGCCGTTTGCCCAGGCCGCTGCACAGGAAGCCCCTCCCAGTCTTGGGGATTTCCTCTTGGTTTAGCCTTCCTCCTGCCTTCCTCCCACCCGATACAGGGCCAGGTTTCTTGGGGGAAGGGGTTGGTCCTGGCTGAGTCCGAGCAGGGCTCACCTGGCCGCAGCAGCTCGGCCCCAGTACCTGTGCCCAGGACGCCCCAGGCTTTCAAGCGGTGGCCCTCCTGCAGCACGACCTGGGACAGGTGGCCCAGAAGAGCGGCCAGCTGGGGGACTTCCCTGCGGGGGTGGGGTGGGGAGGACCACATCAGAGGGACGGACAACTAGGGATGGAAGAAGGCCACTTTGGCGTGGCCAGCCCTGGGATCCCACGAGGCCACGCGGCCCCTCCCTAGCCCTGATCCCACGCAGCCTGACTCGGAGTTACCAGGTACATACCCTTCTGGGTTCTGCCCAGCCTGGGAGGACTTCGCGGGCTTGGAGCCTGAATGTGCCTTCAGCAGCCGCCGAGCGGCCATCAGCCCTGAACAGAAGGAGCCCCACTGCTCCTGCCTCGCACGAAGGTCTTGGCGAAGGAGTACCAGTTGGTGACCAAGGCTTGCTGCGTACTCGCCTGCCAGGCGCCCCCTCCGCTTGGCCTCCTCCTCTGCGGACCTGGCGGCTGCTTCTGCATCCTGGGGTCAGAGACCACCCTGCCTGCTTAAGGCTGCAAGCGCCACAGCCTCCGGGGACCGCGGCCTGGGTGGTGGTGGGGGGTCCGTCCCCCTGAGCGCTCCCCCTGAGACCCGCGGAGCACTGCGAGTGGGCGTGCAGCAGAGGCTCCAGGGGCGCAGCGGGAGGGGCTAAAACCTCGGGGGGGCCCCGGGGATGGGGAACAGGTGCTGCGGGGCTCCTGGCCTCAGTGAGGAGGGGGAGTTGCATGTGGACACAGGGAAGAGGTGGGAAGCGTGAACACGGTCCGACCTGTTGTCGCTCGCTCTGGGGGCTCCCCAGAAGCTGGCCCGCGGAGGCTGCGGTGCGATGCTCAGGACCCCACCGCTGCTGGAGACGCCGCGCTTCGCTCCCCAGTTTGAGGCAGAGGAGTCTGAGCTGTGCGAGGGAGCGCAGAGTTCGTTCCGAGGCGCCCAGCCGCCCTCACGGCTGCGGTCGCAGTGCCCCCTGCTGCCGGGTTGTGGAGGGGCTGCAGCGGACAAAGTGCCCTTCCACTGGGAGCGTCTGGCGAAGACTCGCTCCGGGCAAGACGCAGTTCGCACCTCCCCCCAGGGAACCCGTGGTCCGGCTTGGGGACTTGGACTCTTCTGTGCTCATTTTGCTCCCAATGCCTGTCCCCTACTGGTCTGCATTTGCTCACCCGGGTGGGCTACCTGGATCACGAGTGGGACTCTTAAGACACTCAAGAGGTGGCCTGGTTAAATTCCTACCAGTGATGTGAGGGCCTAGGGCTCAGCCCTAAATTGAGTCTGAAATCTTCTGTTTCCCCTCCCTGAATAATTCTCGCCCCCCTGGTTCATTATGGATACACTAAAGATTTCTTTATGTTCTCTGTCCCGTCACCAACTCTCCCAGAGACAAATTTGCAGTCTTGCCCAGCTTCCCCACTCACCTCCGCCTTGGTCTGGCTGAGTTTGGTCGTCACTGACAGACACTGCCTGAGCAGGATCTTGAAGAAGGTTTCTGTGTCAAACCCCTCCAGATCCACCTGCTCTTTGGCCTCCCAGCTCCCACCTATGGGCAGAGGGTGGGAGGGGACAGGGAGCAGGATTATTCCCCCTGAAATGCAATTATGAGTCCCAGTGTACCTGCCTCCTCAGATCCGCACAATCTTACCGCTAAAAGTGTGGTATTTGGAGAGCGCTTGCTGAAGAGCTTGCTAACAATGTAGAATTACAGGCCCCCGTCCCAGACCTATGGCAGCAGGAGTTCCCCACATGTTCATAATCACCCTGAAGTTGAGAAGGGCAATCTGCTTCTCTCCGAGGCCCACGCTTGGAGTAGCCAGAGTAGAAGGTGGAACACCTCCGCGTGACTCATAACACCGTCTGTAGAGGGACTGGTCTCTTCCCAGCTAGGTGTTATATGTGATTATTGTACATTTCTTTTGGCCAGTTGTGCTTAGATGTCTCTGTGCCCTTCTGCACTGTGTACCCCTAGAACCTGGCAGTGTCTGGCATACACTGGCTACCCAGTAAACATTGACTTATTCATTGAATGAATGAATGCGTGGAGGGGAATGGAACAATGAACAAAGGAAGCAGTAGCTGGCCAGTTGAGTGTGGGGGCATCTCTGGGCTCCCAGCCCAAGCCTTTCACTCACCATGACCTCCCTCAACCCTGGGGTCATCAGAGTCTTGGTGTGGTTGGCCTCTCCTCACTGATGTTATCCTGGTTCTTGGGGAAGTGTAGGCATCCAGGTTGTAGCCCTGCTGATGCCTCCTGAAGGTGGGCTGGGGAGCAGCCTTCCGGGCCCAGCTCAGGCCATGACACTGAATCTACAGGATGTAACATGGGTGATGTGAAGGGAAGGGAGAAGCATCCTTTCCTCGGACTCTTAGAGGCGGAGGATGCTCAGTGTGCTTAGGGAGCACCCCATCTTCTCTTGTTGGACCATTCTAACAGCCCCCCTCTCTCTATAATCCGTCTCTCTCCATAATCTATCTCTGTCTTCCACCGTATTGCTAGAGTAAGCATAAAAGTCTTATCAGGTTTTCTCCCTTGCTCAGAAGTCTTAATAGATCCCCACTGCCTAGAGGGTAAAGTGCACGAAATCATTCACAGTCTGATCTCCCTCCCGGCTTCAGCCTCATCCCTGAAGGCCCAGGGACCAAGTGTGGTTCCCTGAGCCGGTGAACGATGTTCATGCCACTTTGCCTGACTCATAATGCTGCCTTCCTCACCCCCACCTTGCCTCCCAGGAGTATTACTCTCCTACCCCCAACTCACCAACCCCTTTGTCCGTATAGGAACCAAACATGTTTCAAGCCTCTTTCAGGAAAGTCTGTCCTTAGGAAAGTCTGTCTTTACCACCCAGGGGGAATAGTCATGGCCCTCCTTTGTGCAGCCAGGGCCCATTGGCACCCTCTCCCTGGAGCTTTACAACACTTTTTGGCATTAATTTGTCTCCTTGTCTATGTTCTCCTTATTGAACTTTGAGGCTACAGGCTGGACCTTTATCACTTTGGTATCTTAGCAACTAGGATAATGCCTACTGCAGATGGGAAGTGGAAGACCCATTTCAACAGCATTGGAGAGAGGTTCCCGCACAGCGGTTAAGATCATCTGTCCAGCTTTACTCACCAACAGAAGCAGGCAGAGTCCCAGGAGCACGACAATCTCCCCCAGGACTGCTGGCCAGTTGGGCCTCTTCAGTGGCCTGGGGATCTTGGCGATACCGGTTTGGATGAGGTACCTGGGAGTTGTGGGGACAAAGGGCCCTTCCCCAAAGCACTGGCCACCTGGTGGGAGGGTGCGGACATACTGGGTGGAAAGAAATCTTGTTTAGCCTTTGTCCCACTGTCTGCCGGAGCCTGGCCAGGGGACAGAGTGGGAATCCAAGCCTGTCAACATTAACCCAGATCTTTGTGCATACTTGTCTTTTCCCTGGGAAATGAATTCGTATCAGATAGCTGTTTGGGGGAGCTGTCTGCATGTTCTGGGGCTGCATCAGCACAACCTCTTGGAAGCTGAACTGACAGGTCAAGATATTAAACCCTGTGTGTAACCAGTTCTGGCACAGTGGTGGCACCTTGCAGAAGTCGTGTAGTTACAACCCTGCATAGTCTGGCCTGGTATGAAGTAGACAGCTGTGAGAGATGGCTAAACATCCTGATGTCCTTCGAGACACTCTGTATTTTCAGCATCCTCACAATCGTCCCCTCCTTACACACACAGATTGGGTTGCCATGGGATAAATCTTGGCATCCTCAGAATTATCAGTTAGGGCCGTGAGACCATGAGATATTGTAGGGGCATTTGGGGCCCCTCCTTCCCTGGAGTGCTGTCTAGGGGTGGTTAGCAGTAGCAGTTTAGTTGCTGAGTTGTGTCTGACTGTTGCAACCCCATGGACTGGAAGTCCACCAAGCTCCTCTGTCCATGGGCTTCTCCAGGCAAGAATACTGGAGTGGGTTGCCACTGGTCATTATGAGGCAGTATTTTTGAAAGATAGAGAGGGGAAATGTCAGGATAATGTCTTAAACAAGGCAAACCATCACAGACAAACCATCTTCCGATGCCAGTTGCTGTTCAGACGAAAGACATAGACCCCAGGCTCCTGGAACTGCTGCAGAAAGAGATGGGGGCTTTGATCTTGGAGCTGGGACTCCTCAGCCAGGGCCCGAAAGCGCCCCCAGTCAAATTGCCCCGGCGTGTTGTAGAAGTGGCCCCTGGGGTGGAGGGAGGAGGGGGCATGTTGTCTCCTGGCTGGAGGCACAAGGAGGATTTCCGGTGGGAGCGGAGCCGGGCCCTCTGACACTCACAGGTCGTACTCAGGGTAATGCTCACGGGTCACCAGGAAGGCCAGTGTATCCCTGGTTTGGAGGCAGACTGTGGGGTTTCGGATGCCCGCCTCTGGGGATGACAGATTCCCAGGGTACGAGGAGTTGAGGCTTAGGGATGAAGGAGAGCTCAGGTGTGCGTTCCTTCCCTTTCCTGGGCAAGATTTAGAACGTGAGGAAGGGCAGTCATCTTTCAGGGGCCTGGAGGCGGGTGGAGGAGGGAGGAAGGGAGGAGGGGGAGGAGAGGCAACAGGCATCAGCCGTGATGCTCACCTGCCTCCTGGCCTGGGAGCCCCAGGTCCCCGAAGGGCAGGCCGAGAGAGTGCAGTAGTTCCACACCAGGTCTGGTCAGGCCCAGGAAGCCGATCCCTGGAACAAGATGGGCATCTTTCTGAACCTGCAGGGCTGGGGAGAGAGCTGGCCCTGGTGTGTGGATACAGCAGAAGCTGTCCATCCTTGACTCACATGAGGCAGGAGTTGACTTTCTATAAAACCAGGGGAGGCATGTCAGGATCCACATGCACTTCTTGGGGAGGCATCTTTGGGGTAGGAGTTGCCTACTGCCCCCAGCTGCCGCATGCAAGGGCCATGCAAGGGCCACGCTCCTGCTGTAGAAAGGGCGAGACTTGCCCACGAGGGCCTCCATGGGGCCTCCTTCTATCCTGCTCTCTTACCGTCCACCCTGACCACGTACAGAGGGACAGGATTCTGCCTTTGGTCCAAGTGGCAGGGGTGGCCCACAGCACGGGGTGAGGAAGGCCCGTCTGGAAGGAAAAACCCCTGGGAACAGGGAGGTGCGGTGTCAGCTCTTCCCTTAAGACCCACGAGTAACCCCCTCGCCTGGCAGGGAGGCAGGGAGGCAGGGAGAGCACAGGTCTTTCCTCAAACCCTGTCTGAGTATCCTGAGGGGGTTGGAGGGGCGGCCATGGTGAAAATAAGTCTCCAAGCCAGGGGTAACCTTGAGTTATGACTCTGAATACGGTCCCTTGGTTCCATGTGGGACGATTTCCATAACACTTTCCCAATGACTTTTCCAAGACGTCTTCTAGGATGTAATTAAATCAACAGTTGGGGCTTACTTCCCTGGTGGCTCAAACAGTAAAGCGTCTGTCTACAATGCGGGAGACCCGGGTTCGATCTCTGGGTCAGGAAGATCCCCTGGAGAAGGAAATAGCAACCCACTCCAGTACTCTTGCCTGGAAAGTTCCATGGACGGAGGAGCCTGGTAGGCCGCAGTCCATGGGGTCACTATGAGTCGGATACGACTGAGCGACTTCACTTTCTTTACTTTCTGGCACCAGAGGTCAGGGATGTGGGTCAGTGGGCAGGGCCCCAGACCCAGTGCACAAGCATGTCACCCACACCGTCTTAGGAAAGAGGCAGGGCCTGCGGGGCTGGGTCTGCGGTCCTCAGCCAGTGAGACCCGGGACGCTGTACCTGGCTTCCCGTGTCTTCAGTGATGGAAATCTGTGGGTTGCCCTCGGGGCAGCTGAGCTGCAGGACCTGTCTCTGTCTCTTGGGGCACAGGGGACCGCACATCTCACTTGAGTGAGGTCCCCAGCACAGACAGAGCCCCAGGCCTGGGTCATAGCCACGTACGTCCTCTGGAGCAGCACAAACCTGCAGGAAGACTCAAGCTTCTTGGTGACATGTCCCTGGGGGGATGTTGCCCCCAACTCTCTCCAGCTTCAGAGTGCAGAACACAGGTCTCTGGCTTCCCAGAGGGGGACTAGAAGAATAAGCCTCCAGTGGCTAGGAGCTTGGGCAGGTGGACAGGTGGGCAGAGGTCCAGGAGTGGGGAAGGTGCACTGTATGGGCGCCTCCTACCTCATGGGCACAGTGGTCGTTCCACTGATCCTTGGTCAGACAGAGCCCCTCCTGGTTCCGGGCGGCCCCATGCTTGCAGGTCTTGTATTCCCGCTGGACACAGCCTCTTGGCTCTCCAACATCGTGGTAGCCCGGGAGGCAGGGGCACTGCCCGTCGCTGGGCTGGGGGTTGGGTAGGAAGGGATGCAATTTCAGGTTGGCTGGTGGAGCTTGGTTGCTGTGAAACCAAGGGACCACACAGGACCATCTGGCTGTGACCCTGCCCGAGACAGACCAGAGAATAAGGGCAGGGGGAGGGGAAGTAAGGGATCACCAGGGTGGAGGGGGGTCAGGTTAGAGGGGAGTTTAGTGACACATGCTTCTTAGGGTCCAGGTGATGCTGCCATTTCAGTCAATAAGACAAGGAAAGCTCAGGAAAGCAAGAATTCACATGCGCATTTGTTGGCTTATAGGGCAAATTCAACTTGGAAGGACTTGGGCCCGGGTGTATTTTAGGAGCGGTTGTGGTAGAGAGCAACAAAATGTCTGCCCTTTTCTCCAAGTAGGGTTGTCAGATTTAGCAAATAAAAATGTAGAGCACTCAAACTTGAATTTCACAGAAGTGTGTGCCATTCAATGTTTGAGACACACTAAAGATGTATCCATCATTTATTTGAAATTCGAGTGTTGCTGAACATCCTCTCTTTTACCTGGCAACCCTGTCGCTTGGAAACCTGAGCTAACAACCCTGATCAGGTTACTGCTGAGCTGCACGTGACTCAAGAACAAAACAGTCATGACAATGCAGGCTGTTCCTGGGTTCCCCCCAGGGGACACACCTGGAACACTCGGCCAGACCCCAGGCATACACACGTGTCCTTGCCCTCCTCCGGCTGGGTGGCCTCTGAGCCACAGGGGAAGCAGGCATCCTGGCCAGGCCAGGGGTTGAAGAATCCCCGAGGGCAGAGGTGGCAGAAGGAGGCATTATGGGGACTCGCTCCAGAAAAGAACGTTCCAGGGGGGCAGGGGGCAGGTGGAGAATCAGGACAGAGTCCACCTGTGGAGTGATGGGCAAACAGGAGTCAGGGCTGAGACCAAGCTTCCAGGGCTGGGGTCCCCTGCTGATTCCCCCCAGGAGCTCTCTTTCCCCACTAAAGGGCTTCTGATCCCCGCCCAGCCCAGGGGTCTCTTGAATCCATCATCTTCCCTCAGGGCTGTTTTTCATCACCCTCCTCAACTTCAGCCCCAATTCGTTTGGCACAGATGCAGCCGCAGCCCCAGCCCCTACCCTCTGGGCACCCCGGTGGGTCCGGCTCTTCTGCACAAGGCATCTGGTTCCCACAGTCCGGAGGATTCTCCCTGCTCAGGCACATGGAGTTCTGGAGGGTGAAGCCAAAGAGAAGCACGCAGGTCCATGTCTCTGGGATGCTCCGCAAGGGGAGAATCTTCACCTTCTGGGTAAGGGCGTTGGTGGCAGGGAGGGAGGCGGACATGGGGGAGGACAGACACCAAGGAGGACCGCTGGGGACACACACGGAGAGAGAGGGGAGCACAAGGCAAAGACACAGGAACAGAGCCTCCCCAGGACAGGAGAGGCGTAGAGAGACCTGGGCCTGGACCTGGGAGACAGAGAGAAGTGCCCCGGAGGGCCAGCCTCTGCCACTCACAGGAGCTGCGGGAGCGCTCACTGAATATTTCATGAAAGGAAATCTGAGATACCGGTCCTCTGGGAGGCTTTGGCCCAGACAACTGAAACATTTCCACCCTTTCTTTCCCCTCTCCCTTTGCAAGGCAAAGCCAGTCAACCTCATTGAAGCACTCTCCATGTGCAAAATCCTGCAAGAGGAATGAGACACAAGGCTTCTGCCCAGTTTCAGAGATACACACCATTTTAACATTACAGTTCATTTCATTCTATCCTCCCAGATGAGGGACCTCATTCTATCCTACAGATGAGAAGACCGCGGTCAGAAAGATGGGAAATTTGAACAAATTTACACAACCTGTCAAGCCATGTGCTTAAGGAATATGCATCTATGAAGCACTTGAAACCTATAAAACAGCAGGTGAGCCCTTGGAATAACCAAGAGATGTGATGGATAAAGCACACAGCATATGGTGGAGAGAAAAGGCCAGGCCTGGACTTATAGTTAATTACCCTTGGAAATCAGATAATCAGTTGACTTAAGACTTATAAAAAAAAGTGGAAATAAATAGTACTCTATGGCTTTCTTCCTTACAGCTGTGAAAATCGATCAGGCTAACAGGTGAGGAAGTGCTTAGAAAGTCATAAAGTGCTAATGAAAGTTAGTTGTAAGATGAGGTGTGGCTTCCAGGGAAAGGGAACTGAAGCTCCAGGACTTCGAGGCCACCCAGCTTGTTCTCCTTGTAACGTAAATTGGTAAATAAGATCCCTGATCTCAAGGTTGAATAGTGCTGCATTGGGAGAGCCTTCAGAGGAGTTGTTGCATGGATTTGTAATCAGGCCTTGGTTTTGAAAATAGTAAATCATGTATCTGGTATAATTCAGCAAATTTCCCTCTGAATTTGGTTTGGTTGCTTCTAAAAAGGGATCTGTTTTCTAGAACAAGGTGTCCCTGTGCGGTGGAGTGCCTTCCTCACTCCCTTATTTATTATTCATTATTCATTCCGCAGATATTTCTTGTGTCTTAACTGTGTTCCATACTCTCTTCTGGGGCTTCTGGTCTCCTGGTATCTAACAGAAAGTGCTGCAAACTCCAAAGGATTGTTGGATGCTGCTTGTGGAGCTGGGGCTGGAAGGAGAATTACTGGAGTGCAGAATCAAAGTCTCTTTTACAGATATATTGAAGATGGAAGAGGTTAAGATTCCTAGGAACATGTATTCTGAAGCAACATAGCTTATTACATCAATGCTGTGCAATAGAAATGTAATGGGAATCGAGTACTCTACAGTTTTCTAGTAGTCACATTATGAGTAAAAAGTAACCGATACATTGAATCACAATACGTTTTACTTAACTCAATGTATCTGAACTGTTACTTCAGCATGTAATCAGTATAAAAACTAATAGTATGTTATTTCTGATTTTTTTTTAGTATTAAGTCTTTGAAATCCATTTTACGTATCTGAACTGTTACTTCAGCATGTAATCAGTATAAAAACTAATAATATGTTATTTCTGATTTTTTTTTTTTAGTATTAAGTCTTTGAAATCCATTTTATATTTATAGCACACTCAATTTGGACAAGTTCAAGTGCTCAGTAGCTCCATGGGGATAAGTAGTTGGCAAAGTGAACGGAGCAGGATGACATCTTCCAAAGTCACTTCTCTCAGGGGCTCTGCAGGCCTGTGAGGGACCCCTGCACAGTACATCCCTCCGTCATCTGCTTTGTTCTCTGCTGAATGGCACAGGCCTCCTAACCTTTTCTTTCCAGAAGGTGGCACTATGAGCTCATGGGAAATTGTGTGTGTGGGTGTGGGTGTGTGTGATGGGGAGTGGGGAATGGTGAAAGTGAAAGAAACGCAGTCGCAAGGGAGAGTGTGTGTGCATGTGTATGTGCAAATTAGCATCACTACTTTAATTATCTTGGTGGAAATTAAGATTATTGTCTATACAGTGCTTTACAATTCTTCTTAAACTTGACTATCCCTACTAATCATCTGGTGATCTTTATATTTGCTTAAAATTTTAATTTTTATTTACTTACATATTTCTCATATATATAAATATTTAAAATAAAATTGTATGTAATTAAGATGTACAAAATGATTTGATACACACATATGTGAAATGATTACTACAGTTAAGCTAATTAACTAAAAGAATCCACCTGCAATGCGGGGTACCTGGGTTCAATCCCTGGGTTGGGAAGATCCCCTGGAGAAGGGAAAGGCTACCCATTCCAGTATTCTGGCCTGGAGAATTCCATGGATGAGTCCATGGAATCGCAAAGAGTCGGACACGACTGAGCGACTTTCACTTCACTTCACTTTTCTTGACTTGGTTACCTGTTTTTTTTTTCGCTGTGTGATAATGGCTCTTAAAATCTACTCTCTTAACTTGTCTCCAGTGTTCAGTACAGTGTTGTTAACTATAACCATCCTGTTGTGCATTAGTTAGACTCATTCATTCTGTGTAACTGAAACTTTCGTACACTTTGACCAACATTTCCCAATTTCTCCGACCCTTTATAATCACCATATACTCTCTGCTTCTATGAGTTTGACTTTTTTTAGGCTCCACATATAAGTGAGGTGATGCAGTATTTGTCTTTCTCCATCTTGCTTACTTCACTTAGCTTAGTGTCCTCCAGGGTCATCCATGTCACAAAAGGCAGGATTTCCTTTATTCTCTTGATTGAATAATGTTTCATTATTATTTCAATACTCTAATATACATATCACATCTTTTAAAATTGAAGTATAGTTGATTCACAATATTGTGTTAGTTTAAGGTAGATAGTAATGTGATTCAGTTACATATTTTTTCAGATTATTTTCCATCATAGTTTGTTATAAAATATTGAATATAGTTCTCTGTGCTAGATAGTAAATCCTTTTTGCTTACCTATTTTATGTATAGTAGTCTGTATCTCTTAATTCCATACTCCTAATCTACCTCTTCCCTCTTCCCCATTGGTAACCACAGTTCATTTTCTAAGTCTTTTTCTGCTTTGTATATAGATTCATTTGTATTATTTTTTAGATTCCACAAATAAGTAGTATCGTATAATATTTGTCTTTCTCTACCTGACTTGCTCTATCTCTATTTCACCATGATATTATCTAGGTCCATCCATGATGCTGCAAATGGCAATATTTCATCCTTTTTATGGCTGAGTAATATTCCATTGTGGGGCAATGGCACCCCACTCCAGTGTTCTTGCCTGGAGAGTCCCAGGGACAGGGGAGCCTGGTGGGCTGCAGTCCATGGGTTCGCTAAGAGTCGGACACGACTGAGCGACTTCACTTTCATTTTTCACTTTAATGCATTGGAGAAGGAAATGGCAACCCACTCCAGTGTTCTTGCCTGGAGAGTCCCAGGGAAGGGGGAGCCTGGTGGGCTGCCGTCTATGGGGTCGCACAGAGTCGGACACAACTGAAGCGACTTAGCAGCAGCAGCAATATTCCATTGTAGATGGTATATATATGTGTGTGTGTGTGTGTGTCCATATGTGTGTATGTGTATATGTGTGTGTCCATATGTGTGTACGTGTGTATATGTGTGTCCATATGTGTGTATGTGTATATGTGTATATGTGTGTGTGTATGTGTATATGTGTGTGTCCGTATGTGTGCATGTGTATATGTGTGTATATGTGTGTGTGTATATTTGTGTATGTGAATATGTGTGTGTGTATGTGGGTGTATATGTGTATGTGTATATGTGTGTGTATGTGTATATATGTGTGTGTCCATATGTGTGTATGTGTATATATGTGTGTATGTGTATGTGTGTATATGTGTGCATGTGTATGTGTGTGTGTCCATATGTGTGTATGTGTATATGTGTGTATGTGTGTGTGTGTGTCCATATGTGTGTATGTGTATATGTGTGTATGTGTGTGTGTGTGTCCATATGTGTGTATGTGTATATGTGTGTGTGTATGTGTATATGTGTGTGTCCGTATGTGTGCATGTGTATATGTGTGTATATGTGTGTGTGTATATTTGTGTATGTGAATATGTGTGTGTGTATGTGGGTGTATATGTGTATGTGTATATGTGTGTGTCCATATGTGTGTATGTGTATATATGTGTGTATGTGTATGTGTGTATATGTGTGCATGTGTATGTGTGTGTGTCCATATGTGTGTATGTGTATATGTGTGTATGTGTGTGTGTGTGTCCATATGTGTGTATGTGTATATGTGTGTGTGTCCATATGTGTGTGTGTATATGTGTGTGTGTATGTGTGTGTGTGTATGTGTGTGTGTATGTGTATATGTGTGTGTGTCCATATGTGTGTGTGTATATGTGTGTGTGTATGTGTGTGTGTGTGTATGTGTGTGTGTATGTGTATATGTGTGTGTCCATATGTGTGTGTGTGTATATGTGTGTGTATATGTGTGTGTGTATGTGTGTGTGTGTATGTGTATATGTGTGTGTGTGTATATGTGTGTGTGTATGTGTGTGTGTATGTGTATATGTGTGTGTGTCCATGTGTGTGTATGTGTGTGTGTGTGTGTATGCTGCTGTGCTGTGCTTAGTCGCTCATGTCTGACTTTTCGACCCCATGGACTGTAGCCCTCCAGGCTCCTCTGTCCACGGGGATTTCCCAGGCGAGAATACTAGAGTGGGTTATCATGCCCTCCTCCAGGGCATCTTCCCAACCCAGGGGTTGAACCCAGGTCTTTCCCACTGTGGGCGGATTCTTTACTGTCCGAGCCACCAGGGAAGCCCAAGAAACTGGAGTGAGTGGCCTATCCCTCCTCCAGGGGATCTTCCTGACCCAGGAACTGAACTGGGGTCTCCTGCATTGCAGGTGGATTCTTCACCAGCTGAACTACCAGGGAAACCTGTATATATATATATATATATACACACATACACACACATATATATCACAAATTTTTAAGGCAATTGACTCAGATTATTTTCATGTCTTGCCTATTGTAAATAGTGCTGCTATAAATGTTAGGCTGCATGTATCTTTTTGAATTAGGGTTTTTATATCTTCTGGATATATGTCCAGGAGTGGATTGCTGGATGGTGAAAGTGAAAGTCTCTCAATCATGTCCGACTCTTTGCGACCCCATGGACTATACAGTCCGTGAAATTCTCCAGGCCAGAATACTAGAGTGGGTAGCCTCTCTCTTCTCCAGCGGATCTTTCCCACCCAGGCATCGAACCAGGGTCTCCTGCATTGCAGGTGAATTCTTTACCAGCTGAGCCTGCTGGATGGTATGGTAGCTCTATTTTTAGTTTTTAAAGGAACCTCCATATTGTTTTACATAGTGGCTGCACCAATTTACATTCCTACCAACAGTGTACAAGGATTCCCTTTTCTCTGCACCCTTTTCAGTATTTATTATTTGCAGATTTTTTTGGTGATAGCCATTCTGACCAGTGTGAAGTGATACCCCATTGTGGTTTTGATTTGCATTTCTATAATAATTAGCGATATTGGCATCTTTTCTTGTATTTGCTGGCCATCTGTATGTCTTCTTTGGTCTTCTGCTCATTTTTGATTAGGTTGCTTTTTAAAATACTGAGCTGTATGATCTGTTTGTATATTTTGGATATTAAGCCCTTGTCAGTCACATCATTTGTAAATATTTTCTCCCATTCTGTATATTGCCTTTTAATTTTGCTGATGATTGTTGTGCAAAAGTTTTTAAGCTTGATTGAGTCCCATTTGTTTATTTTTGCTTTTATTTCTTTTTCTTTGGGAGTCAGATCTAAGAAAGCATGATTTATGTCCGAGAATGTTCTGCCTTTGTCTTTTCTAGGAGTTTTATGATCTCACCACTTCTATTCATCATAGTATTGAAAGTTCTAGGGCCAGAAATTAGACAAGACAAAGAAATAATAGTTATCCACTTTGGAAAGGAACAGGGAAAAATGTCACTACTTGCAGGTGACATGATATTCTATGAAGAGAACCCCCAAACTAGCCAGCTAGCTAATTGTTCTCAGTTGTGTCCAGCTCTTTGCAACACCATGGATTGTAGCCAGGCAGGCTCTTCTGTCCATGGAATTTTCTAGGCAAAATTACTGGAGGAAGTTGCCATTTCCAACTCCAGGGGATCTTCCCGACCCAGGGATCAAACCTGCATCTTCTGCATTGAAGACAGTTTCTTTACCACTGAGCTACCTGGGAAGCCACCGAGAACCCCAAAGACTCCACACAAAAACTATCAGAACGAATAAATGAATGCAACAAGGTAGCAGGATACAAGATTAACATACAGAAATCCATTGCATTTCCTTACACTGACAATGAAATATCAGAAAGAGAAAGTAAAAAAATAACCCCATTTAAAATCATATTCCCTCCAAAAAAAAAAAAAAAAAAAAAAAAAAGATCTAGGAATAAACTTAACTAAGGAAAATAAAAGACTATAAGCTTCCAACTATAAAACATTGAAAAAAGGAAACTGAAGGTGATGCAAAGAAGTAGAACATCTCAAGCTCTTGAATTGGAAGAGTTAGTAGACTAAAATGGTCATACTACCCAAAGCAATCTACAGATTTAATGCAATCTATATCAAAATACTCCTGACATTTTCCATGGACTATCCTTGGAATTCTCCAGGCAAGAATACCGGAGTGGGTAGACACTCCCTTCTCCAGGGGATCGTCCCAACCCAGGGATTGCACCCAGGTGTCCTGCATTGCAGACAGATTCTTTACCATCTGAGCCATCAGGAAAGCCTCCAATCTAGGACAAATAATCCTAAAACTTATATGGAACCATAAACCTTAAGAAAAAGAACAAGGCTGGAGACAAAACCCTTCCAGACTTCAGACAATACTACAAACCATTAGTACCAAAGCTGCATGGTATTGGCGCAAAACAGACATACAGATCAATGGAGCAGAATAGAGAGCTCAGAAATACCCATGTGCCTATGGCCAATTAATCTCCAAGAAGGGATACACGGTGGAGAAACAGCAGTCTCTTCAACCAGTGGTGCTGGAAAAGCTGGACAAGCTACATTACGAACACTCCCTCATACCATATACAAAAATACACTCAAAATGATTTACAGGCCTAAATATATCATCACATCTTCTTTACCCATTCATATTGCTGATGGACATGTGAGTTTTTTTCATACCTTGGTTATTGTGACTAATGCTGCAGTGAACTGGGAGTAGCTGTCTCTTCAACATACTGATATCATTTCCTTTAGACATATACCCAGAAACAAGATTGCTGGATCTTATGGTAGCTTTATTTTTAATTTCTTCAAGAAACTTTCATACTCTTTTCCATAATGTCTGTACCAATTTACATTCCCACAAACAGTGCACAAGGGTTCCCTTTTCTCCATATCCTTGCCAACAGTTGTTATCTTTTGTCTTTTTGATAACAGTCATTCTGACAGGTGTGAGGTGTTATCTCTTTGTGGTTTTGATTTGCATTTCCCTGATGATTAGTGATGTTGAGCATCTCTTCATGTGTCTGTTGGTCATTTGTATGTCTTCTTTGGGAAAATGTCTATTCGGGTCCTTTGCCCGTTTTGTAAAATGGGGTTGTTTGTTTTCTTGCTACTGAGTGAGCTCCTAAAAGGGAGATTCTGAGTCAGTGCTATAGGTGATCTGGGGTGGGGCCAAGGATTGTGCATTTCAAACAAGCTCTCAGATAAGGGGAGGTACGTGTCAAAGTATTATAAGGAACTTTGACACACAGCATGATTTCTGATATTCCAACCACCTTGGACATAGGCATTGCAATTAACCCATCTTATCATGTAAGAAATGGAGTCTCGGAGACCATTTGCCTGAGATCATCCTGTTCATAGGAGGGGGTGATCGGGGTAGAATTCAGGTACTTTGGTTCTCAAACGTGCTCTTTGATACACAGTTCCCAGGTGGCAGAATGAGGGCTCGTTTTGTCAGCCTTCCTTCCTCTGTGAGAAGATAGATGAGCTTCTTCCTGTTCTGAGATCTTATGGAAAATTCAGTCACCTTCTGAACCCTCTTCATCCTGTGTTTCTAACAGTCACAGCTAGTAGCCCCCCCTCATTCTACTTCCTGCTATGAAGTCAACCTTGACGACGTTTACTTTCTACCTGGTGATTGGGGCAGTAAGATTGTGTTTGCTTGGTGAGACAATCCTGGGGGCCTAATTAGCTTCGGATTACCACGTTGGGTAAAGCCTGCTAGAAGGCATTCTAGGAGTTTTGTCCACCCTTCCTCTTATTTTGCAAATGATGAAACCGAGGCCCACAGAAGGAAAGTGGCTTATCTTGTGACAAGACAAGGTGGAAAATTCCCGTGAGGCCAGGGTACTGGATTGGATTCTAGGAATAGACTGGAAAAGGGGGGAAAAGTTCAGATAGCGCCTCACATAAAAGTTAGAATAAAAAATCTGATCCTAATTGTAGAGAACAACTTTGGGAAGATTGGCTTTAGAAGCTTTAGCTACGGGGGATACTTGGGGCAAAATAATGAACCCCTATCTAAGGCCCAGTCCTGAGGGGCTACAAAAGGAACGCAAGACATGAAAGGATTCTGCCCTCATAGGCCTTGTGTATGACCAATGAAGGCACAGGAAAAGATGTTCAGTTGAGTGCTAAGTTGTGTGAGTGATTATACTCGCTGAGAGGGCGCAGCGAGAGGACATTCCCAGGACTTCACTGGTGTGATAAGCAAAAAGAGCAAGAGAGAAGTGATGAAGACCAGCTGCGGTTGGGTAACACCACTAATCTTCCTTCCTGCCTTAAGTCACAGATGTCACTCACTGTGGAGTCAGAGAAGGGAGCTTAGACACTGCGCCCAAAACCCCATTTTAGAGATGAGGAACCCAAGGCTCAGAGAGGGTGAGAGTTCCTCAAGGTCAAGCAGCTGGCCACTGTCCAAACCCGTCAGTGTCCGTTTGCAAGACCGTGATGGGATCCCTCAGTTTTCTTTTGCGCTCCCAGTCTTTCCTTTTAGCCACAACTTCTTCTCAAAAATATATATATTTTTGTTGTTGCTCCTTAAAGCTTTCTGGGCTGACAGTTGACTTTGACATGCCCCCTTTCCACAGAGAAACCCCAACTCATGTTAGGCGCTGTGCCCACCTGCCTTCCTTCCTGGGCAGAACCACCCTCTGCCTTTGCATGATTTCTTTCTCTTCTGCCTTTCCTCCAGGTTGGAGGAAAGCCTGATTCCTTTACCTGTTCTGTTTTCCTTCCCTTTCTTCACTCTCAACAGTCTTGCTCTCTTTCTCTCTCTCACACACACATACATATACATCCCTGAGGTTTAAAGATCTGATTTAATTATATTCAGTTTATGGCATATTTTCATTGCTGGTTTGGGCAAGAACACCTTCCTATTTTTATTCATTAATTTCCCCCCATTTATTCTCATTTTCTTCTCCCCATAGACAATCATTCCAATAAATTTAACATGTATTTGTGAGTGTTTTTGCAACACAAGTACCATTTATATGCATGTACTTTATTTCCTTGAAATGTTTTTAAAAAGATCTATTTATTTTCTGTTTTGGCGGTGGTGGGTCTTTGTTGCAGCGTTCAGGCTTTCTCTAGTTGCAGCGAGCGGAGGCTCCTCTTTGTTGCAGCGTGCCGGCTTCTCCTTGTGGTGGCTTCTGTTTTAGAGCTCGGCGTTAGGCTCGTGGGCGCAGTAGTTGGGCTTCAGGGCTCTGTAGCACAGGCTCAGTAGTTTGGGTGCATGGGCTTAGCTGCTCCTTGGCATGTGGAATCTTCCTAGACCAGGGATTGAACAGTTGTTCCCTGCACGGCAGGTGGATTCCTAACCCCTGGACCATCGGGGAAGCCCCGTGCATGCACTTCACAAACATCTGTAAAACTGCCTGTGCCATCTCATCCTGCTTTTCCCTTCTTCCCTCAGCGCTGTTTTAAGGCCTGTGATGCTCACTGTGTATCTACTCTGAGGCTTCTGACTGAAGAAGTGTGCTTCATCCCATCTTCGGTCTGTCCTCAGGGACACTCCCAGATGGTGGGTCACAGCTGTTGCCCCAGAGTAACTGCCTCCCCCAGGTCTCTGATTTCCACGGCCATCATCTCTCAGCAACCCCTCTCCCAGGCCCCCAGCAGCACCCCTGGCTGGGCGACATCTTTCATATTTGATTTTACCTGACTCTTCACTGGCTTGGACAGGTTGGGGACTTCTTAACTTCAGTGAGTCCAAAGTCCCCTCAGGCTATTTTTTCCTCTGCTTTTACAGTTTAATTTCCCCCCGCTTCCGAACATGATTTTAATTTTTTTTATTAAAAAAAAAAAAAGCAGTTCTAGATTTGTAGAAAAACTGCAAAGATAGCACAGAGTATCCCAAACACTTCACACTCAGTTTCCCTTATTATAAACATCTTTATTAATACAGTACATTTGTTATAATCAATGAATGAATATATTATTATGAACTAACATCCACAATCTGTCTAGGTTTCCCCTAATGTCCTTTTCTGTTGCAGGATCCCATCTAGGACACCATATTCTGTTTATTTATTGGGTCCCCTTAGGTTCCTCTACGTTATGACACTGTCTCAGACTTCCTTTGTTCTTGATGATCTGACAGTTTTGAGGAGAACTCATGAGGTATATTGCAGGAAGTCCCTCCATTGGGATTTGTTCGATGTTTTTCTCATGATTGGTCAGGAGTCATGTTTTCTTGAGAGGAAGACCATAAAGTTCTGTTTGCATCACTTTACATCAAGGATGCATACCATCACTATGACGTGTGAGTTCCCATTCACGTTGACCTTGGTCACCTGGAAGAGGCTGTGTTTGTCAGATTTTCTCCATTGTAAAGTTACTCTCTTTTCCCCTTTCCATATTGTGTCCCTATGTGCAGCCCATACTTAACAAGGGGAGAGCTATGCTTCCCTCTCCCTGAAGGTTGATCACCTACAATAAGTTTGTGGAATTCTTCTGCACAGGAAATTTGCATTTTCTTTCCTAGTTATTCATTCATTCAATTGTTTATACAGTATATTTATATCAGTATGACTTAAAGCTCAACATTCAGAAAACTAAGATCATGGCATCCGGTCCCATCACTTCATGGGAAATAGATGGGGAAACAGCGGAAACAGTGGCTGACTTTATTTTTCTGGACTCCAAAATCACTGCAGATGGTGACTGCAGCCAAGAAGTTAAAAGATGCTTACTCCTTGGAAGGAAAGTTATGACCAACCTAGACAGCATATTTAAGAGCAGAGACATCACTTTGCCAACAAAGGTCCGTCTAATTAAGGCTATGGTTTTTCTAGTGGTCATATATGGATGTGAGAGTTGGACTATAAAGAAATCTGAATGCCGAAGAATTGATGCTTTTGAACTGTGGTGTTGGAGAAGACTCTTGAGAGTCCCTTGGACTGCAAGGAGATCCAACCAGTCCATCCTAAAGATCAGTCCTGGGTGTTCATTGGAAGGACTGATGCTGAAGCTGGAACTCCAATACTTTGGCAGGAGGAGAAGGGTGTGACAGAGGATGAGATGGCTGGATGGCATCACCGACTCGATGGACATGGGTTTAGGTGGACTCTGGGAGTTGGTGATGGACAGGGAGGCCTGGTGTGCTGTGGTTCATGGGGTTGCAAAGAGTCGGACATGACTGAGTGACTGAACTGAACTGAACTGAATGTCAGGTTGAAAGTTTTGTTTTTCTCAAAATGATCTAGTGGTGAACAGTTGAAATCTTGCTCAGTTGGCTCCTGGGTCCTTTGATATAACCCATCCTTGTGGGTTTTAGGGTATTTTTAAGGAATTTCCTTTGTGGCACTGTAAGATGCTTGAGGCTCATCCTCTCCCCTTGTGTATTTCTTTTCCTAGTCTTAGAAACAGTCATTTCTCCAAGGAACTTTTGTTCTTTTTATGGGAGAATGGCCTTAGTTACCAAGATCTGTGTGCTAAGTGTGCTCTGGGCTCTTATTTTTTTCAACCTACTTTTTCTTTCCTATTCTGTTAAGTCTTCCCTGCTCTGTCCATTTATCATGAGGATCACCCAAGAGTTAATTACACATTCACGTCAATAACAAAAGAAATCATGACTCTGCACAAGAACTTTGAGAAAGATAAAATATGAATAATGCACAGTCATGGAGTTTAGTCGAGGGTGGGATGTAGATGGACATAGAGACATAAAAGTCATTCTCTAAAGATTTCTTAAGGAGCTGGTGATTAATTCAGACTGTGGGATGTGGGAAGTCTCTGAGCTGTGTGTTGGAAAGAAAGTTCTAATTCTTTATATTCTACTCCCAGATTCTTATAAAATATCCCTTGATGCTATAATACCTAATTATAATTAGAAACCCTTTCTAGTTGGAGCAGCAGTTGCTAATGCCAAGGATAGCTTCCTTCTTCCCCACCAACACTCCTTCCCTTCCTGCATAGAAATTGAGCAGACCCCCTTTCCTCTCCAACTCTCCAGAGTCCTGAAAATACATGTGGGACAGTGAACTTCAACACTATTGGTAACATTTTATTTCTTAAGTTAGGGGGTGGGTGAATGGGTGTTTGGGTATTAGTTATTCCTTTTTGTATGGCATGGATATTTCATAATAAAATTTGAAACTTATTAGTGAAGAAAATTAAAAAAAAAAAGACCTGTGAGTGATGCTGGCTTACGTGACCTTGCATGCTTGCTGCTGGGGTGATGACTACCCTGTCAGATGCCTGCCTCTCCCTGCCTGGAGCTGGGGAGAGTGCAGCTGGTTTGGGCCAGATAGGTCTGCTGAAGCCTGTCTAAGCAGGATTTGCTTGAGGTTGACGTGACTCAGCACCTCGGTGGTGCGGAGATAGAACCCTATCCCAACACTCCATCCCCCATTCACCTTGCGGTCTCCATCTCAAGGCTCAACTCTGACCCCCAGGGAGACTTAGAGCAGTGACAGAGTGACGTCTCTTTCCCTCCGCAGGGACTTGCTGCTAGGGCTGTCCTGCAAGGGCCAGAATGGGACCCGAAGTCCGAATTAATCCCCCTCTCTTGTGGCAGCATCTTTGCCTCTATAAAAATGGAATCAAACTTCCTTCTCTCCCATCCAAAGTCATCTGTGAACAAAAATCTGAAAAGGGCAGCTTCAGGCCTGGCAGCAGCCAAGAAAAACCAGAGGTCCTGCCAGCGGCCAGGGCAGGTGAGAGGCAGGCTGAGTGGGGGGTCAGCTGGGGACTCTGCACCACGTCAGGGTTGGAATGCTTGCTTGAGTCTTTGGGGGAAGTGGTACAGCACCTAGTGTGTGCAGGCTGGTAACTGGGATGTTTTATTTGCAAGGCTAGGCTATTCAGCCTTTAGGTCCAGGATGTTAGTCTCATACTGATTATTGGGTTGGTGGCTCTTGTGAAGACCTTTTTAGCTGGTGTGATAAAGTGTTAGTTGCTCAGTTTTGTCCAACTCTTTGCGACCCCATGGACTGTGGCCCATCAGGCTCCTCTGTTCATGGAATTCGACAGGCAAGAATACTGGAGTGGGTTGCCATTCCTTTCTCCAGGAGATCTTCCTGACCCAGATCAAACCTGGTCTCCTGCATTGCAGGCAGATTCTTTACCATCTGAGCCACCAGGGAAGCCTGGTGTGATAGATTAAAGATGACATCAGATTCCCTTGTCTTGAACTTGCTTGACCAATAGACTGTTGTAGAAGTGAGACTCTGTGAGTCCTGAGCCTAGGTCGTGTGAAGACTTGACGCTTCTCCCCAGTTCTTTTGGAACATTCTCTCTGGGAGCTTTGATCTGCTATGTAAGAAATACCATTATCCTGAGATTGCTGTGCTGCAGAGACCACGTGGAGGGAGGCCCTTTGGTCAACAGTTCCAGCTGAGCCAAACTTTCCAGCTGCAGCTACCAGGGCATAAGACCCCTAGATCAGCCCATTTTCCAGCCGAATACCACAGAGTAATCCCTGTTGATGCCACAGAGAACAGAAGAATTGCCCTGCTGAGCCCTGAACAAATTTCTGAACTTCAACATTGTGAGACAGAATAAAACTGTTGTTGTTTTATGCCTCTAGGTTTTGGGGTTGTTTGTTACACAGAAGTAGATAACTGAGATAGGCCCCATCTAGGCCACTTGTTTGATTATTGACTTCTAAATCCTGTATCAATAAAAGAAACGGGGGATCATGGCTCATTCTCAAAATGACCTGGCAGAGGATTGGAGCCAAGACTAAAGATACTAAGCATCTATCTCTCTGAAATAGTGTCTTAGAGGGTCACTGTTGGGGCAAACTCTCAGTCCTAGGGGCAAAGTACTGAAGTAAGCGAGTGATGTTCAGAGCAACTCCTAGATGACTGGGCAAGGAGTAGGTAAGTGGAGGCGCTGGGTGAGCCTGGGAGGGGAAGTATGAGGGGGCTGAACCCTGGAAGAGGGAGATGGTTAACTTGGGAAGCTAGTAAAGAAGGGGCTGGATTTTGAAGGGCGTGTTGGGGTGAGTGCTTCCTGAGGGGAAGAACAGGGGGCTCCGGGAGTCTGGGAAGCCTAGCGCTGGTGTCTGGTTGGCACTTCCTGAGCCCCACCCACCCCTGCCGCTGTGCGTGGCTCTCTTTAAAGAGCTTTGCCGGGCATCCGGTGATCGCACACAAACAGTGCAGGTGCAGTCCTGGCCCGTAAACCACAACAACCGAGGCCTGGGCGGCCACAATGCGTACGGCACAGACTCCAGAGGGGAATAAAGGGCGATTATTTGTTTAGCATCATTAGCAAGAGTCCCAGAGCCCATCCAAAGCAAAGCAGAAACTTTTTGTATTAAGGAGATTAAACCTTAAACTCAGCTGAGAAGGCTCTGCTGTGTGGAGTGGCTTTGTTGCGCCCGGCATTGTGTGTGATTATATGCAAATCACCGGGAGGCCTCACTGGGGTCCAGACCGCAGAGGCTTAGCTGTCTGCCAGGATGGATGTGCGGGAGAGGGGGCCAGCCCCGCAGGCTGGCCAGGCAGCACCCAGCACCCCAGGCAGGGGAAACCTGTTTTTCCTTGAGTTCAGGAAATTGGGGTTTTGAAAATGTGTTTAACGTGTCAACCAAAGGTTTTTGTTGAATGGGTGGGAGTGAAGGACAGAAGTGTCACCAGGAAGGTGTAAGAGGAACTTTAAGGTAACGTCCAGTGAGGATGGGGGAAGAGCTTATACCCGAGGACCCTCTGACTTCATCGCTGACGGCATTCTATTTTGAAACTGTACACGCAGTTGCCAAGGAGATGGAAACACGCCTTGTTTGCTTCTTCATCAACCATTTGCCAGGACCCCTTACTGGCCAATCAGAAGGACTTGGGGAGGGGGTAATTATCTTGGATTTTTGATCCAGAAAATGGTAAAGTCTGCTGGATGCAGTGTACAGGGCTGGGAGCTGGGGGCGGGGAGCAGTGGGTGGTCAGTGAGCACAGATGAACAAGATATCTCTGTTGTTCAGAAGTTTACAGATAAGATGTGTACCCAGATAACTAAATACCTGGTGGAATTTGGGAAAGGCTAGAAGAAATTCCCCAAGAGAGTGCTTGGCTTCAGTTGAAAGAGGTCAGGGCTTTGTAGAGCCTGACCTTGAACGTCTGGAGGCCTGGATAGGCAAGGGGTGGGGCCTGTGTGAGTCCAGAGGTTCAGGCTGGAAAGCTCAGGCTGGCAGTGTGCACTGGGTCACGTTGTGTTTCTTGGGGACTGGGCAAAGCACTTGTGCACAGCAGGCCCAAGTTCTCTCTGTGTTCTGGAATTTGGTACGCACAAATCAGAGTTAGCCGTCTAACCGATGAATGGATCTTGGGAGCCTGGGACCTGGTATCAGCACCTGCAGAACTACAGAACTGCCAGGGGGCAGCCACGGAGACTCCGATGTCCCACCTGCCGATGCCCCTGTGGGCGCCCTGGCAGGCTCCTTTGCCTTTCCCCTTCGCAGCATTTTTGGCTGCTCCTAGGTCCTTGTAGACAGAGTTAGCTTGGACGTCTCCAAGGACATACTTTTTTTTTTTCATTTATTTTTATTAGTTGGAGGCTAATTACAATATTGTAGTGGTTTTTGTCATACATTGACATGAATCAGCCATGGATTTACATGTGTTCCCCATCCTGATCCCCCGTCCCACCTCCTTCTCCACCCAATTCCTCTGGGTCTTCCCAGTGCACCAGCCCCGAGCACTTGTCTCATGCATCCAACCTGGGCTGGTGATCTGTTTCACTATAGATAATATACATGTTTCGATGCTGTTCTCTCAAAACATCCCACCCTTGCCTTCTCCCACAGAGTCCAAAATTCTGTTCTGTACATCTGTGTCTCTTTTTCTCTTTTGCATATTGGGTTATCATTACCATCTTTCTAAATTCCATATATATGCATTAGTATACTTTATCTTTCTGGCTTACTTCACTCTATATAATGGGCTCCAGTTTCATCCATCTCATTAGAACTGATTCAAATGAATTCTTTTTAATGGCTGAGTAATATTCCATGGTATATATGTACCACAGTTTCCTTATCCATTCGTCTGCTGATGGGCATCTAGGTTGCTTCCATGTCCTGGCTATTGTAAACAGTGCTGCAATGAACATTGGGGTGCACGTGTCTCTTTCAGATTTGGTTTTCTCGGTGTGTATGCCCAGGAGTGGGATTGCTGGTCCAAGGACATGCTTTCACGTGGAGGTAATATGTTGTCCAGCAGGCTCAGGAATGATGGCCATGATTCCCTTCTGGGCCTGGCTGGGGTCCTACAGGTCTGAGCATAAGGACAGAGTGAGGTGGGCCTTGGCCAGTGATGGGGATCACTCAAGACATGACCGTGGCTGAAAAGAAAACCCAAGAAGGCTGGGTAGCCGAGTCATCCATCTGAGAAGCTGGTCAGAGTGGTCAAAGCAGGGGGGACACCATGGGATGCAAACAGCGGAGTCTAGCTGGAGTCACTAAACAGTGGTGAGGGTACAGGAGAGGGTGGCAGGCATGCTCCCCACCGAGTTCTCGCCTCAGGCACGGGCAACAAGGACCCCCAGGCCCTTCCCAGCCCCTACATTTCCAGAAGGAGAGGCGCTTGTCTCCAAGCTGAGCACAGCTCTTAGGGCCTCATGAGAATACTGAGATTTGGGAGTGAGAAACCTTTGCTCTAAAACCAGAGAAACCGCATCATTCTCCAGCACTCCTGCACCCCAGTCCCACAGGGGCACCTGTCTGTCTCATCAAGCAGCCTCTCAGAGGCAGTGAAAAGTGAGACTTACTGCTGAGGGGAGTTCTGAGCATGGGCGTTATCTTCCACCTTCTACAGAGCAGTACCCTCCTTGCCTTTTGTCAGAAGTTTCTGTGAGCGTTGGGTCTCTGGGTTCCGAGGGGGCATAATGGATGGAAGCCAAGAATCCAAATATTAATAACCTCCCATTCCCCACCCTTCCACCCCAAACCAAAGTGCTTTTTGCAACAGCGTGTCCTGCCCCATCAGAGGAGCAGATGTTTTCTGTGAGGGTGGGGGAAGTGGTGGGGGACTCCAGACGGATGGGAGCCAGGCCGGAAGAGTCCCAGATGCTGGAGGAGTTAAAAGGAATTTTGTCAAGATAGTGTCTGGACTTGGATTGGATAAAAGATGTCGGCAGACAGGCTGTTCAGCTGCTAGGCTTTTGTTCTGCCTGCAGCGTCTGCTTCCACACGGCCCCCAGGGTGGGGCGATGGTGGGGAGGGCACGCTGTCTGCCATCTGCGGGAAAAGTACAACAAACACCCACACTGGAGCCAACGGAAACACTCAGCAAAACAAACAGCGCGCAGAGGGCGCGGGCTCGGCCGGGAGCGCGGCAGGGAGGGCAGCGGGGCGAGGTGAGGGGGCACCTGCTGGGGGGCGGGGGGCTGGGAGCCCGGGGGCCAGGCGAGGCCCGGAGCCCTCGGGCTGCCAGGTGAGAGCCTCCCATTCATCCAGCTGCCGGCTTTGAAAGGCCAGGGCTGCAGAGCCAGCGTCCGTTCTAACCCGTTCTGCAGATCACCGACACCAGCCATCAGGCGGCTGGGCTTGTGAGACAGAGTCCAGTGGCTTGGGTTCAGATTCTGACTTAGTCACTCAGCCTCTTACTTTCCAGTCTGTATAATGGGGACACGATGATGCCTGACTTAGAAGGTTGTTGTTGCTGTTCAGTCGCTTGGTCGAGTCTGACTCTTTGCAACCTCATGGACTGCAGTGGGCCAGGCTTCCCTGTCCTTAACCATCTCCTGGTTTGCTCAGGCTCGTGTCCATTGAGTGGGTGATACCGTCCAAAAATGAGAAAACTGATAACCGTAAAAAGTATCTTGTCAATGGCCGAATTCTGCAGGAACGCTGGTTGCTATTAACAGCTGTGGCTGACTGTTTGGATCATGGGTGCTCACTCCTGGCTTGTGAGGTGCAGAACACATGTCCATCAGTAGAGGCGGGGGTTGGGGGGGTGCTCCCTTGCCTGAGCAGAGGCTTTTGGGGAAGAAACCCTGGGCTGGCAGCTGGGTTTGGGGGCCTGGGTCAGTGGGGAAGGTGGGAACCGAGATGGCACGGGGTGGGGGTACAGAGTTACATTTGATGGTTGGTGGCATTGAACCCTGGGCCTGGCCTTCCCCTGGAGGTTGAGGGCTGGACTGCACTCTTTCTTCAACATCCCTAGGAGAGTGGGGAGAGCTAGGAGGTTCCCCTCCCCTGCGTCCACGCCCCAGGGCAGTGAGTGGCAGCTGGGGGCTGGCATCCACAAACCTGCGGGGACAGGGCCGCCAGGTTGTTTGCTCTTCCCAGGACCAAGCCCAGTGGGCCGGACCCAGAAGTATTGTGTTACTCAGCCGAAGAATTCCTCTCCTCCCCTGCCTCCATTTATAAAGGGGAAATAAAACCCAGAGCTATATGCTCTTGTGGCCCTGAGCCAGCTCCTCAAGTGTCATTTCTGGGGAGCTGCTCTTCCAGGTCAGGGCACAATCTCCAGGAGAATAATTCTCCCGGGAGAATTATGATCTCTGTCTGGGAGAATTAGAGCCCTTCTCCCACTTCCCCATGTGGTGGTGGTCGTGGGCCTTCCCCAGTCACCACCTACCCCCACAAGGCCCTGGATTCTCCATCGCCACCCTTGGGTATCCTGGGTCTGAGTCCTCGAGGGCAGAGTGGGGCGTGGAACTGCTCTTGGCCCCATGGAGATGACTGGGGCTGGTTTCTGGGTCTCCATTCCAGCTCCGGGTGGTGCTGGTGCATTCCAGCAAAGGGAACCACCAAAGACGCCTTTTGCCCTTGTCTGTGGCCTGGTGTCCTCGCCTCTATTTTCTTTGAGAACCTCAGACAGGTTTTAGATTCTTCAGGGCTCGTCTTGCTACCCTTGGGTTCTGGTTAGAACTAGGCAGCCCTGGGGAAGCCGGCACCAGCCCCTCTGATTTGCATCTTGCTGGAGAGTCAGTCCCAGGACCAGGCGAGGTCTGAACTTGAGAGGCCTGCCAGGTGAGATCCCAGAGCTGGGCTGGCGGATGCTATGGGAGTGATGTAGGGTGAGCAACAGGGGAGGGGGTGAATAGTGAGTGATATCATCCTGGGATAGGGCTGGTGAGGACCTCAGAGGTTCCCTGCCTCCCGCCCCTTCCTGGATACATGGTCCTTTTTCTATCTGGAGGAATAGGGATCTCTGGGAAACTGGGGTTTGAGTCTGCCATTAATTCACCACAGACAAACCATTTCATGTTCCCACACCTCAGTTTCTTCAACTGTAAAACAAGGAAATCAGGTTGGATGATCAGATAGGTCCCTCCTATCACTGATGTACATTTTAGGACTGTTTTATATCCCTGGCCCATTGCAAGCAATAAATGCTGGCTTATGAAGGACAGACACCATCTCTTTCCTGCCTCCTCTGCCGGGAAGTCTGCCTGGCTTGGCCCAGCTGAGATGACAAGACTTCTAGAACTACTCCTAGGAGGGACAGCTATATCACTTGAGAAGTAGTGGTAGTAAGATTCAGTTTCTGAGGACTATGAAAGTCTATGTTTTTTAAACAGCATAGAGCTGTGTGTAATTAAGTTTGAATGGTATACCTCCCTGCCTCCAAGTGTGCCCCTGTCTCTTCCACCCGGCAGGACAAAACTTAGGCTTGTTAGTTTCTTTCCTGTCTGTTATTCTCTTCGCGTCTTATTTGAATATTGGATTGCAATCTAGCTCGCCTTGTGTTGGTTTAGTATCCACAGGCCGGCTTTGAGTGATTTGGGCGTAGGGACCATGACCTCCATTCTTTCATGTCACCCACAGTGAAATGTCTTGCTCATAAGCTTTGCCCAGGAGCGTTAGTGCCCGAGAGCCAGGCTTTACCTATGTGCTCACCTTGCTTTCCAGCTCCGGGAGCAGTCCTGGCTCACAGTAACACTCAGTGGTGTTTGCTGAATGAATGGAATGTCAAACGCATGAAGAGTAAGTGATCACAGGTGCTTCCTGATGTGCTGAGCCATCCTCTCTTTTGCTGCCGTCCTTGGACTAACTGGTGTTAGAGTTTCCTTCTTCTCCCCCCTCCTTCCTTCTCCCCTCCCCTCCCCACCCTCTTTTTCTTCCCCTCCTCTCCTCCTCCCTTCCTCCTCCTCCTCCGTCTCCTTCTCCTTCCTCTTCCACAGACTGCTTGGCTCTCGGATCTCTGGCTTCTGCCCACACTCCTCTCGTGTCCTTGGGAACCCAAGCCACACTTTGTGACAACATCTACGTCTTTCATGCTGATGGTATAACGTGTGCCCTAACCTCTGAACTTCGCTAGAGTTAAGTTCCTACATTTCCTGTTGACTGTCAGCCAGTTAACAGAATCACAGAATTATCAGCTATGGAAGGAAACTTAGAAGTTGTCTAATCAGATCCCTTACCTAAACTTTCCAAGCTCTTCTCCACTCCCATCAGTTCCGTTACAAGGCAGCCCGTCTCCTTGCTGTCCAGACCTGCTGTTTGTCCTGTGTCTTCCTTCTTTCCCTTCATCTGTCCTCTTGTCTAAATTATTAGCCTCTTGACCGCAGTGGCCATATCTTCTGTGAGTCAATTACCATCTGTTTAGAAATAGTAAATATTTGATAACATGAGAAGTTTGAATATTTGAACTTCGTTGAGAGGTGCTGTTCCCTAAATAGGTTTTGGGGGGTCCTTCCCTTTGCTCTAGTTTTGGAATTAGAAAGCCCTGGGTTAAATTCCAACTCTACCATTTAGCAGCTACAAACCTTTAGGAAAGTTTCTTCTCTGAGTCTTAATTTCCTCATCTACAAAGTGGTGATAATAGCAGAACCTATCTCAAAAGCTTGGTACGTGGACTTAGGAGCTATTACAAATTCAGCGCTGACAGGACCTGACGTACCCCACGGGCTCTAAAGATGGGAGTTGTTCTTATTACTAGGGTGACATTAATAGCTGGCCGGGGCTCTAGGCCAGCCACAAAGCTGTAACTCCTGCCCTGTAGTTTCCTCTCCTCGGTTCATCTCTCAACACAAAACCGAAACCACTGTGTTCATGCCCAGCTACTCAGCCATGTCTGACTCTTTGAGCTGCAGCCCACCAGGCTCCTCTGTCCATGGAGTTTTTCCAGGAAAGAATACTGGAATGGGTTGCCATTCCCTCCTCCAGGGGATTTTCCCCACCCAGGGATCGAACCTATGTCTCCTGTGTCTCTTGGCGTTGGCAGGTGGATTCCTTACCACTGAGCCACCTGGGAAGCCCTACTGAAAACACAGTCTTCCTTTATGCTCTGGGTCAGGGTACAAAGATCAGTGAGTCTTCCCTTCATATAAGTCCATTCATTTGTGCTTCTGGATATGGAAATATTTTGTTACTGATGTAGACACTACAGGGGAACAGAAGAGAAGGAGAGGAATCTGAATGTGAGGCTCTATGCTGAGCTGCCTTATATTATGGTGCCTGCCCTTGGAGAGTTTGTAGTCTGGTGGGAAGGAAAAGTCAGCATGTGGGGAGGAAGGAAACATTAGCTCCCCATGAGGGAGCTACACTGTGACGGCCAAATACAGTTGAGAGGCTCTTTAATATGGTGGTTAAGAGGTTAGTGGCTTCCCAGGTGGCACTACTGGTAAAGAATCCACCTGCACATGCAGGAGACACAAGAGACACAGGTTCGATCCCTGCATCGGGAAGATCCCCTGGAGGAGGGCATGGCAACCCACTCCAGCATTCTTGCCTGGAGATTCCCATGGACAGAGGAGCCCGGCGGGCTACTGTCCACGGGGTCACAAAAAGTCAGACATGACTGAGCGACTGAGCACTGTGGGTCAAGAGGTTAGTTCTGGAATCACTAAGACCAGGATTCTCATCTTGGTTCTGCCCCCTTGGTGCTTGCATGACTTTGCAGATGCCATCTCTCTAGATCTCGGTTGCCTCACCCAGCTCCTTGGTGAGGATAGAAGGCGGTCATGCCCTGGAAAGTGTTCAGCACCATGGACCCCACCTTAGCAAGGGCCTCCGAAGTGTTGATCCTGTTTTCTGCATTCAGAAAAAACACCTCACTGAGGCCTGTGCTAACCAGCAGGAATGAGGTTTAGATAAGTTAAGAGGAGAGGGGAATGATCTCCAGGTGGAAAACAAAGTGAAAGAAACAAGGGCAGGGAGCTGAGAAAGACTAATGGGATGTACCAGGACTCCAGCGGAGAATGTGAGCTGGGAAGTTAGGACACGCACAGTGGGACCGGCTGGAGGAGAGCTGAGGTCGGACGCGAACCCCTCGTCTTCTCTGTCTGCCCCAGCACTTACTTCCCTTAGCCAGGGCCGGTTATCGTCTCCAGCAATTCTTGGCCTAATTAGATGAACTGTGACTTTCACAGTTAGCGAATTTCAGAGGTTTTCTCTCTTCCTGAGTCCTTCCACTCAAGTTTCCTGGTTCACAGGGCTATAAATGTCCCTTTCTCCTAAGAGCCTCAGATTTGGTCAGCGAGTTCGTGGAACCTTATCTGTGCTATTCACGAGAGGCTCTGCGGTGTCTTTGCTGTCAGCCTTTACTATCTTCCAGACAGAAGTATCTGCCTCCTTTTGGAGTCAGACAGCCTGGCTTCGCCAGTAACTTCATGACCTGGAGCAAGTTATTTAACCTCCCAGCTGCCTTTTCTCGTGTGTAAAATGTGAGTAATGTGCCAGTAATCCGTTTACTGCCAGTCAGCAACACGTACACCTTCCCTACCTGCTCTGCAGCTCTGACTGGACCCCGAGCCTTTCTCGCTCCGCAAGTGTGATGTGAAGCTTTGCCAATAGAGGGAGCGACCTTAGATGTAGGTTATTGTAATCATCTAAAAGGTATGTTGAGGTTTCTTTTTGGGGGTGATAAAAATGTTCTGGAATCTGATAGGTTTGTGTAACATTGTGAATGTCCTGAATGTCATGTCAATGTACATTTTAAAGTGGTTAAAATGGTGAAGTTTATATTATGTGATGTTTGCATCCATGTGCGTTAAGGCACTTCAGTTGTGTCCGACTCTTTGGGACCCCATGAACTGTAGCCCGCCAGGCTCCTCTGACCATGGGATTCTCCAGGCAAGAATACTGGAATGGGTTGCCATTCCCTCTGGGTTGTCTTGCCCTCTTCCAGGAGATCTTCCTGACCCAGGGATCAAACCTACTTCTTTTATATCTCCCATTTTGGCATGCAGGTTCTTTACCCCTAGTGCCACCTGGGAAGCCCATTTGACATTTACTTACACCCATAAAATAAGAAGGCTGTTGTGAAGCTGGGACGAATTAGTTGATAAAAGAAGTTTAGAACAGCGCTCAGTACAAAGTGAGTGGTCTACCACGGTGACTATGATTTTGATGAATTATTGACAGCAGGTTGTCACAGGACTGGCTCTCCACTGAACTACAGAGACCCTCACATGTCTTCCTAGGACTCTTCCTGTGGCTCCTGCTGGTGTCTTTCTAGTCGACTCCTCCGGGGGATGGAATGAATGCTTGTCCTCTCACTCCTTCAGAATTGCTCCAGACAGTTGATGCCCAGCTGGGGGTAACTCCCTCATAGTTGAAAACTGCAGAGGAAAGTCAAAATAAAGGGTCAGATTCTGGGCTCTGTGTCCCAGGGTTCTGGGGCTCTGGGCCAAAGTTTAAATGGATAATGACCAGCACTGATGATGCCAGCACTCCCCACTGTCTACTGTTCCAGTGTGGTGACTATGGGCCACGCCCATAGTCCCCAGTTCCTCCTGAAGGGAGGAGGGGGTGCCTGGTTGGAGGCTCCCAAAGCTCTGTGGTCAGTGCAGGATGGGTTGGCTCACGAGACAGAGATTCAGGGAAAAGCAGCAGGAGCAGTGTGATAGGGTTTGGAGAAATTCTGGGGGCTGGCCTGGGGCAGACATTTCTATAGAATATAATCACAGATGATGACGGAGGAAGGAAAAGTGGAGAAAGATGTAGAGGCGTCAAGTCTATGGAATAGTCCTTTTCAAATCATTTAGCCTAGAGGACCAATGTTTCCATTCTCTATTCTTTCATTCATACAAAACCCAGAGGTTCAGGACAGCCCTAACTCGGAAGTGTTCTGTTCTGACCGCGCCATCTTAACTGCCTGTCAGGTCACTTGTCCTAGCTCTTGGTTAGGAAAACACAGCCTTTGGTCAAATCCCTCTGCCTTCAGCCTCACCTTTGGATGGGGCTGCTTGCTGGGGGCTTGTCAGAGAGCGGGAGAAGAGCGTGCTACTGCCTTGGGCTGCCTCCCTGGAGACGTATGTGTCTTCAGCCTAATGCTGTGGTGGGGTGGGGGAGGTACCAGAAGCATGTGCCTTGCAATGGGATTCCTCTGTCACTGTATCCATGTTCCATTAAGCCCACTCAGGAAGGCGCAGGGCAGAAAGTTAGAGAAACTAGCTGCCTGCTCTCAGGACTCTGCATCTGACCCCTGTGTCTGTGGGGTAGCCCCGACTTCTGGGTGGCATAGGAGCTGGGGTCCTGGAGCTGCCAGGATAACTCCTCTGAAGACTCCCCTTGGACCTCCCCACAGACACAGTTACCAAACATGTTTTTCATCTTTATTAATCGGCTCCTCTTCTCACGTTTCTCAGGTCACAGCTGCATTATTATCTGATGGGCTCAGTGCCAGCTCCATGAAGCCTGACAGTTACAAAGGGTGGATTAGCAGCAAAAGAATACTTATTAGAAAAAAAAAACCCTCTTTTTATTCTTCAGTCCTTTTATGTGGAGTTTGCCATATATTGCCTGGGTGAAATAGGAACAACCCTCTGCTAGCTGTGAGCAGAGGTCCCATATCTGGGCTATTGGCGATGCCGGGTGAGTGGTGATGGTTCTCCTTGCCAGCTGTGGAGGACCCTTCTCAGTGGCTCCTGGAGAATCTTGCTCAATGTCACAGCCCAGAGACATCTACAGAGTGACTGACTTTCTCCAGAAAGATGAACATCCTCTTGTGAATGGGTCTCATTTCTCCCCTTAATCTCCAGAGCCAGAGATGAGTAGATCATTTAATAATTATTTTTCAGTTTAGTAGCTCCCCTTTGCTAGGATTTGTTGAATGGTATTTTGGGAGAAAACAGATGTTCCAATAAAAAAAAATTGGAGGCGGTAGTGATTTTTCTTACCCACTTACACGCAGGGTAATTCTCACTCTCTAAGGAAGATTTTAATTCTGTTCCTGAGACTCTGGCGGTGGGATTGCAAGTCAGAGGTGTTTGCATCTGGCTGCTACAAGCCTGGAAAGTGTCCTAATTGGGCCCCAGAGTCCCTGTGATGTCTCGGAGAACATGCTCTGTCAGGGCACATGCATTTTGAGTAGATTCTCAAGAGATGTCCGCTTTCTCACCGCAGCCTGGGAGCTGCCGTATGGTCCCTGCCTGGGCCTGCCTGCTCCTGATGTGGTGTGACACTGGGGGAGGCCAGAGGCACTGACCGCTGGCCAAGGGGCTGACTGCTGATCCAGTCTTTCTGATGCCAGTGGGGGTCCTTGCCTAGAATCCGGGCCAACCTGGGCTCTGGGAGTCATGGGGAAACAGACAAGTTAGGATCTCTGGACCAGGAGTCAGGTTTCTGGAGTGTGGAAGGAGAATCACTGTCAGAGGAGAATTCAAGAAAGGTATTTGGTCTACAAGGGACACTGGAAGTCAAGACCCCAAATCTTGCCTCCACCAACATCCAGATTCCCTTCTATATCCCCACTTCATTTGTCACACATACTCCTATTGTGCTCTCTATTGCGTGGTCTCCTGGGGGACACCACAAAGATAAGTGTCTTTTTAAAAAACATTTTTTTTTTAATTTGAAGGATCATTGGTTTATAGAATTTTGTTTTTTCTGTCAAACCTCACAATGAGTCAGCCATAAGTATACATACACCCCCTCCCTTTTGAATCTTCCTCCCATCTCCCTCCCCATCCCACCCCGCTAGGTTGATTCAGAGCCCCTGTTTGAGTGTTCTGAGCCCCACAACAAATTCCTGTTGGCTATGTATTTTACGTATGGTAATGTAAGTTTCCATGTTACTCTTTCCATACGTTTCACCCTCTCCTGCCCTCTCCCCATGTCCATAAGTCTATTCTCTATGTTTGTTTCTCCATTTGCTGCCCTGTAAATAAGTTCTTCAGTACCATTCTTCTAGATTCCGTATATATGTGTTAGGAGATAAATATTATTATCTTTATCTTTCTGACTCACTTCGCTCTGTAGAATAGGTTCTAGGTTCATCCACCTCAACAGAACTGACTCAAATGCATTCCTTTTAATGGCTGAGAAATATTCCATTGTGTATATGTACCACAACTTCTTTATCCATTCATCTGTCGATGGACATCTAGGTTGCTTCCATGTCCTAGCTATTGTAAATAGTGCTGCAATGAACAATGGGATACATGTGTCTTTTTCAATTTTGGTTTCCACAGGGTATATGCCTAGGAGTGGGATTGCTGGGCCATATGGTGGTCTTATTCCTAGTTTTTAAAGGAATCTCCATACTGTCTTCCATAGCGCCTGTATCAATTTACATTCCCACCAACAGCGTAAGAGTGTTCCTTTTTCTCCACAACCTCTCCAACATTTATTATTTGTAGACTTTTTGATGATGGCCATTCTGACTGGTGTGAGATGATATCTCATTGTGGTTTTGATTTGCATTTCTCTAATAACAAGCAATGTTGAGCATCTTTTCATGTGTTTGTTAGCCATCTGTATGTCTTCTTTGGAGAAAAGTCTGTTTAGGTCTTTTTCCCACTTTTTGATTGGGTTGTTTATTTTTCTGGCATTGAGTTGTATGAGCTGCTTGTATACTTTGGAAGTTAATCCTTTGTCAGTTGTTTCATTTGCTATTATTTTCTCCCATTCTGAGGGTTGTCTTTTCACCTTGCTTAGAGTTTTCTTTACTGTGCAGAAGCTTTTAAGTTTACTCAGGCCTCGCTTGTTTACTTTTGTTTTTATTTCTGTTACTCTAGGAGGTGGGTCATAGAGGATCTTGCTTTGATTTATGTCACTGAGTGTTTTGCCTATGTTTTCCTCTAAGAGTTTTATAGTTTCTAGTCTTACATTTATGTCTTTATTTTTTTTTTTTTCCAATATTTTTATTAACTGACACAGACCTAAAACCGCAGCTTCTGGAAGAACCATTTGTTCTTGCCCGTCTTGTATCTCTCCTCAAACTTGAACTTTGCCTCTCGTCGGGCCTTGCGTTTGAGAGCAGGGTCTCTGAAGACATCCTTGTTACAACAGTTTTATCCAAGGGGATATCCATGGAGTACCTTGTGGGCATGAGGTGATTATAATTATAAATTTTCACAAAAGACTTGATCTTTGACCTCTTGGCGATTTTCTTCTTGCCCATGGCAATTGTCACTTTGCAGGGATAGCGATCAATTCCAGCCACCAGAGCGTGGCTGTAGGGTCGGTCTGAGGTGCCATCATCAATGTTCTTCACGATGACCGCTTTGCGTCCGGAGTAGCGACCGGCCAAGACCAGCACCACCTTCCCGGGTTTCATGAACTTGCCCATTTCGGCAGCTACCACTCGGGACTACAGCAAAAAGCACATTTAGGTCTTTAATCCATTTTGAGTTTATCTTTGTATATGGCGTTAGTAAGTGTTCTAATTTCATTCTTTTACATGTAGCTGTCCTGTTTCCCCAGCACCATTTATTGAAGAGGCTGTCTTTGCCCCATTGTATATTCTTGCCTCTTTTATAAAAAATAAGCTATCTATAGGTGCATGGGTTTACTTCTGGACTTTCTATGAGAAGTGTCTTTTTAAAGACCTTTGGAAGCATCAAGAGGAAACAGTAGGTGCTGGCATCTTGAGGAGATGTAATTACTCACTTATCTAGCCCTCCTTTACCAATTTTTCTTTCATTTACTTTCCTTTCCTGCTGGGAGTCCTCCCCTTTCTCATTTAAAATAGAAATATAGTTGATTTACAATGTTGTGGTAGTTTCTGGTGTATAGCAAAGTGATTGTTATACCCCCCTCTCTCTCTATGTATATGTGTGTGTGTGTTCTTTTTCATATTCCTTTATTTTTCTTCTTATTGTACTAGTCTTGGTCATAATCTCATCTAGGTTACTACAATAGCTTTCTAACTGGACTTTCAATTTTTTCCTCTTTTCTAAAAAATTTTTTTACTTACTTATGGCTGTGCTGTAGTACTTTGGCCACCTGATGTGAAGAGCTAACTCATTGGAAAAGACCCCAATGCTGGGAAAGATTGAGAGCAAGAGGAGAAGGTTGTTGGATGGCACCACTGACTCAATGGACATGAGTTTGAGCAAACTCCAGGAGATAGTGAAGGACAGGGCAGGCTGGCATGCTTTAGTCCATGGGGTCACAAAGAGTCAGACATGACTTATTGACTGAACAGTGTCTACGCTGGATCTTCATTACTTTGCGTGAGCTTTCTCTAGTTGCACCTAGCGGGGAGCAACTCTTCATTGTGGTGCGCGGGCTTCTCTTTGCGGAGGCTTCTCTTGTTGTGGAGCACGGGCTCTAGGCGTGCAGGCTTCGTTAGTTGTGGTTGTGGGCTCAGATGCTCCGCGGCACGTGGAATCTTCCTGGGGATTGAACCCATGTCTCTTGCATTGGCAGGAGGATTCCTATCCACTGTGCAACCAGGGAAGTCCCACTTTTCTCCTCTTCTTAAATTTACCTTTGAATCTAGGGCCAGATTAATCTTCCAAAAGTCTCTAATCATAAAAACTGTCACTAACTCCCCAGGACCAACCCCCAAATCTCCGGTCTACACAGAAGGGCAGAATCTGGGGTTCCCCCATCTTCCTTTTTGGCCTTATCCTTGGACAGACTGCCGGTGCTGTGAGGTTAAGGACACTGTGGGTTTTGTTTTCTGGTGTAGCCCTGTGGTCAGCATGGGCCTGGCACACAGCACAGGGCCTGGCCCGTGGCAGGGCTGAGCGCTGCTTGTGAACACTTCCCTGGTCATGCATGCTGCCGCCTGCCAGAGCCTCACTGCCTCCCCAAAACACCCTTCATTTCCCCTTCCTCTGCCACTGCACATGTTCTCCTCAGAATGCATGTCCCACCATGTAGGTTCTATTCCTACCCACTTTTCAAGGCCCAGCCAAACCTTGCCTCTTTCATGAAGCCTCTGTGACTCCCCAGAGAGACGAGACCGCCCCTCTCGGAAATGCAGTGGCAGGGTGTCCCCTCCCATGCACTTGGCATAGTTTATTCTCACATCTTGCTCTACTAAGGTCTGAGCTACTTGAGGGTAGGGATTTTTTTTTTTTTTTAAATTCATTCTTTGAAGTACCTGAGACAGTGTCTTTCTTTGAAAAGTACTAGGTAAATCTTATTGAATCAATAAATGAATACCTAGGTGACTGGTAAATCTTTTACTCTTATCTGCAAGCCTGGTTGATTAGTAACCACACAGTCTTACCACTTTAACGGTGATGAATGACTTTGAGGCCAATTAGCATTCACCTACGCGGCTGCTGCTGGCTTGACTAATCCACTCTAATAAATGCGAACAAATTAGCATTTGTTGTCTTACAGCAAAAATGACATCAAAGTGAATCCCATGCCAAGTTCTGAGGGTGCTGGATTGTATAAACTTGGGCTGCAGATGGGAGACGCCCTGAAGTTTTATCCACGAGGGCCTCCAGCATTCCCCCAGCTGACTGCTCTCCTGGATCCTTCCAAAGACTAATTTCAAGGTCATGGACAGGTCAGGGGAGGTCAATCAAATCCTTGAGACTTTGCTGATTCCCTTTGTCTATCTTGCTTCTCCGTTAAGTCCTTAAAAGAAATTTATTTTTAATTGAAGCATAATTACTATATTGTGTTGGTTTCTTCCATACATCAACACAGATCAGCCATTGTTGTTGTTCAGTCACTCAGTTGTGTCTGACTCTTTGTGACCCCATGGACTGCAGCATGCCAGGCTTCCCTGTCCTTCACCATCTCCTGGAGCTTGCTCAAACCCATGTCCATTGAGTTGGTGATGCCATCCAACCACCTCGTCCTCTGCTGTCCCCTGCTCCTCCTGCCTTCAATCTTTCCTAGCAACAGGGTCTTTTCTAATGAGTCAGCTCTTTGCATGCACCAACTGTATTATTACTCATTTCATGGACATCAACAGGTCCCTTAGATATTGTAGGCTTGTGTTTAGCTGCCTCTCAAATGAGAGATGGGCACAGTGTCTAAGGATTCCCTTGGGGAGGGTAGGCCAACCCTCTGGGTGGCAGTCTGTGTGGGCACTTGATTGAACCACCTGGCACACATGATTCTCTGGGCTTGGTGCAGTGAAGACCCTGGAACACGTCCCATCAGTCTGACCCAGTGCTAGGTTAAGGGCCTGTCCTGGGTGTCATTTCGAGTTCTTCTGGAAGTTCTGTGCTGTCTGGGGAGCCCTGGCATGGATATAAAGGCCTTTGTTTCTCAAGATCTCCCGGATGAAGCTGTGCTCATTTGTGAGCAGTGGACTAAGGGGCAGAACCTAATTACACAGAAGGATGACTTAGGGGAAGGTGACTCAGCCCACAAGCCTTGCTGACCCGGCCACCACCGTGAGCTGTCAGCAGGGGGAGCTCTGTCGCCGTGGTGCCTACTTCTGCTGCAGCTGGGGTGAGGGTCTCTCTGAGGTGAGGCTGTGTCCGGGGTGAGGGTCTGTCCGAGGTGAGAGTGTGTCTGGGGTGAGGGTCTGTCCGGGGTGAGGGTCTGTCCGAGGTGAGCGTGTGTCCGGGGTGAGGGTCTGTCCGAGGTGAGCGTGTGTCCGGGGTGAGCGTGTGACCGGGGTGAGGGCCTGTCCGGGGTGAGGGTCCGTCCGGGGTGTGGGTCCGTCTGGGGTGACGGTCTGTCTGGGGTGACGGTCTGTCTGGGGTGAGGGCCTGTCCGGGGTGAGGGTCCGTCCGGGGTGAGCGTCTGTCCGGGGTGAGCGTGTGGCCGGGGTGAGCGTGTGTCCGGGGTGAGGGTCCGTCCGGGGTGAGGGTCCGTCCGGGGTGACGGTCTGTCTGGGGTGAGGTCTGTCCGGGCTGAGTGTGTGTCCGGGGTGAGCGTCTATCCGGGGTGAGCGTCTGTCCCGGATGACGGTCTGTCTGGGGTGAGGGCCTGTCCGGGGTGAGTGTCTGTCCGAGGTGAGCATGTGTCTGGGGTGAGCGTCCGTCCGGGGTGGCGGTCTGTCCGGGGTGACGGTCTGTCCGGGGTGAGCGTCCGTCCGGGGTGAGGGTCCGTCCGGGGTGAGCGTCTGTCCCGGATGACGGTGTGTCTGGGGAGAGGGCCTGTCCGGGGTGAGCATCTGTCTGAGGTGAGCTTGTGTCCGGGCTGAGCGTCCATCGGGGGTGAGCCTCTGCCCGGGGCCCTGAGAAGGGGCTTGAGGACGCCCAGTGGGGATTCTCTCCCGCAGGCCTGTGCTGAAGAGCCGCCACGTCCAGAGTCCGGGCTGAGAAGCCGTGGCTGGAAAGAAAGTGGAAATCCACGGTGCCTGGAGCCCTCGGCTGGGAAGATGCTCAGCACGCAAAGAAAAAGCATGAATGTCCTGACTTGTGGAGACTTAGGGGGAAAGGAGAGAGGGGTGTAGCTTCATCAGAAGCTGCCACAGCCCCTACCTTCTAGGATTGCCCTCTCTTCCTCACTTGAGTAGGGCTGCCTGTGTGGACCAGCTGCGGTGGGGGCCCAATGTGTGGAGCCCAGAGCTCCCAAGTGTTCCCTATGTGGGAGTCTCAAGTCCGTGCTCCCTGAGTGGCCCTCGGTCGGGGGTGGGGGGTGGTGGTGCCCGCCCTGGCCCCAGCCGGTCTGCTGCACCCAACGACAGAAAGGCTCTAAATGAGAGGGTTTCCAAGTGGTAGTAAGTCCTCTTTGACTCAGGCTGACTGTCTTCACATGCACTCAGATGGGGAAGAGGTGAAGAAGGGTCAAAGGAGAAATCCTTCCTTTCCAGGGCTTGCAGTGGCCATGTGAGCACTTAGGGGGACAGCCGTGTGTGTGCACGTGTGTTCAGGACTCCTGTGGTGGAGGGTGGCAGCACAGACATCCATCTCCTGCAGGTCTTAGGCACAGATGGGACTTCTATTTTCCTGCTCTCAGACCTCAGGGTCACTTTATCTCCATTTTCATGCTAGGTGAAGCCCTGAAAGCTGAGGGCAGGACACCATGTTTGTGGTCAGTCCTGCATATGTGTGAGATGCGGCTGTGTGGTGTGGGTCCAGGCTTTGGAGCAGGATGAGCCTGGAAGGTGTGAGAGGCTGAGCCTGGAGTCGTTTCTCCCAGGCAGGTAGGGGAGAAATTCCATAGAAGTGTGGCCCTGTGGTCTTGTCCAGATCCTCCCAAGCTGTACTGGTGACTTCTAAGTCAAATTATTTATGCCTTAACCCTGAGACTGAGATGGACATTGGGGTGTCAGGGAGGGCTCTTGGCTCAGAGGTGGGGGAGACATTTGCTAGACACCTTACTGATGGTCCATGGGACCAGAAGAACATTCCCTGCATCCTTCCTTGGGGTCAGAGAAAAGACTGCCTGACCTGGGGCATCTTTGGAGAATTCTACTGGACAGAGGGATTAGAGATTCCCTTTGAGTGAATGGAGAAGGAACCAGCTTCCTGTTTGTGATGGAATTTGCAGCGAACACAGAGCTTCAGAGTTGAAGATGGATTGACTCTTCAGTTTCTGTGCTCGGTGAGTCCTGTGAGTTTGGTTTCGGTGGGACCATGAGGAATCACTGTAATGCGCCACCAATCGTGGGCCTCGATGTAGCATTGCTGGCCAAGCCAGCCTCACTTTCTCTTTCTTGCACACTGGGTGGTGTAGACCCTCTGTGGTGCGGGTACCATTTAATGTGTGACCCAGGTAGGAGCCCACAAGGACAGCCGGCCCTCAGTGCATGCAAGGGCAGTCTTTAAGTTTAGAAATCTGTTGGCTAGCTCTGTTCACTAGAGGCAGAGTAACTCTCTTGAATTGTCCGGGTTAGAGTTTTCACATCATGATGAACCCGTACTCAAGATCAAGCCTCCCTGTCTGCATCTACATTAGGTAAGTGGGGAGGGCTGAGTGCTCAGGTCCGCATACCTGATTACATCATCTCTTTTTGCCCTGAGCTCTTCTATGGCTCGTTACTGCTTCTAGATAAAGATAAAAGTCTTTAGAAAGTCTACAAGGCCCCCACATGGCACACTTTCTGGAGAAAGGTGCTCTTCAGACCTATCTTACATCATTCTCAGGACTCCAGACAGTCAGGATCTCTTAGTTTCATTTTTTTCCTTTTCTTCCCCAACTTTATTGAGATAAAATTGACTTAAAACGTTGTCTAAATGTAAAGTGTACAATGGGTTTCCCTGGTGACTCAGTGTTAAAGAACCTACCTGCCAAGCAGGAGTCGCAGGTTCAATCCCTGGGTTGGGAAGATCCCCTAGAGAAGGAAACAGCAACCCACTCCAGTATTCTTGCCTGGGAAATCCAACGGACAGAGGAGCCTGGTGGACTACAGTCCATGGAGTCACAAAGAGTTGGATATGACTTAGTGACTAAACAACAATAACAACAAAGTATACAATGTGTTGATTAGATAGAATTGATTTCATATGTTGCAAAATGATGACCACCACAGCATTAGCTAACACCTTCATCATGTCACAAAGTTACTGTCATGTGACGAGAACATATAATATTAACTCCCTTAGCAACCTTCAAGCTACTATATATAGTATATGTATAATGCAGTTCTGTTAAATATAACCATCCTGCTGTACGTTAGATTCCTAGAACTTTTTCATCTTATGACTGAAGTTTGTACCTTTTGACCAGCATCAACATCTCCCCATTTCTTTCACTCCTTAGCCCCCAATACCCACCATTTAACTATGTTTCTATGACTTTAACTTTTTTTTAAAATTTCACATAAAAGTGTGATCACACAGTGTCTTCCACTACTTGACATTTCACTGAGCATAATGCCATCAAGGTCCATCCATGTTGCCCCAAATGGTAGGATTTCTTCTTTCTCATGGCTGAATAATATTCCATTGTGTATATGCCTATACATATACACCTATATACATATACAAGTATATCTATCTATACACATCTCTGTCTATCTATACATATATATATATATATACACTACATTTTCTTTATCCATTCATCTGCTGATAGACACTCAAGCAGTTTCCATATCTTGGCTATTGCAATGAATGTGGAAGTGCAGCTATTTCTTTGAGGATCTCTTAGTTTCTTGATTTTGTCATGCTCTTTCCAACCTAAGGCTTTTGCACATGTTACTCTTATTTCCTGGCATGCTCTCCAGCCCCCCAGTCTTGGAAGCCTAGGTGTCACTTCCAAGAAAGCCTTCTCGGACCTCCCAGATTAGATCCTATTATATACTCTTAAAGCTCTGGTAGCATTTTCCGCAATCAGAAATACTTAGAATTGTGTGACTATTTTCTCTTCCCCATGTTACAATTTAAGTTTCATGAGTGTGAGGCCTATGAGTTAATTTTGTTCACTACTCAGCATAAATTATATAGTCAACAAATATCTGCTGAAGGAATGAATGAAGAGGGGCTAGCCAGGTTGCCTATAGCATCCCTCTCATCTTTTAGCACACTCACTTCTGTCTTAGATTGTGTGGATGATTTTCTGCCTTACTACTAGTTGAAGGGGGGAACCACAGATAAACTAAGTAGCTCTACATGATGCTTCTGTCATGTTTGAGGCTTGGCTCTTGTGAGATATGATCACTAGTCTCATCTCCTCCTGTTTTATTAATACTTCTTTGCTAAGATAGAGTCTAATCCCTGCCATGCCTCTTTCCTCTTCTCCTCCCTGTTCTTAGCCTTATAACTGTTGTGTGAAGAAGGTGGCTTTCTCTAGGCAAAGTCCAGAATGCTATCTGGTCCAGGGAAGGATGTTGGCTCTTATCCCCTGAGTTCTAGCTCTAGAGCTAGGCTTCTTAGATTGGTCTATGCTGCCTCACAGGAGACCGAGGTGCAGGTCATCTGAACTGCCTGGGATGACATCAGAAGAAGCTTTAATATCTCCTGGAGCAATCAGCACTTGGTTTCTGCAAGTCCCCCAGGACACTGTATCTTGAGACCTTGATCAGAGGCAGCCGAGAAGCCTGCCTTGGAGCTTCCCATCCGCCAGGGAACTAGACTGTGGATTGCTGGCTGAGCTCTGAGCATCCCTAGGCCACCCCAGCTGTCTGCAGTGGGTGTGCTCCACCCAAGTGACTCCCTCACTTGCCTGTCCTTGGGCTCCCCTGCGCTGAGTCAGCAACACGCCCCCCCCCACCCCCCCCCACCCCGTGGCCATCTTGGCGTTACGCGGTCCAGCCAAGCCAAGTCTGGTTACAATGAGTTGGTTCATCTGGAAGATCACATCCTGTGCTGTTTTCTAGTATGACATTTAGCCAACTGGCTCCCAACGGTGAAGAGCAGCCTGGGAACAGAGGCTGCTCAGGACTCGTGACCCTGCACCAGCCCACAGGCAGGGCGGTGCTGGGGGCAAGGCCATCCCGCTGCCAGGCCTCCTCTTTTGTTCCATCTTGGTTCCTGTCTAGCAGCCCGTGGTTCTGGCTGGCAGTCAGCAGCTCGCCGCTGGTGCTTGCTGGTGGCTTGGCTCTCCTCCATCTAGCCAGGGCATTTGGACCTTTTTCTATGTTCTGCTTGGGAGTTTGGGAAGTGAGCCAGTGGGCCTCCTTAGAAACTGCTTCCATTGATGTCATTTTCCATCCTCGTCCTGAGCGAGACATGTTTCTTTATTTTTTCCACATGGACACCTTCTCTTGCCCTTGGCTCAAACCTGAAAACCTCATGTAATATCTATACCGGGGCGAGGGAAGGGACGTGTAGGAGGTGGGGGAGGCAAAATCGGGTTCTGTTTGGTCACCTGTACTGGATGAATCCCCAGGCTTCTAAGTCAGCCAAGAGAGGAGGTGATCACAGGCCCATTTCTTGGCTCCCGGATTGATAACCTGTGGCTTTTATCAGGAATTCTCTTGTGCTTCTGTGAACACCAGGGTTGACCTCTGTCATGGGCTGAATTGAGTCCCCTCTCACCCTAATTCATATGTTGAAGTTTTTACCCCAGAATCTCAGGAAATAATTGTATTTGGTGAGAGAATCTTTTCAAAAGTTAATTAAGGTAAAATGGGGCTTCTCTGATGGTTTGGATGGTGAAGAAGCCACTTGCAATGCAGGAAACTCGGGTTCAGTCCCTGGGTTAGAAAGATCCTCTGGAGAAGGGAATGGCTACCCACTCCTGTATCCTTGTCTGGAGAATTTCATGGACAGAGGAGCCTGGTGGGTTATAGTCCATGGGGTCACAAAGAGTCGGATACGACTGAGTACATGCAGAGACAAGGTAAAATGAGATCATATAGATGGACCCGAAACCAGTATGACTAGTGTTTTTATAAAAAGAGGAGATAAGAGGGAATTCCATGGCAGTTCAGAGGTTAGGATTCTATGCTTCTATTTTAGGGGGCCTGGGTTTGGTCCTTGATCAGGGAACTAAGATACCAAAAGATGAAGGGCACAGAAGAAGAGCTGAGAGAAAAGGCCATGTGATGACAAAGAGAAGAAGGCAGTCATTTGCAAGCCAAGGAGAGAGGCTCTCAAAGAAACTAACGCTACTGACAGTTTGATCTTTAACTTCTAGCCTCCAGAATTGTGAGAAAACACATTTCTGTTTTTAAACCACCCAGACTGCGGTAGTTTGTTATGGCAGCCCTAGCAAGCAAATACAGCCCCCTCCAGACATAGCAGACAAAATTTGCAGAAGGGCCAGGCCAAGAGTGCAGCAGGTGAGATGATCTGGTTTTGACCAACTTCTTCACTGGCTGCCTAGATTGGTGGCAGCCCTCTGGCTTTTCTAGTTCTTTCTTTTTCAGGCAGCCGCCAATCTCATCTTGTTTTGGTTGTTGGCCAAATAGCCACTGTTATTGGTGGCTAACAAATAGAACATTTCTCCTCTTGTTTCCTTATGAAAATCTAATGATATGAGTCACGGAATCTCAGCATCACCGGCATGCCTGGTTCTGCCCTCTAGAAGCTCTCATTCTATATGGGGGAGAAAGTCATGGAGATCATTTCACTGCAGCATAGTATGTGCAATGCTAGTGGTCAGCAGAAGGATATTGGACCACAAAGGAAGGCAATCTGAGCCTGCCTGGGGAGGTCCTGGAGGGCTTCTTGGAGGTGATGGCAGAACTGGAAGTCTGTTACTTCTGCGACGATAGGAACTCCGTCTTGCTCCCCTGCCTTCGCCGGTGGAATCTGACACAGTGCTTTGTATTATAGTAAGTGCTCATCTGGGCTTCCCCGGTGGCTCAGCAGTAAAGAATCCACCTGCCAATGCAGGAGACTCAGGAGATGTGGGTTTGATCCCTGGGTTGGGAAGATCCCCGGGAGAAGGAAGTAGCAACCCACTCCTGCCTGGGAAATCCCCATGGACAGAAGAGCCTGGAGGGCTACAGTCCCTGGGGTTGCAAAAAGTTGGACACGACTTAGTGACTCAACAACAACCACAGCAAGTGCTCATCTAGGTTGTTGGGTGAATGACCCTCTTGAAGTGCCTCCCAGCTTTATGAGTCTGTGATTTTACGGCCTCAGAGGCCCACAGCAGTAAGATGGTGGAGGGTGCTAATGGCAGACAGCACAAGGGATGAACAGAGATGGGGGGTTGCCATATGCAAAGTCACTCATGAGCAGTTAAACTGGGAGGAGGGTGGAGAGCATCATGAGCATCCTTCCCATCTCGGCGTCTCTGGGAGGATCCTCGGGCGTAACAACAGGAGCCCAGCCAGCGCACCTGCCCACGTGCGTGATCAGAGGCGACGTCTCCCTCTCCACAAAGTGAGGGCTGGTCAAGCCCCCTCACAGCTGTTTCCCGTGGAGAGGAAAGCCCCTAAGTTCCCAGGCAGTGTAAACTGCCCGTGTGTTTATACAATATGCCCCGTGGCCCGAGAACACGACAACGCCTCAGACGCAGAAACTGGCAGCTGGTGCGGTGGAGATTCAGGGTGCTTGGAAGCGGGGAGGAGGGCGTGGGAGACGGGATGCTTGAATGCCAAATCAGCGTGGCTCTCCTCTGGAGAACACCCAAATGGATCTGAAACCGAAGCTTGGAAAATAACAAACATCCAAGCCTTTTGAAACCCGAGTTGTGCCCAGACATCTTTTAAAAGCCGAGCCGCTGACCCCCAGACGGTGCGCTGAAAGCGGGGGCGCGGACACTGCCCAGCACCCTGGGGCAGCTTCTGCTCCCTGCCCGAGGTCTGCAGGAGCTTTGCTAAATGCACACCTGCCTGGCTGTTGCAAGAGGGAGCAGAGAGAGCCCAGTGGTGAGAGGGTGGGAGTCGAGCAGGGTTCTCTCTCCCTGTAGGGGGGTGTGGTGCCTTCAGATGAGCTGTTTTGTTTCACGCTGAGCTGAGCTCACCTGGGCGATGACCTTGTGACAAGCATACCCGGCCAAGTCCAGATCAGCAAAGAGAGGACAGGAAGAGGAAGAGGAAGACAAGCGGAGGCAGCCATGCGGAGCGGTGACTGGCAGAAACCCAGTCACAACTGCTGGTTAGCATTGTCTTCAATCCTCCAGCCAAAGTCGATAAAACCTGGATGAGGGCAAGTCCTTTTGTTAATCTCTCAGCCTCTCAAAATGCTGGTTGAGACCCCCGGGGCATTGGAGTCCCCAGACTCTGTCTGAAATATAAACCTGCCCTGAGGCTGCCCTGGGGCCGGAGCCCCTCAAGGCACCGTGTTAGTTCAACATCCTCAAGGGCTCACTGGGACTTGGGAAGTGCTGGGGGACCGGCTGCCTCAAAAATCTATTTTAAGAGAATTCACTGGAGGCCCAGTGAGGCTACCGACCTGGGGGAAATGCATGATAATAGTAATAAAAGTAATAAGAACGATGATTAGTTACTGAGTGCTTGATCTGCTCAGTTGCTATGAGAGGTGTCGCAGCAGCTCATTTAGTCCTGCTGAGACCATTCGGATCCTCTTTCTACATTTGAGAAAATGAGGTTCAGAGAAGTCAAATGATGTTCTCAAGATCACAGAGTATGCAGAGGAGCCAGAATGCAAATCCAGGAGCCCTAACCCGAAAGTCTGTGGGTCAGTGTGACCTCTTCGTGGGCAGAGACCCTCTGTTCCTTCAAAGGGTTCCAGGCTGGGAGGAGGCATGAGTATTAAACTAGAATCAAGGTGTGCTCTGGATCTACCCGAAGGACTCCAAATCATTACATTCTACTGGCGTGATGGACAACTTCTCGAATCTATTCTTCTGACCTGACCTCAGGAAGCCAGAGTCCCCCCAGGTCTAGGATATGTATGTCTGGGGACCCCAAGTGAGGAACACACCTTACCTGGGAATCAGTGTAATCATATAATCAAGAAGAGGTTAGAGAGAGAGGGCGAGTCAGTTGTTTATACCCAGAGGCCAAGAAAGGACCTGAGGAAGGTTCTATAGATTCAGAGTCTGCAATTCCACCCCCCAACCAGGCTACCCCATAAGCTCCTCTCCAGCTTTCCCTTCCCTGCACCTTCTGAGCCCTTCTCCCGTAACAGCTAGATGTCTCAGGTTGCCTGGAATGAAAAACATCCTGGAACTTAACAGAGGGAGCTGCCACATTCTACCATCCTTCCAACCTCTGGGCCTCTGGTTCCCCTACCAGGTGCCCCTACCCCCACCCCCTAACCCCAACTCCAACCCCTAGACATCCACTCCTTCCAGCTCTGTGACCAGCTGGACTGTCTTTCTGGAAGCCAGATTCTCTTACTTGTTTAACGTGACTGTGTCTTGGGAGGCTACTGGGCTGCCCATCTGGGGAGGACATGCCGGGATCCCACAGGGCAACAAGCCATAACCCCAATGCATCCCCTCCTCTTCCTTCCAGGAAATACATGAGAAATCCCAGTCTCTCCTTCCCCAGCCTGACCTTGGGACGTCAGGTCGGGAGGGTGAGATTCTCTTCATTAGTGAATTAAGGGGAAATCTCTAATCCTGTTACCCTGTACGTTCTCAAGCCTTCTACCCCGTGCTGCCTCTTACTCTCTCTCTGATTTCTCAGGAAACAGCCTCAAGGTGACAAGTGCTACCAGCTGCTCCCTTGTATGACCAGGGGGTCTAGAGTGGAGAAGGAGAAGCCTTGGAGGAAGGAGGAATGATCACAGTGAGATTTCCCTCGCCTGGAGCTGGCGGAGCTCGCTGGGAATTAGCCAACGAGGCACGGGTAGTCCCGAGTGAGGCCCGTTCTGCTCTGTGCCCTGGGTGAGCGTCTGAAGGCACCACCTCGGCTTCCCGCTGGGTTCCAGGAGAATTAGTCCCTCTCTTAGGACACCTTGCAGCTGGCAAGGCAGCTCAGAGCCAAGGGTTTGTGTGCATCGTCATGAATTCTTTTAGCTGTCTCTCTCTCTTCTTCCCAGAGCTGTCTGCTCTCCTCATCCCAGCCCCCCCAAAGACCCCCACCGTGGGTTCCCTCCTAAGAACTCGTCTCCCCCCCGGCCCTTAGAGCCAGAAAGGTGGCACCATCTCCGCAGCCCTGGGCTCCAGGCTCCCTCTGTGAGGCAGGGGTTGGCAGCCTATGCAAATCAGTTTTGCCTGGAGACCTTCTGAGAAGAAAGGGAAGCTCAGAGACCTTGATCTTCTTGCCCTGTGTTCTGGGAAGCTGAGTTTTTCTCTGCTGCTGCTTTCAAGCGAGCTGGATCTCATCACAGATATTGAAATGGGGCGTGATTCTGAGGAAGCGCCTGAGAAGTGGGAACTTGGCTTGCCTGCTGCCTTTGAGGGCCGGTGAGGGGAGAACCACAAGCCCGTCCAGATCTTATCTCCCCAGGAAGGGGCAGGAAAACAACACAGCAAAACAGCTGCCGGCCGAGAACGCCACCCTGAGTCTTCACACCACACACCCACTTGTGGTGAAGTTGCCGTTTCCCATGAAGATGAAAGTGGAGGGTGAGGCCCGCTAGGGATTCCCTGAGCCCCGGATGGGAGGCTCAGCCGGGCGAGGAGGGACCGTCGAGCCGGTCCCTGGGCACGGACTCAGCACTCAGCACCCGTTACCTCCACCTGCCTGCTCTCCCTGGAGGCACCTGAGAGAGGCTGGCCTGTTTCTGCTCTCTGGGGTGAAGGGGCAGTCCATCACCCCACACTTGTTAAATACACATGGTCTCTGCCAGGGCTCTGGGGAACCCAGTGAAATCCAAGATAGTCCTGGTCCACAGGGAACTTAGGGAAAAAACCAGTGGGGAGATCAACCGCAGAGAGAGGAAAACTTAAATAACACACAACACACTCACATACAGAAATACCACGCAGGAGCGGTTACAAGGTGGCACATGACTAATTGGCAAATTAAAGACACGTTCACTCTCGGTTTGCTCCCACACTGACATTTTGCTGAGGAACGGAACACAGGCTGCAGCTAGCTGAGCTGGGGGTGGGGAGCCCCGAGTGGGGCAGCAGGTCACGCTATATAACCTCCACAGGTCCCCTGTTACACTGTCGAAGGGAATTGTTTTCCGAAAAGGATTCAGCGCCATGTCTGCCACCCTCTCAGGCGTCAGTAACACCCGCTCGCCTCTGCCCTCACTCTTTCCACTCCTGTGACACCTTCCCTTCCTCCACTGTCCACTGCAACACACACTAACCCCTGCCAGCAGCGGCTTCTCTGTTTGTGTTGGCCAGGCCACTCTTTTCTCAGACCCCAGGATGAATTTCCATCAAATTACTCATAGGAATGCAGACAGAATTTGAATTAAATCGGTTTGGTGACAAATCCCAGCTCTGCATTCATTAGGCATGTGGCTGCGACTGTGGGCCTCAATTTCCTCATCTGTAAAGTGGGTACAAAAATAGTAGTTTTGGGGATCGAAAGGGGTTGTGAATGTGAAACACCTGGAGTGTGTTCCAAGCCTCTTGCTGTGTGGAAATTCACCACACTATGCTAAAGTGGTGCTTCTCAAACCTGCAAGTGCCTTCATCACTGGGGGGTCTTGTTAAAAATGCAGATTCTGATTCAGTAGAACTCAGTGGGGCTTGAAATTCTACATTTCTAGTAAGTTTCCCACTGATGCAGATGCTGCTGGTCCCAGGATCACACTGGGTAATAGCAAGGTACTAAAAGACTTCTGGTTAGAATCTTGCATTTCCAGGATTTCCCTGGGTGTTCACTGCTTACACTGACTCCTGACTTCTCTGTATTTGGAACTTCCTGCCTCATCGTTCTGGGCTCTGTTTTGTCCCATTCCTGTTGCTGACTTTCTTGGCTCTTTGACCCCTTCAGTCTCTAGCTCCATACTTCTCTCTGCTGGACTTTGCCCCCTAGAGTGGCATTGCTCCTGCAGATACCCCCTTTTAATGTTTCTGGCTTCCTCTCACATCATTCTCTTACAATTTGCCGGAAGTCACCTCTGGCTAAAACTCATCCCATTTTCCTTTTTTTCCTGGGCTGCCAGGAAGCTTACAGTTAAGTTTATGGTGCGTTTTATCAGTTCTCCCCCAAAGTTTTATGATAAAATTAGTTTCTTCCCATACCATGTCTTTTCTTCTTTTATGACTTGGTTCTTAAATTTCTTAGTTTTGCTGTAATCATTGCCATTGGCTAGCAGAGTGGTCTTGGATAGGTCACTTAACTTCCCTGGGATTCAGTTTTATCCCCTATGAAGTGGGGATAATAACAGTACCTACCTCAAAAAATTTTGGGGACAATTAAATGAGTTAAATCTGTAGAGTTCTTAGAAGAGTGCTTGGCATATGATAAGCACCATATGAGTGTTATTTATTGTTGTTGTTATTTTATAAAGTGCTTCAAATCCTTTGACAAGGAAGATGGGTACAATTGTCATCACTGTCATCAACTATGTTGACATTAAAGTGCTATATAATAGACCATGAAATTATCTTATTATCTTGGAATACTTGAGTTATGGTACAACTTATAAACTAGAAAGAAATGAATTTAGAACCAATTAAATTATTTGTAGTACTTATTTCTTATTTAAAAACAGGTAGTTCCAATGGAGAAACAGACAGAGAAAACAGACTTATGGACATGGGGAGGGGGGAGGAGAGGGTGAGATATATGGAAAGAGTAACATGGAAACTTATATTACTATATGTAAAAGAGATAGCCAATGGGAATTTGCTGTATGGCTCAGGAAACTCAAACAGGGGCTCTGTCTCAACCTAGAGGGGTGGGATGGGGAGGGAGATGGGAGGGAGGTTCAAAAGGGAGGGGATATCTGTATCAGTTCAGTTCAGTCACTCAGTCGTGTCCAACTCTTTGCAACCCCATGAACTGCAGCACACCAGGCCTTCCTGTCCATCATCAGTTCCTGGAGTTTACTCAAACTCATGTCCACTGAGTTGGTGATGCCATCCAACCATCTCATCCTCTGTTGTCCCCTTCTCCTCCTACCTTTAATCTTACCCAACATCAAGGTCTTTTCCAAAGAGTCAATTCTTCACATCACACATCAGGTGGCCACAATATGGGACTTTTAGCTTCAGCATCAGTCCTTCCAATGAATTTTCAGGACTGATTTCCTTTAGGATGGACTGGTTGGGTTTCCTTGCAGTCCATGGGACTCTCAAGAGTCTTCTCCAACACCACAGTTCAAAAGCATAAATTCTTTGGTGCTCAGCTTTCTTTATAGTCCAACTCTCACATCCAAAGGTCCATCTAGTCAAGGCTATGGTTTTTAGCCAGCGGTCATGTATGGTCAACTGATGTTGAAGCTGAAACTCCAATACTTTGGCCACCTGATACGAAGAGCTGACTCATTGAAAAATACCCTGATGCTGGGAAAGATTGAAGGCAGGAGGAGAAGGGGATGATAGAGGATGAGATGGTTGGATGGCATCACCAACTCAATGGACATGGGTTTGGGTGGATTCTGGGAGTTGGTGATGGACAGGGAGGCCTGATAAGCTGTGGTTCGTGGGTTCACAAAGAGTTGGACATGACTGAGCGACTGAACTGAACTGAACTCACATCCATACATGACCACTGGAAAAACCATAGCTTTGACTAGATGGACCTTTGTTGGCAAAGTAATGTCTCTGCTTTTTAATATGCTGTCTAGGTTGGTCATAACTTTTCTTCCAAGGAGCAAGTGTCTTTTAATTTCATACCTATGGCTGATTCATGTGGAGGTTTGACAGAAAACAACAAAATTTTGTAAAGCAATTTTCCTTCAATAAAAAATTAAAGAAAAAATCAGGTATTTCCAACATGAGTGAAATGGAATAGAACTTGTCCTTCCAAACTGTGTGTCTTTAAACCAGCACAGTCCATGGAGGTACTATATAGCCTCCACCCTCCAGAGTGGGCTTTGAGCACTGCAGTCATGCCTGAAGCAATTTTCTTGAACTTGTTCGCTTCTGTTTTGCCTGTGCTCTAGTGTTATAATCCATTTCAGCTCCTGGCTCTTGGGCTTCACCTCTTAAAGCTGGCCCAACTCATTCTGTAAACTTAATGACTGGATCAGCTGAGCTGATATGATTCTGTTGCCTTCTCGGGCTCATGATTTTTTTGTCTGCTTCTGGAAATCAACCTGTTGGCTTCCACTTGAACTCCTAGGACTTTATTAGGTGACTTTCTGGGCTTTTCTCCATACCCTCATGCTTCATACCCTCATGCTTCCTTCATTCATTCCCTCCGTGAAATTTATTTTGTGTCTTCTCTGTGCCAGTCACTGATACAAGTCAGTAGGGAATGTAGAGGTAAAAGAAGTTCTGGCTCTCACAGAGCTTTAGTTGGGGGAGAGAGAAAATAAATTAATACATACTGTGTACTCTATCTCCTTGCTACTCAAAGTATAGTCTGTGGGCCATGTTAGGTTGGAAATGGTGTCTAGAAAATCAGGTAGACATACTGAGGAAGCAGCTGCTTTCATGAGTTCAGATTTAAGCAAGATGTTTACTTGCATCTCTACCAACCACATCATTTCATAGTTGAACAAGATGAGTGTGTGTGACATGAACAGGCCTTTAACCAAGGGCACACAATTAGTTAGTTGTAGAGTTTATTTTTGGTCTTTTCTGCTTGTGACACCCCAACTTTTCCTACACGATGTCTAGGTCAATGAATTACTAAGGCAAATTGGTTTATCTAGGGGAATTCCCAAACCTGATGGAGTTGTGGAAATTTAGGAAAATCCATTTCTGATATTTTCTGTTCAAACTTCATTTCTAAGTCAGAGGGAGGGCTCATGAGTTGGCTCCCACTAGGCAAATCCTGAATCTTTAATCATATGTGTCCTAAACAAGGAGCGCATAGGTGTGAGCAACAGTGATGGTGCAAATTCTTTTCTGAAACTCTGAAAGAGGGCTCTAGGCAAACAGATTAAGAAAGGGTTTCAGAGAGACTCATAGATTCATATGCAAATATGGAAATCGAGGTTTAGAGAAGTCAAGTGACTAATTCAAGGTCCAACTGCAGGTTAGCAGCTGGCCAGAGCCCAGAGCTAAGTTTCCTCAATCATATCAGAATTTAAGATCTGGAGTTGGAAGATCTAAGTTTGCTTCCCATTATTTCCATTAGCCAAGTCCCTTCTCCCATAGACCTCAGCTTCATCATTTGTAAATAAGGGTTCATCAGATGAAATGATTCACATAAGGTAGTTTTGTGAAATTGCCTTTTTTCCTACCATAACATATGGCATTTCTTATGCCAAAACTTCTAAAAGAGAGGAAATAATCATTATCCAAATTGCTTCTGCATTAGGACGAGGACACTGACTTGGGAGAAATGTATGAACCTCACACATGTATCCATCTGGTCAACTCCTTTTTCAGTTCTCTTCATCTCCTGTGTGTGTGTGCTCAGTCACTCAGTTGTGTCCAATTCTTTGCGACCGCATGGAGTGTAGCCTGCAAGGCTCCTCTGCCCAAGAGATTTTCCAGACAAGACTACTGGAGTGGGTTGCCATTTCCTCCTCCAGAGGATCTTCCCGATCTAGGGATCGAACCCACATCTCTTGTGTCTCCTTCACTGGCAGCTGGATTCTTTAACACTGTGCCACCTGGGATCTGGTCAACTGCCTTTTCGGCTCCCTTTAGCTCTTAAAGTGGTGATTTTTAAAACTTTCTCCCTTCCATCACCTTTTCCATTGTTCTCAGAGAAAATATTGGATAAATCAGAGTTCAATCTCCTATAACTACAGCAGACAAACATCTGTATAAACTTTCATCTTTACCTTCTCCTGTTTCTGAACTGGCATTATCACACCCTTTCTTCCCATGGTTAACTCCAATTTCCACGTAGACTTCACAACGCAACTCAGAGGTCACGGCACCTATCCTTATCCACCTTCTCTTCTCGGTCATATCCTGATCCACCTTCCCTTGACTGATTGACACCCCCTTCTGTTCTCCCAGAGCACCCTGTGTCTCCTTTACAGGCATGAATCCCATTGTTTTATGTATTTGTTTACTTGGAAACCTTGCTCACTAGAATACAGGGATTCTATTCACTTCTGTATCCACATGGTGTCTGGTACATATATGTTCTCACTAAATGTTTTTTGGATGAATGAATGTATGTGTGATGCTTACTTGGGTCATTGATAAAGATGACTTTATCAGTTTCTGTTTTATCATCCCTCGTGGGTTTGAATATCTTGGTGAGAGAAACGTCTCCAAGTTGCCTGGGCCCTCTGCACCTTCCAGCCTCAGGTGGAAATGAATGGAAACAGAGGTGCTCTCCTTGGCTCTGCCCCACTGTGCACCCGTGCCTTGTGTCTGCAATCTTATGGATGGTGGAGGTGAGGGTGTTGAGAATGGCTTCTGGAGGAGGCTGGCCTGCCCTGGCCAAGTGTTAGAAACTCTGGTTCTCTCAGCTGTGAGCCTGCTCTTCTTCTTTCTCCTGCTGGGAACCTTCCCTGAGGTGCTACAGCATCCTCTGCCCTCAAAAAAATCTCTCCCCAGGGCCAGCGAGTCAGGCTTATGGGCCTCTGAGTAGGTGGTGGTAATTGGTATTGGTGACTGGTATCAAAGCAACCAAGAGACAGAGGCAGAGGGGGATGTAGGAGAGACAGATGAGAAGGGGATGGGGCTGGCTTCTTGCCTCCTACCACCCTGTCAATTGTGTGATCTCAACCCCAGTGACTCTCTCCACCCATTTCCATCTGTCCTCTGGATGCCCATCTCGGGTACCATAAGAACTTAGAGGTTTTGGATGGGGAGGGCTGAGTATTATAAAAGCCCGGCCTCAGTAGAAGTGAGACTGCAGTGGGTGTGTGAGACATTTAATGTTCTTTCACTGCCCTGACAGCACCTCTTTGCCCCAGCACTGTTCTCTGGCTGTAGAGGCCTTCCTCCCTGTCCCTTTCCATCCTAATTCCCCCACATTACGCTCTTCCTGCCTTCTGACCTGCGTCAAAAGTCACACATCCCGAGGAATGAGGTAGGGTGGTTAAGAACTTGAACTCTGGAGGCAGTCTGACCCAGGTGTGAACCTGGCCCCACCACGGACTGCTGTGCAAGTTACTCACCCTCTCTGAAGATTAGTTTTCTCATCCAAAGCGTGAGCAAATATTGTCCACTCATGGTGTTTTGTGAGGATTATGTTAGATAATGCTTACAAAGGGCTTAGCATATTTTGAGCTCATAACAATTAGTGTCTATTGTTGTTTTATAGCTATAACTCTTTCAGATATACCTTAGAAATAACCACTATTTCCTTGCTGTTGCTAGGGAACATTGTAACAATAATATATAGTAATTGTAATAACAGTGTATATTATAATAATATGCTGTGTATAGCATATATGCTCTATAGTATATGTAGATATATACTTAACATGGTATTAATATAATTGTATATAGTATATATACTATAGATAGTATATACCATTATATATTTAATAACATAAATATACAATATAATATGATAATAATGATAACTTTTGTTAAATGCTTACTATGTGCAGATATTGTTCTATGAGCTTTATATGTATTAATTCACTGAGTCCTCTCAAAATAGGCATAATCATTAGCCAAATTTTATTTTATTATTTTTATTTATTTATTTTAATTGGAGGCTAATTACTTTATGATATTTTGAAGGGTTTTGCCATACATTCACATGAATCAGCTGTAGGTGTACATGTATCCCCCCATCTTGAACCCTCTCCCACCTCCCTCCCCATCCCATCCCTCAGGGTCACCCCAGTGCACCAGCCCTGAGCACCCTGTCTCATGCATTGAACCTGGACTGGCAATCCATTTCACATATGATAATATACATGTTTCAATACTATTCCTCAAATCATCCTACCCTCGCCTTGTCCCACAGAGTCCAAAAGTCTGTTCTTTACATCTGTGTCTCTTTTGCTGTCTCGCATATAGGGTCATCGTTGCCATCTTTCTAAATTCCATATATATACGTGAGTGTACTGAATTGATGATTTTCTTTCTGACTTACCTCACTCTGTAGAATAGGCTTCAGTTTCATCCACCTCATTAGCATGGATTCAAATGCATTCTATTTAATAGCTGATTAACATTCCATTGTGTATATGTACCACAGTTTTCTTATCCATTCGTCTGCTGATGGACATCTAGGTTGCTTCTGTGTCCTGGCTGTTATAAACAGTGCTGCGATGAACATTGGGGTGCACGTGTCTCTTTCAATTCTGGTTTCCTCGGTGTGTATTCCCAGCCGCGGGATGGCTGGGTCATATGGCAGTTCTATTTCCAGTTTTTTAAGGGATCTCCACCGGTTCTCCATAGTGGGTTAGCCAAATTTTATAGACCAGAAACTGAGGAGCAGACAAGTCAAGACACTTGCGTAAGAATATAAGTTAGTAGAGAGGAAGACCAGCATTGGAAACGAAGCGGTGGTTCCAGTGTGAGAGTTTGCTGTGTGTGTACTGGGCACCCATCCCTGGCCTGTGAGTGTCAGGGTGTGTTGCCTGTGTTTGATTCATCTTTGTAGCCTCCCCAGGGCCTTGCTCCAGATTTGCATTGGTTCTGGGTGCCTGTACAAAGGGGATGCCAAGAGTGAAAACACCAGCTCTTCAGTAGCTAACTGTCCAGGGAAGAAGGATGCTGGCTTTCTGGTGCCCATGTGCCTGCAGCCCAGGTCCTAGTTCCCAAAGCCCTCTGGCACATGTCTGGCCTAGCTAAGCTGGCTATATCTGAGCTTGGCAGCAGATTTTCATCCTCAGGGAAAAAGCACTTAAGAGTATACCAGGCTTTCAATAATAGGGCAAAAGAACCATCAAACTGATTAGAGCAAGGAAAATAGAGGTTCATTTTGCAGCTAGGGACTGTGTCCAAGGAGCAAGCAGAAGTAAGATATAGGGCGCAGGAATGGACTTGATTACGTGGGGGTTGGTCCGCCTATAAAGAGAGATGATCCTCAGGAGTCTATCCAAAAGAAAAATCTATTGGGGCCAGTAAGGCCCTGCTGAGCCATCTGCCCCTGCCCCTCTCCAGAAGGACCTGAGGTCATCTGAGGACCATTCTTTGCACCATCATCAAAAGACAAAATTGTATGGCCAAGTGAACATAGCATGGCTAACAAGTCACTTAAGTCCTCTGATTTTATTTTTTCCGTTTTAGGTAGTGAAGATGATAATAAAATCTGTCTCCTGAGTTTGTTGGGAGGAAGCGAAACATTTTCATTGTGAACAGTGGCAAAAATACCTCATATCTGCAGAATGTTTTGATAATAATTAAAATCATAGCAATAATAACATCTGATCTGTATACAACACTTGCTATATGTCAGGAACTCTTCCAAGTGCTTTTGGTATATGAATCCTCACAACAGTCTTTATGAGATATTCATTTTATGGAAGACAAACTAAGGCACAGAGAAGTTAAATCAATTGTCTAAAGTCACACAGTTGGCAAGTAGCATGGCCAGCATTCAAAAACAGACAGTCTGGCTCCAAGTCTATGCTCTTAATTACCATTTGGTGAAGATGAATGAGAGCATTTATAAAGTATGCCTGCATCCATCATCTCAGGAAATCCTCTCTGCTCCCTGCAGAGCACAACCCCTTGGAACTGGGGAAATGGGCAATTCTTTACACTGAACTGAATCTGCCTCTTGGAGAAATATCCTGAGTCTGTTACAGGTCCCAAAGTCTGGGAAAGCTTGCCTGATGCTTGCAGAAAATTATCGAGGGTCATCTTTGTTGTTACAGGTAGAACAGATAGTCTCCAAACTCTCTGGGTTCCCATGGTTCTGACATCTCAGTGCTGACTTTGTCTGAGTGGAGTGTCCTCAATAAATCAGAACACAGGTATTTATTTGGCACCCACACCATGCCCAGCATAGGGGCACGGGGGCATGCTGTATAAAGAAGCAGGGTATGGTCTCTATTTGCAGAGCGTTAGCAGCCTAGTAGGGGAGGATCAAATAGATGAAACAATAGACCAATTAATAAATAAGATCATACCAGTAAGTAATAATGTGATAATATAAAATCATTTTTATTGACAATGAGACCACAGGAGATGAATGGAACATGTCACCAACTGTGTCTCATTCATCTCCTGGTCTTTTTCTCAAAGGTCTGAGTTTTCGTAGAGACACGTATGCAACCTGAGTGACCTGTCCTCTCTTTCCAGGGAAGAAAAGAAAATTTCATGTAGAAGAACATTCTTCTCCCAGCCACTCATGCCGTGTTCACCAAGATGTATCTTTGTCTTTTCCAACTTTTTTTTTTTTAAGCAGAGATGGTAGAGAAGTAAATTTGAGGTCTGTTATGCCTGTAATAACTATCATAGTGACATTAGCAGAGGGTACTGGAAGTCAAGGGGTTAAGTCAGATGATGCTCTTCCTTCTCCTCCTTTTGTGGTGTGCTCTTAATTCTCCAGGAAACTTGAATCTCCTTCCTAACCCTGGAAAAGTAGGGTGCTTCAGCCAGGGCACCATCTGAAATCTTTGTGGAACTTCAGCCCTTTGTCTCCTAGCTGGGTGACTATAGGCAAGTTGCCTAATCTCTTTCAGTTTCATTTTTCCTCTTCTGTACATAGATACATAAAAGTGAATGTGAGGATGGGAACTTCCCTGGTGATCCAGTGGCTAAGACTCCAAACTCTCAGTGGGGCCAGGGTTTGCTCCCTGGTCAGGGAACTAGGTCCCACATGCCACAGTTAAAGCTCCTGCATGCTGCAAGAAAGATCACGAGTGCCGCAATTAAGACCTGGTGCAATTGAGTAAGAAAATTTTTTTTTTTTTTCCACAGTTAAAACATTTTTTTGTTATTGGCATTTGAAAAGAGCTTCCACAGCTTTTAAAACAGACAAGATAATACAAAGTAATATCAGAGTATTCACAATTTGCAATTGTGTATATGTTTCCCTTTCAGCCTGTTAGTACCATGAGGTCTGGCGTCATCTTGTGTTTATTCACAACTTGTGCTTTACTGTTTGTCCCCTTCAAATCTCCCCACCTTGAGGAACACTGGGTCCCTTTGCCTTCTGCTTGCATTCAACTAACAGGAACAAAAACAGAAGATGGAAAAGAATGAGCACACATACACACATGCCACACACAAATGCTGTTGCTATCTCAATTTACCTAACCTCCCAGAAGGCCTAAATCTTGTTTGGTAACAATCTTTGCAGCATATCTCCTTCTCGTTAAATAAACAAACACACATACATGATTAAATTAAAATACAGAATCTAGTTCTCTCCAACCCTCGGTCAGGATTTCGTCTTAGTATGTAAACAGACAAAAGTAAACTAGCTTTATAAGAAACTCTGTAATGAGAGGTACATTCTTTAGGGTTTCCCTGATGGCTCAGTGGTAAAGAACCCGCCTGGCCAATGCAAGAGACATGGGTTTGATCCCTGTGTTGGAAAAATTCCCTAGAGATGGAAATGGCAACCCAGTCCAGTATTCTTGTTGGGAAATCCCATGGAGAGAGAAGCCTGGTGGACTACATACATAGATGTTCAAGTTTTTTGTACAGGCTTTGTTTGTAGCAGTTTTTAATAAACACAGATGTAACACATTTGTCTGTTGACTGTATCATGTTAAGTTTTTAAAGTTCATGTGTATATACTTGATGTCAGCACAGTAAGACCAAGTGTTACTGCTAGGTGGTCCCACAGTAATTCAATCTTAGGTCAGGCTTCTAATTTTTTGAACTAAAATATTTCTTTTATGAATGTATATAGAATATATACCTTTTTATTTCACATGCACTGGCGTGTTTTATTGTTTTACCTTGATTCCATTCCGTGGAACCTTCCTACAAGTGAAATAAGTCCTTTTTGATACTTCAGAAACTGAGGTCCTGTGGAATGTGGTCTAAAATTGATTCTCCTTTTCCTGAGTTTTGGTCTGTCGTAAAAGATGATGCTCATCTTCTAATTCGGGAGTCGTTGATTTGTCGTCATTGTTAATGGGGGTTTTTTTGGGGGGGGGGTTGCCAGACAATGTGTGGGATCCTAGTTCCCCAACCAGGGATCAAACCCATGTCCATTGCATTTGAAGCACAGAGTCTTAACCACTGGACCATCAGGGAAGTCTCTATTTTACATTCTCTGTGTTGAAACTGTAAACAGTGTTCACTAGATATCTTTTATGAGCAGTGTTGAAACTTGTAAATGTGTAATGTACCTATCATTGGTTCCTATACCAAATACTTTTACAAGTAGTTCTTTAAGAATGAAAAAAAGGCAACTGACTTATTTGCCAGCATAACTGGACTCTTTCCGGTCATTAATAAGGATTTATTGAATTGTTTTAATAGATTAGATTTAGAGAAAAATGTTTCAGTCGCTGTGTGACTCCTGTGCCAGCCCTGTGGATTGTAGTCCACCAGGCTTCTCTCTCCATGGGATTTCCCAACAAGAATACTGGACTGGGTTGCCATTTCCTTCTCCAGGGAATTTTTCCAACACAGGGATCAAACCAAAAAGTGAACGTGAGGACGAAGTGAAATAATTAACAGAGTGCTTATTATAGTGAATGATATATACATTTTTCAAAAATGATATTTCTTGTTAACAGCTCTACTACCAATACCCTCAACCATTATCATCACCATCATTGTCCCCACCATCTTTAGCAGTATCATTGCTATCATCTACATCCTCCTCCTCTTCCTCATCATTGCCATTATCACTATCATCATCATCAGTAGCAGCATCGCCATCATCTAACCAGTACATTCCCATGTCCCTTCTCTTTGTAGTTTTTGTTTAGTCTCTCAGTCATATCAGACTCTTTGAGACCCCTCGGACTGCAACACGTCAGGTCTTCCTGTCCTTCACCATCTCCCAGAACTTGCTCAAATTCATGTCCATTGAGTCTGTGATGCCATCCAATCATCTCATTGTCTGTCATCCCCTTCTCCTCCTGCCTTCAATCTTTCCCAGCATCAGGGTCTTTTCTCATGAGCTGCTCTTCACATCAGGTGGCCAAGTATTGGAGCTTCAGCTTCAGCATCAGTCCTTCCAATGAATATTCAGGGTTGATTTCTTTTAGGAAAAGGAAATCCCTTCTTTTAAGACCTTTTAAGATGACTGTCTGGCTAATATGATCAACATCAACTTCTTTCATGACAATGGCTTAATTTGTCACCCCCCCTCAGATAATATCTTTATTCAAGTTTTCAAAGATGAGGTATTGACTTACTGAAAATGGATGGACCTTTGGATACTCCTCAAATCTCCTCCTCTGCAGCTGTTAGATCTGTTCCCAAGATAAATTCTTTCACAGAGTTCTCTGTTCTCCCGTGAATAACAATGGAGACAACGCAGGTAAAGAAGACCTTAGCTCACCAAAATCATTTCCCTTTTCTCCACTAACTACAGCGTCCTGGTGAAGAGAGGACACTTCTTTTTATTTTAGCTCTTAATAGTCGGAGTGCCTGGAGGAGAACAACAGAAATGTTTGAGGTTGTGATTCTGAAGCAAAAAAAGCAGAGTTAATTACCTTTGGCTTCTCAAGCAGATCTCTATGTGCACAGTTGTGTTGCATTTTTGGAACCTGTGGTTATACTTTGAGGGTTCCCGAAGTAGAGAATTACCCGTGCTGTATCCAGAGTCAAGAGTTCACTTGAGTATGGATTAAACACCACTTGAAGACCCCACAAGAGAAGCCCTGCCCTGGAAAGATGTTTATCTGGTAATTGAGAAGGGAAGGGGGACTCATTCTGCAATTTTTGCTCGGGGGCTCTCCTGTAAAGTTCCACTCTGCAAAGAGCTGTTCAGTTCCGTTGAATTTCTTCACCAAGTCAACACGAATGGCAATGTGGTAATGAGTGCAGAGACATTTCCGATGTGGCATTTCTTTTCTTGCCTTTGAATAAAAACACAGTCAGACCTTTGTGTACAATACAGATTCTGAAAGGCCATGGAAAGCAGAGTGGGAGGACCTCTAAGTCATCCCAGGGGAACATTGAGCACAAACACAGCACAGGCCAACTTGCCTCAAGGCTGAGAGACTGAGGGCTTCACTGCAGCAACCCTGCTCTTCCTACACACTCAACTGAAAGGAACTGGAAGGCAGCCCCTTGGCATGTGCATGAGGTTTGATCCATTCATCCATTGAACAAATATTTATTGAGTGTCAGCTAATGCCAAGGCTATTCTAAGTGCTGAGGATGCAGCAGTGAGCAAAATAAGGCAAAAATCCCACCTGACATAAATTTGCTTTTTCTCAGATTGACTTAATATTGTTGCTGTGTTCGCTCTGATTATATATGTAACATAGTACATGTACATATATTCATATATATAACATATATATGTATATTCTTAGATTTTATATGTAAATCTTAGATTTCTTGGGTTTATATACAAATAACACATAATAAAAATATAAATAAAATATTTTAAAATATATTTTCTTAGATTGCATATTCCAAGAATTTAGGGGTTGAGTTCATTTATAATTGTCTGCTTACAAAGCCTGGAATCACATCATCCATTCAGCCAACACATTCTTTCTGAATGTCTACTCTGAGATTGATGATGGGGATACAGTGATGAATAAGATAGAACATCTCTTATACAGATTATAGTGTAATTTAGTGAATATGGGGACAAAGATAGTGATGCTATGACTTTTGGACATTTCATTCAGGTTTAATGATGTACAAATTTAAAGTCTTATGTTTAAAAAAGTATGCCTTACATCCAAAGAGTAATGCCATATGCATTGCTAGTTGACACATTTTCAGCTTTGACAACTTTCTCCACTTCTTATATGGTCTATTTTTTAGCTTTTTATTTCAAGGTAATTTTAGTTCTATAGAAGAGTTGCAAAAATCAAGTACAGAGAATTCCTCAATACTCTTCACTCAGCTTCTCTTAATGTTAAGATCTTATATAACCATGGCATATTTATCAAAACTGAGAAATGAATATTGGTATAATTATAGTGCTATTAACTAGATTATAGACTTTATTTGCATTTCACTAGTTTTTCAATTAACTTTTTTTTTCTGTACCAGGATCCAATCCAGGATCCCTTGTGGCATTTAATTATCATGTATCTTTAATCTCTTCTGGTCTGTGACAATTTCTCAGTCTTTCCTTGTTTTTATGACTTGGACAGTTTTGAAAAGCACCATTCAGGCATTTTGCAGAAGGTCCCTGAATTTGGGTTTCCTGATGTTTCCTCATAATTAGACCAGAGTTATGGATCTGGAGGGAAAATGTCACAGAGGTGAAGTGACTTTCTCATCTCATCAAGGGTGCATAACATCTCCGTGACTTCTTACTGGTTATATTGACCTTGGTTGCTTGGTGAAGGTGGTGTCTGCCAGTTTTCTCCACCATAGTTATTCCCCCCTTTATATCCTCTGCATGCTAGAAGTTAACCACTCAGGCTGTACTCACAGGGACAGGGGATTAATCTACCTCCTGAAAGAAGGCTTCCTTTCTTCTTCAGTTTTCCTCACATGTCCTGCTTTTTGAATTAAGGGTTTTAGGGATCATGGTTTTATTTCCTCTTTAAGTGACACCAAAGTTTATAAATCGAATCTCTTTGCACAGGACTTTGTTTAGAAAATCCTTCTTCATTTTACACAAATTTTTACCAGGGGGAGAGAGAATGTTTTCATTGAAGGGTTCTGAAGTTCTTGTTACTTATAAACTAACTCCAGTACTACAGATGAAACACTTTTTCTTCAGTTTAATGCAGTTTTACCAGAAGCTTATTGTATTTTAGGGTAAGTGGCTCAGTAACAGTTCAATAGTGGGAATCAGAGAACTCTGAACCTGTGTGATAAAAGAATCATTTCACTGAACCTCCTCAACTTACAGATGAGGAAATTGAGACCCTGCAAGGGGGTATGGCTTTTCTTTTTTTAAATTGATGTATAGTTGATTTATACTATTAGATTAATTTATAGTAATTCAATATTTTTATATATTGTTCTCCATTATTACAAAATAATGGCTCTATTTCCCTGTGCTGTCCAATGTATCTTTGTTGCTTATTTACATATAACTTGTGGCTTCCCTGGTGGTTCAGATGGTAAAGAATCTGCCTGCAATGCGGGAGACCCAGGTTTGATCCTGGAGAAGGGAATGGCAACCCATTTCAGTATTCTTGCCTGAAGAATTCCACAGATGAGAAGTCTGGTGGGTTACAGTCTATGGGGTCACAAAGAGCCGGACATGACTGAGCAACTAACACTCATTCTCACACTTCTTTTTCTCTCAGTTCCATCTGTCTATCTCACCCCTCCCTCTTCCCTTTCCTCACTGATAACCACTAGTTTGTTCTCTGTATCTTTGTCTGTTTCCATTTTGCTCCATATACATTCATTAATTTTTTTCTAGATTCCACATATAAGTGATTATATGGAGTATTTGTCTTTTTCTGTTGACTGATTTCACTAAACATAATGCTCTCTAAGGTCATCCATTTTGTGCACGTGGAAGAATTTCATTCTTTTTTTTATGGCTGAGTAATTAAAACCAAGTGAGGTATCACCTCACACCTATCAGAATGGCTGTTATAAAAAATGACAGACCCTGGGAGATGGTGCAAGACAGGGAAGCCCGACATGCTACAGTCCATGGGGTCGCAAAGAGTTGGACACAACTTAGCGACTCAACAACAAGTCATCAAAAAAATACAAATAAAGAATGTTGGCAAAGATGTGTAGAAAATGGAACCATAAATACACTTTTGGTGGAAATGTAAAGTGATGCAGTCACTAGGGAAAGTAGAATGGAGTTTCCTCTCAAAACTAAAAATGGAGCTACCATATGACCCAGTAATTCCACTGCTGGGTAAATATCTGAAGAAAAGAAAACACTGATTTGAAAAGATATGTGCACCCCAATGTCCATAACAGCATCATTAGCTAAGATATGAACTGGAGGGCTTCCCTGGTAGCTCAGTTAGTAAAGGATCTGCCTGCAATGCAGAAGACCTGGGTTCGATCCCTGGGTTGAGAAGATCTCCTAGAGGAGGGCATGGTGACCCACTCCAGTATTCTTGCCTGGAGAACCCCCATGGACAGAGGAGGCTACAGTCTGGCTACAGTCCATGGGGTTGCAAAGAGTCAGACACACAAAGAGCGATTAAACACAGCACGTACGAACTGAAGTGCAACCTAAGTGCCCATTAACAGGTGAGTGGATAAAGATGTGGAATATCTATACAGAGGTATGACTTTTCTGAGGCTGTTCAGCTGGTCAGAGGGGTTCTCAGGGATCTTTTCCCCTGGATATTCCGTACCCACATGTTCACCCCTGGTCTAGAGTCTTCAGAACTCAATCCCTGCCCTTCATTAAAATCTCCCAGGAAATCACAGGAGCTCCTTCACACTAGCATGTAAATCACTGATTCCACTTCTACTGCAGCCCTTTAGAGAGACAATTGCCCCTAAACAGGGATAAACACTACTTGTGGTTCTCAGCCTTGGCTGCATGTCAGCAACCCTGGTGGTTCACTGAGAAATGAGGAAGCCCAGGCCCCACTGGAACCCTGAAACATGAAAAATCATCACAGGTGATTTTCATGCACCACCAGGCCTGGAAACTAGCCCTGGTTGAGTGAGAGGTTCTGTGTGTGGTCCCTGCACCAGCATCAGCACTGCCTAACTTAGGAATTCAGAGCTTGGGGCCTGAGCCAGGCTCCCTGAACTGGAAACTCTGGAAGCGGGGCCCAGCCAACTGTCTTTTGTTAAATCTTCCAGGTGATTTCAATGTGCCTTAAATTTTCACTGCTTTCAAGAAAAAGGACCATGGTCTAACTGGTACATTTGATCAGGAGTTGGGGAAATGTGGAGGGAGGCCAGGGGTGGGTGCCTTCTGAAACCACACTGCATAGATGCGAGGGCTAGTCTGTGGACACATAAAGACATCTCTGGTTATTTTTTCATCAGCTGACTCAAGCTGTCTGAGATTCATAGACCATTAGCCATGTTAGAAACTTTTCTTCCAATAGAAGGGCAGTTTTACTTAAAGTGATGGCAACACACCGGGTAGTAGTATTGATTGGTGGTGGTTATGTTGGTGGTCATGACTGGCCCCCTTCCTTCCTCTTGTCCCCCGCAAGCCACAGACCACAAGTAAGGCTGGTGGACAAGGCAAAGGCAGAGAACAAGGTAGTGGTAAGGGAAGTAAATGATTTGATTTGTGAAGCTAAATTGGAATGGCACCCCACTCCAGTACTCTTCCCTGGAAAATCCCATGGATGGAGGAGCCTGGTAGGCTACAGTCCATGGGGTCGCGAAGAGTTGGACTTGACTGAGCGACTTCATTTTCACTTTTCACTTTTATGCATTGGAGAAGGAAATGGCAACTCACTCCAGTGTTCTTGCCTGGAGAATCCCAGGGATGGGGGAGCCTGGTGGACTGCCGTGTATGGGGTTGCACAGAGTAGGATACGACTGAAGCGACTTAGCAGCAGCAGCAGCAGCAGAGGCCGTGGAACTCCTATGCCCAGTATTTCTTTAATTATAAACTTTCTCTCAAGACCAGTGATCCTAAAGTGCTCACGTGAAGGGTAATGTCTTCATGGCCTGAAGTTTGCACGTCCTGAGCATTGGCTGAAATGTGAGGGTGTTGTGGTTTTATTCAACCACTTATTATTGGGTATATATTGATGAACAAAAGGGATATGTTCCCTAGCCTCAGGGAGTAGGATGAAAAATAAACAGGTGCAAAGACTGTTAATGAAGAGAAGACAGAGGAAAGACACTGTGTGACCAACTGGCAGTTTCTCTGACCTTAGGTCTGGGCCACAGGTAAGTCCTCTCTGGGTGAGTGATGTTTAACCTGAAAACTGAAGGTTTAAGAGTAATTGACCAGGTTAAGGCATGCAGAGGAGGAAAGGAAAAAGTGAGAAGAACATGAAAGAGCAGAAGAGCTCACGTGAAAACGTCAAGTCGAGAGAGGGCGTGGTATGGAAGTTTTAAGAACTGCAAGCCGACTATGCCCATCCTAGAAAGTACAGGCCGCCTGATAGAAGGTGAGGTGAGAAAGGCGGCAAGTCCGGATCCCCGAGGGCCTCGGAAGTTAGATGAAGTATTTGCACTAGGGCCTAGGGGTGATTGGAAGCCTATGAGAGGTTTAAAGATGACAGTGGAAGAAGATGACAGATTTGCATGAAAAATAAATCTCTTGGCTGCGTTTTGGAAAGTGGATTGGAAGGGAGAGGAGGGGGTGTTGGGAGCTGGGAGGTGTGTGTTACACAGACCAAACTTATGAATGTTTGCTTAGGAAAAATCTGAAAGGAACTAGGAAATTATGAGATTAAAATTGTGTTTGTGCTTATATGCTTTTTTCAGTTTTGTTTCTCGGATGGAGCAGGTTTATGGCAGCTATCTTCAAAAAGAGTCTAAATATCTAACATGTGATGGACCTAGACAGTGCAGGGGTGACAGAACCAACGCTAGTTAAACACTAGTTGCTTGAAAAGCATAATATAAAACATGGTGCTAGACATCATGGGGGATTCCAGGAAGACTTGGTCTTTGCCTACAAGAAACCAACAACTGAGTTATGGAAATAAACAGGAACACTTCAGTGTCCATTGAAAATTCCAGCAGTAAGGGGTGATCACAACTGAGAATGGAATCATACACTCTAAAAGAGTGTTTGAAGTAGTTTCATGGAACACGTAGGTCTCAGGCAAGGCTTTGAGGATCCTGGGGAGTGAGCAAACAGACAAGAATGAGGAGGACATTCCAGTTCGGGGGAGTAGGAGGAGAAATGTGTGCAGTGATTGGATCCACATTTGTGGTTTCAACTTGCCTTGGTTTTTAAGGAAAGTCGACCCAACCTCAGACGTAACAGCACAGCATGCTAGGTTTTGGCAAAGGAGAGAGTGGTGAATGTTGCCATCTTAATTACTGGTCAGTTTTCTGCTAAACCTGCTGGAACTGCAGCAGAGAGGGGCCTGTGGGTGGACTTGCTGAAAAGGCATTTGGGGTTGACTTGAGAAGCCTGAGAAGGGTGGGTGGGCACCCGAGGCTTTGCCAGAGGAGCATGGTGGGCCTTCCCTAAGTGACCAGTCAGTCCAGAAACCAGCGTGCTCTGGTCTTTAGAACATTACCCGATACCAAGGCAGTTTAGAAGTTACATCTAACAGAAGGGGCTGTTTCTGAAGCTCACCCCTCACTCTCCCAGAAGCCCAAGTGTGTTGACCCTTCCCACTGACAGAGTCTGCTCTTCACTGGGAAGTTCAGCTGCTCTGAGGGGTGGATTCGGCTTTGAGTTGCCCTCACGTTTCAGGGACAAGTGGCCACTTGGTGGCCACCTGCCACCATCCTGGGCTGGGAGTGAGGTGGTTGAAGAGCAGAAGGCCCAAAACGGAACCCTGTAACAGAAGAGTCAGGGCTGGGCCGGGCTGAGAGATGACAGGCATGTCTCTGAGGGGGCTCCTGGAAGATGCCTGTTACGGCCAGTGGGCCAGGATGAGACTGGGCCAGATGATCGGGTAATACAGGGAGTGTAACTCAGTGTCCACAGGTGAGCTCAAAGGCGATGTCAAGGGGCTAGCCTTTCCAAATGTGTGTTTTCTGTGAGGATGTCCTGGGGCTGCCTGGACTGAGGGATGGGGAAGCTAAAAAATGGGGAGACCCAGAGACAGTCTATGGACCCCACCCCATCTTCCTTGGAGCTGACCCTCTTCTGTTTGTTTTATGGGGATCTGCTTAACAATTCACTCAGGGATTAAAAAAGGACTCTGATGATAGAAATCAGTTAGTGAAGTGAAAGTCGTTCAGTTGTGTCTGACTCTTTGCAACCCCATGGACTATACAGTCCATGGAATTCTCCAGGCCAGAATACTGGAGTGGGTAGCCTATCCCTTCTCCACCGGGTCTTCCTGACCCAGGCCCAGGAATTGAACCAGAGTCTCCTGCATTGCAGGTGGATTCTTTACCAACTGAGCTATCAGGGAAACCCAGAAATCACTTAAAGTTTTATCAGTTAAATGACTTTCCACAATATGCTGTTTTGGTTCCTGCTTGAAAGAATGTCCCCCAAAGAGGAAGGTGCTTTTTGAGCACCGTGAATCTTCGATGCCCACTGGGGTGGCAGTGATGAGCCCCAGGACCTGCTCAGGGGTCGTGGGGGCCAGCAAGCGGAAGGGAGAGGCAGAGAACTGCTGGCAGGAGGAGGAACAATGGGCCAGTGTGAGTGCGCCCGAGGGCCCACGGAGGTGACGGTCCACCAGGGCTGTGGAGGCGTGTTTGTCCAGGCAGGAAGCCACAGGGGATCCCGAGCCAGCCTGCCTTGGCACATCTGCCACCACACCTGAGGCAGAGCCCTGGGCACCTTGAGGATGGCAGGAGCTGAGCTGGGAAGCCCGCCCCAGTCTACCTGGCAGGACCAATTAGTTTCTGGTTTCCTGGTTGCACTTGATTACCCCCTCCCCACCCCTGCTCCTCCTCCCCCCCCCCCCCAACTGTGTTCAAGTTGTCCAACCTTCTCTTTTTGTCACCTCAGAGTTTCACTGTCCGGGAGACACAGCTTGAGCAGGAGTGGAAGTGGGGCACTAAGATCTAATGACAACAATCCAGGGCGAAGTGTCCCGCAAAGATGGGGGAGCCTCATTGGTTCTCATTGACACAAATTGAATAGATGGTTTTAGGAGCTCTTCATAGCTCTCCAACTGTGTGAAGACTCTTGGGCCAACACAGGTAAAACCATATCTCGGTGGGCAATAGTAACTGTTGACAAGATGGCACCATTTCTGGTGTCAATGACTTGGGGAGGAAGCCTCACAGAACAGGTGGTGGCTTGGGCACAATTATCTGTGAAAGAGTCGGGGTGAGCCCACATGGAGACAAATAGTGGAAATGAGTGGGCAGTAGAGGTAGAACATGGCTCTGGTGTTCATTTGAACATTGTGTATGGAAAAGGCAGGGCCTGTGAGCCAAGGGAAAGAGTTGATCATGGTGAGTTCTGAAAGCCAGAGTGTTGGCTTGACTTCACCATGGCTGGTGTTGTACATGCATATTTTGCATAAAACTAATCTAACCCTCACAGAAATGTTATCATCTATGTATTCAGAGATGATAAGTAAACCTGCCTAAAGTTGGTGGAGGCAGGATCCAACTTAGGCATTTGGCTTCTGAGTCTGGACTCTCCATCACAAGTTATAGATACACCATTGCCCAGGTTGGATGCCTGCTCTCCCCAAGGTTCACAACCAAGCCATGAGGGATGAAAGAGTCAGGCCAGGCCCCCATTTTTTAGAAAAGACAGCTAGGTATTATTGTCAGGAAGATCCCCTGGAGAAGGGCTTGGCAACCTACTCCAGTATTCTTGCCTGGAGAAACCCATGGACAGAGGAGCCTGGTGGGCTACAGTTCATAGGGTTGCAAAGAATTGGACATAACTGAAGCTACTTAGCATGCACGCATTGTAGAGGGCAACTGGGTAAGGCAGAGGTTCTCAAATGTAATCCCTGGACTAGCAGCCGCAGCATCACCCTTTGGAGCTTGGAAGAAATGCAAATTCTCTGGTCCTGTCTCAGATCTACCACATTGCAAACTCTGACAGTCATGATTTTGACACGTGATAAAGTGAAAATCACTAACTTGTCTCTGTCTTTGCCTATCTAAATGACTGTGGGAAGGTGATTTCATCTCTCTGATTCTGGTTTCCTCATCTTTAAAATGAAAGGCTCATTCCAGATTCGTTTATTTTTTATTAATCCAACAGGGACCTACCATGTGACAGATTCTGAGACTACAAAGACACGTGGCCTCTAGAATGGAATAAAATGACAACCAGGTGGCTTGGGATCATCAATGGTCACCACTGTAGATTCAGTCTGAGCTAATTCTTGCTGGGATAGTTGTCAGAAAGACTTTCTCTCTACACCTCCCCTTTCTCCTAACTCAAATATATCTCCCCACGGTTGCCAAAACCACATTTAAAGGGAGTATAACTCTGACCCTATTGTTTCTCAGTTAAAAATCTCCAATGGCTTCCTGTTGTCTATGCCTTCCAAGAGGATTGCAGTGAAGGGCCAGACTGCTTTCGATCCTTGGAAATGTCAGAGGCCTCGACAAAACTCTGCTCAGCACACATAAGCCTGCATGATGGTTGGATGCAGGAGGAAGGAGGAGGATTCCTGGCCAGTAGAGGTCCTAGGTTCTACAGCACACAAGTTCATGGCTGAAAGAAGGAAAGGATAAGATTCTTATGCAACATTTGGCAAAACTCTGATCTTTCTTGGGGCTCATGTGACATTTCCCTAGAAAAACCTGGTTAAGTTTCCTGCCCACATTTCAAAACCCACAAAACATTCAGAGCAGAAGAAAATGGATGTGATGGCTCAAGACTCTTCATGGTGTGAGTTTCGTCTGTTGTGGCAACTGGAGCCATTGTGCTCACCGATCAGCAGCCTGAATCAGGCCCCTGGGACTTGGGGACGGCAGTTAACCCCGATGGGCTGGGAATTTGTTCAGGTGCAGCTGCTACTGCCTACATTGTTGTCTCACCCTCTGAAGAAGAACAGGAAACCGGTGTCGATGAATCCGTGAGAGTTTAGTGACCACACGCTCTACAACTGGCATTGAGAGTTTAGTGACCACACGCTCTACAACTGGCATTGTGCCAATTTTTCTGGATACAAAGGAAACCTGAGATGGTTTCCCAAGGAACTCAACATTTTTTTCACCAGAGGAGGTAGTCTTCCAAGATTTCTGCAGCCCTCAAGCTTGTTGTCATCTACACACCAGGCAAGCCACACTCAAGGTGAGGTGGGTCTGGGATTGCATAGCATCTGTCTGGAATTTGCTCTGAGTCTGAGTATCTTCCCATGAAGACCACCTCACTGGTACAAAATAGTCCCCTTGTTTCAGAAAGGTAAGTGTTCTGAGTTGCATCCTTGGCTCTGCATGTAGGACTGGAAGCCTCTGGAGAAAGAAGGAAGGCAAGGATATCTGGGTCATATTAAATTCTAGGCTTTTTGGCTCAGCATCCCCTGGTAAAATCTTTTTCGGCATCCATGGCAGAGTGGGAACCTCACCAGAGCCTTGACCCCACTTCCTGCTTATCTGACTGAGCATGGGCCTCCCTGAGTTCAGTTTCTACTTTTCCACTGTGAAGGCAATGGCTGGTGCTTAGTTGGTATTTGCTGAATGTAGAATATCTGGGTTTAGTGTCATTGATGATTTTATCTGTATCCCTTAGCTGAACTTGTCTAACTGTTTTTCTAAATGTGCCCTGTGTAAATACCAGGCTGGAGGCCTCAAGATGTTTATTTGAAGAGAGTCTTTTTGATCCACTGCTTTTGCTGTTCTGATGAAAAGAAATTTGTGCTGACTATCTCTCCTCCACCTCCGCCCCCTCCCCAACTCCCACTAGAATGGAAGCTCTTTGAAGTCAGGGACTTTATTTTCTTGTTCACTGCTATATCCTCAGTGCCAAATACACACTGGATGACAACAGGGGGACAGTCAACAAATATTTGCTGAACGAATAGATAGCTGAATGGATGGTGGGTGAATGGATTGAGGGATGGGAAATGAATCACTGATTTCCTGAGTCTTAACTCTCTTGGGAGGGAGTGTCATTGGTTGATTAAGAGGTGTGGAATCACACTGCCCAGGTTGGAACTCTAGCTCTTTTGATGAGCTATGTGTTTTAGTCAAGTTTCTTAACCTCATTCTGTCTACTTCTTCATCTGTAAAATGAGGCTAATACTTCAAAGCATTGCTAGAGGATTAGATGAAATAATACGTGCAAGTATTTAGAACAGTTCCTGGCATATAGTGAGTGTCCAAAATTGGCCATCATTGGCTTTGTGAACAGGAAAGTACATGTGGGGGGCTCTTGGAGTTGTTTGACCTCTGTCTTCTGCCCACCCCCACTCCAATAATTTTTTTGTGTGTGGTGTGACTGTATCTATTTGTGGAACACAGTAACTAACTAACATTTATTATCTGTCTTTTTAAGTTCTCATGCCAATCAGTTTATAGTTATTGTGATCCTGTTACACTTCTTGCCCTGCTTTTGTTTTGTATTTGCTTCCATACATAGTGGTAGAAATGCTGAGCTCAAGTCAAAAGCTCCCATATTCATTGTTAATAAAAGTAATACCAACAACAAGAATAACTACCTTTGTAGAGTCTATGTGCTGGGTGTTGCATACTTTCTCGGCTAAGTCATTGCCTGGATCAGGGGCCGTGGATATCCAAGTAGTGACTGACTGTTGTATCTGACTTTGTCTCTGGGTTTGCAGAGTCCAGGCTGAGCTTTGTTCACTAGTTTCTCTTTTGTGTTACTTTGACCACACATCCCTCACTTAGAGTTACTGCTTGAATTGACTGCTCTGTCTCTGGAGGCAGATCTCTTTCCCTTTGGATCTTTGAGATGTCTAAAATTTTGAGTAATCTTTCTCCTTGTCTTGACCTTTTCCGTCTTCCATTTACATTTCTATTCCCCTCTTCTTTTCATCTGCTCCATGTCTTCGTTCATTCATTCAAGTTGCTCTCCTTCCAAATTAGAGAAGTGGTAGTTCAAAAAAAGCAGCACAGCTGCTCACCCCGCAGCTCCACCTGTGACCGAAAGTTGCCCAGGAGCATGGCACGCATGCAAATAGACTTGTCTTGACATGCTGGAGCCTTTTCCTTTTTTGTAGTAAACTAAACCTTTGATTCACAAGGAAATGGACTTTGGCTTTATTGTAATTCCTATTTTGATAGTGTGTGAGCACAAGTCATGAACTACACTTAATGAAAATCCTGAGTCACTGGAGGGCTTGGTGTTTCAGAAACAGGAAGAGGAGGAGGTGCTTTGTTGCATTTTCAGAAGGAAGGGTGGATGACAAGCATCACCTCAATCGTTGGGCAAACTCCCTTCACTTTACTCCTCTGAGCCGTTTCAAGGGAAACGGGGTCTGACAGCATCCCTGAAAGATGTTGTTTGGGGGCCTCTGGTCACTTGAGGTCTTTTAACACCACACACAGAAGCAGGGAAACTGAGCAGTCTGCCTCATGGGCGTGCAGAGTGGGTGCCAGGCAGGTCACAGGGGCCTGATCACTATTCCCTGTGTTGGGAACTGCAGGAAAGGAACTGTCTCTGGGCTCAGTGTGTTCAGGGTGCCAAGCTCCCTCCTGTGTGCGGGAAGTGATAGTTACGTGTTTAAGTAGACAAGGGATCTTCCATGCTATCCTTAACCTGGAGCTTTTTGTTTTTCTTCTTAATTAGCTTTTTAGGGGCATTCCAATGAATAAGAGTTGAAAGAAGATAGATAGAAAAAGAAATCTTGAGAAAAAAAGGAAGGACTACATTTTGATTGCCTTCGTTAGTGCTTCTGTTACCAGAGTAATGTCACCTAAGTTTTTTTTCCACGAAAACCAACTGATTAGCCAACTGAGTCATGGCTCCTCCAGACCTTTTGAGCCAGCCTTTCTGAGGTTGAGGCCCAAAAATATCTCTTTATAATTATTCTGTATAACTGGATGGGAGCTACTCTCTAGGCACTCTCATGAGAATTTCCATTATTAAAAAATCAGGTTTTTCATACCAGTGACAATTGCTTGAGCACAAGGCCTATGTCTTCCTCACTTTGAAATAACATAAGTATTTGTAGAAGTATCAAGGAAGATATTTCTCAAAGGTGGCCATCAAATGTTCAAGTCTGTGGGGGAAAGTATTGCTGGTGACGTGGAAGTGACATTAATTAAGTCTATCATTTAATGTGTAGTGCCACATGTTGGAAGAAACACATGGTGGATAGAATAATCTGGGAAATTTTCTCTTGCAAGTGCTGTTTTCTACAAACAAGGACTTATGCAAGTGCTGTTTTCCAAAACTTACAGCTAGCTAGTCCCAACGTAATTAGTTTTTATGACTATCTTCCAGGATTTATTATGACAGTCTTGGGCCATAGATCATAGTTATAACCACCTGACCCTTGGTTTTCTTATGAGCAAAATGGAAGCATGAACACTTGCCAGTTGCCTATATTGAAGAGAGGTTGTCAGTATGACTAGAGTCCATTCATCTAGTGCCAGAAGGCATTCAAGTATAGCCATAAAGAGCTGGGCATCCTCCAGCCTGCCATGGAGGCCAGGCTCTTACACATAATAAAGCCCTAGCTTCTAAACACTGGCATCCACCCAAGCCATTCAGACATAGGTCCCTGCAATTTTTGTTGGATCAGAATGAAAGTAATTTCCTTTTATCATTGGTCCTAATCATAATATCTAGTTATTTAAAGCACAATAAAGCTGGAAATCTCAACCATTAAGGCCATTCTTTGATAAGGACCTGCCAAGTAACTGTCAGCCATATTTGTAGATGGTTCTGGGAACTGGGTGTGATGTGGTGTGAATCCCACTACTTCTTTGGCAGGACCTGCTCTTCCCTTGGAAAAGTAAAAACTGGTGAAACTCAATGGGGTCCCTAGTGTGATTGAATTTGAGAACAAAAATGTGAAAGAGAATTCAATTATGTAGTCTCTTGATCAAAGTGAAACAATGAAAATTAGTATATATAAAAGGCTGTATACTAGGCTATTACATTTATTCATTGCAAGTAATATTATAATTTTTTGGTGTGGAAGAAGAGAAAACTAAAGTTCGGAGAGTTTAAACAATTACCCAAGAACACACTGCTCTCAGTGTAGCCATATTTCAAACCAGATTCTCTTAAATAATCTCTCCACGGTGCCCTGCTGTCTTGCCCAGAGGCAAATTCTGTGGAAGAATGTAATGACATTCATTTGCAGGAGAAATGGATTTAGCTGACTCAGTATGTAAAGCAAACACAGGAGATGGAATATAGGCAGCAATGGAACTTGATATTATACACAAGGATTACTCATATCACTTGGGGGGTCTCATTCTTATTCCAGCTAAACTGTGAATTTATCTCAAATATTAAAAAAAAATTTATCTCATAGTATTTACTTAAAATGAACAATGGAAAAAAAAAAGAAAAAAAAATAATAAAATGAACAATGGTTCTCAACCTTGAAATTCTCATGAACTCTATGGATTGTGTCCCAAGGAAAATGTATATATACATGTAGGAACCCTCCCCCACCCTCTTTAAAATCACCCAGGTCCTTTTTTCCCCTTCTACCACACCTCTAATGTCAAGAAATCTTTCTTTAGATATATAACTTTACAAATTGATCCAAATTTCTGGGCCACAGAAAATCTTTATAGTCTAGGGGTGTTCAACCTGCAGACATCAGATTTTCCATGCTCTAGACTGTTCTGGGTTCTTATAGAAATATTTTCTCTTTTTTATCCCAGCCTTAAGAAAATTTCTAAAATAAACTTTATCCAGGTGTTTGACCACCTTTTGCTCCCATATTTTTCGCAGTATCCTCATGAGTTGTGCCTTTTATCTGATTGCTTCCTCCAAGAGCAATTTTAATGTGAGGCCTTGTATGCTTGAGGATACTTTTGTTATGCTACAACACTTGAATAACAGTTTAGTTGGATTTAAAGTTATAAGTTAAATGGTCTTTTCTTCCATACTTTAAAAATATTTTTTCATTGTCTATTTGCATCATCTAGTCTTGCTGTTGAGAACTATATTAATCAGTATGATTCTTGTTTCTCAGTTGTTAATATGAACTTGTAAATAAGTTTTAGACTTTCCTCTTTGTATTAATTTTTTAAAAACTGCATTATAGTGTCCAAGTTTAGTTTTTCTTCTTATTATTTTTTTGGCCCCAACCAGAGATTGGAACTGTATCCCCTGCAGTGTAAGCACAAGGTCTCAACCACTAGGCCCCCCCAGGGAAGTTTCCCATTTTTCTTTACTGGTATGGCCTCACTGTTAATAAACCCTTTTTATTTTATTTATTTTTTATTTATTTATTTATTTTTTTTTTTAACATTTCAGTGGGTTTTGTCATACATTGACATGAATCAGCCATATAGTTACACGTATTCCCCATCCCGATCCCCCCTCCCACCTCCCTCCAATAAACCCTTTTTAATCTTAGATTTTTCATAATTTTTTTTTAATTTTAGGAATTTATTTTCAACATATATCCAAGAGAAGGACAAGATAAGAATAACAACTCTCACCACTGCTGTTTATCATAGATTGTTCAACATTATAAAGGAAGGAAAGAAGCAAGAGCTGGTAAGGATTGGAAAGGAAAAGATAAAACTGTCATTATTATCAGAAGAGATAATCATCGCCTTTGCATAACCATAATAATCAACAAACAAACTATTAAAGCTAAGAGAGTTCAGCAAGTTTGCCAAAAATAAAATACCACAAATACGATTAGAATTTTTCTGTATCAAAAATAACCACCTAGAAACTATAATAAAAAGTAAGATACTATTCAAAATGGCAAGAGAAACTGTACTTTAAAGACTTTACTTATCTAAGAATCCACTAGACTTCTGTGGATAAAAATTTAAAACTCTAATAATAAAGAGTGTAGAATATGATCTCAGTTGATACTAACAGAAAGCTATCCCATGCTTATCAGGGCCAAATTATTCTTAAAACAATATCAGTTCCCTCCTTTAAGCAATCAATAAATTAAGTGAAAACCAACCAAAATTCCAGCTGGATTTTTTTTTGAGGGGCTTGATAAACTTATTCTATAATTTTAAGATGTACGGTAATAAATAAAAATGGAAACTATAAAGTGTAAATACAAAAACACACAATGAGATAAATGAAATAAAATAGAATTCAAAGTCAAGCCCATTTCTGAAGTATTTCTATTTAAAGAAAAGACATTGAGAATAAAGTTAAATGGCAGGTTAGGAGAAGAAAATTTCTATTGAGTAAAACTGATAATACCTTTTATACCTTTATATATACACAATTGTACATATAAAATATATAAAGAACTTCTGGCAATCAGCATGAAAAACACAGCAACCCCAGTAGATTGACTGGTAAAGAAATGAAGGGCATTTTAGAGAAGAGGAAATCTAGGAGGTTAAGAAGCATATGAAGAGATGCCCACATTTGTCAGCATTAGTAATGTAAAATAAAACCACGATGAAATACCACTACATCTATTATTGTGGCAAAAATTAAAAAGCTGGATGATACCAAGTTTGGTGGCGAAACAGAAACATACAAAGCCTTACAAACTGCTGGTGAGAGTCCAGGTTGTATTTGGTTAAATTAAATATATGCATATCCTTTGACCTAGTAATCGTACCTCTGGGCATATAATTCCAAGGAAATGTCCACATGCCTTTGTAAAAGGATATATATCGGAATGTTTATTGATGCTTTGTTTGTGGAGGGAGAGGTTGGAGACAGTCTGGTTAAGTATGATGCAGTGCTGCATTCCACTGAATACTTTCAAGTCATTAGGAATGACAGATGGAATGTGTACATAGCAATGTGGATGGATCTTACAACATAGTTTTGAGTTGAAAAGGAAGAAGCAGTATGAGCTCTGTATTATAGCACCACTTACATGAACTAAAAATGCACATGCACAAAAGAATACATGTTTTGTAAGAACAGGTACAAACGTCTACAGAAAAAAGGATAGATGTTGACCAGATGAAAATAGTTGCTTTGACTGGAATGGTGGGTGTCTGATGGAGGTAAAAGAAGTCAGAGAAAAGAATAGGCAGGGAAGATAGGAAAGTGATAGGAAAGTGAATGGATGGATAACACAATGAATGAATAAAGAAGAGAAGGACCTTTCATGGACTAATGATGATAAAGTGCCATGGATGAAGAGGGTGATAAAAGTCCAGATGAAAATGGAAAAATAATCTAGTATAGTGCATAATGAACACTTAGTAAATACTTGTTGAATGAAGAAATGCAGTTGGTGGTGAATCATTTTTGCAAAGCTAAGAGGTTCTTTACTGAATTATTTTAGGAGCTTTAATTTTGGCATATCAATTTGTTAAAAAATGTGAGCCCATGTATTTAGAGACATCTGGATGGCATTAACAGAATTACAGAATTTTTTCTCTTCCACTTCTTGAGGTGTTACATAAACATGGACACCTTGTCCTTTTCCAAACTATGCCGCATAGTTTGACTTTAATTCTGACTTATATAAAATGTCTTCCCAGCAAATATTTGCCATTTTGATCAAGTCTTGATTTCCAAATACCTGCCCACACATGGTCATTGGTATCCACTTTGGTACATCTAATTTCTTTGCTGGAAGCACTGAACTAGATTCTGCTTCTGAGCTTTGAGTCTGTCAGCCATCAGTTCAGTTCAGTCGCTCAGTGGTGTCCGAATCTTTGCGATCCTATGGACTGCAACATGCCAGGCTTCCCTGTCCATCACCAACTCCTGGAGCTTATTCAAACTCATGTCCATTGAGTCAATGAGGCAATCCAATCATCTCATCCTCTGTCATCCCCTTCTCCTCCCACCTTCAATCTTTTCCAGATCAGGGTCTTTTTCAACGAGTCAGCTCTTAGCATCAGGTGACCAAAGTATTGGAGTTTCGGTCCAGCATCAGTCCTTCCAATGAACACCCAGGACTGATTTCCTTTAGGATGGACTGGTTGGATCTCCTTGCAGTCCATGGGACTCTCAAGAGTCTTCTCCAACACCACAGTTCAAAAGCATCAATTCTTTGGCACTTAGCTTTCTTTATAGTCCAATTCTCACATCCATACAGGACTACTAGAAAAACCACCGTTTTGACTAGACGGACCTTTAAAACTGGACATGACAGTGGACTTGCCTACTAACATTTTTTTCATATACCACTGTATGAGATTTGATTTCTTAGAGCATCTCTGGGTTTGTTTTCTCCCTGCCCTCTTGCTAGAGGACAAGGATTTATCCCAGGGGATATAAACTTCTATTGATCTGCTCCAGGTTTTAATATTAGTGATCATATATTTCTACTACTAAGCATAATTCATATTCAGCTTTCACTGATTTCAACTTAACAAATAAAGTATAACTATTTAAATTTCCAGTTCTAGACAGAACTTGTGTCTTACACCTAGCTTTTTACCTAATAGCCCTGTGTATGCTCAGTTGCTCAGTCATGTCCGACTCTTTGAGGTCCCGTGGACTGTAGCCTGCCAGGCTCTTATGTCAATGGCATTTCCCAGGTAAGAACATTAGAGAAGGCTGCCCATTTCTTATTGCAGGGGATCTTCCCCACCCAGGGATCAAGTCCACATCTTTTGTCTATCCTGCATTGGCAGGAGGATTCTTTACCACTGGCGCCACCTGGAAAGCCCCAATAGCCCTGTGATACTGGGCAAGTTAAATTTCCTAAGCATTTGTTTGTTCTGAACGACATGGGTAGAAGTTTTCTCAAAGAGTTGTGGTGACGAGATAATGTAGCTAAGGCTCCACACAGAGCTTGGTGCATAAGTAGTAACTATTACTTCATGGAAGTCATTATGCTAGGCCTGTGAGGAGAGACAAAGATGAATAAGGAAACGTGCTTAACTTCATGGAACTTGGAGAGAATAAAACAGATGCCCAAACTATAGAGCAATACGAGAGAGGACAAGTGAGGTCACGTTCCTCCTAAGAGACATCCAGAGAACTGCTTCTTCACTTTATAAACAAGGATTACTTGACTTGATCAAGGGGATGCAGTCAGTGAGTGTCAGAGCCTTGAAGGGAACCCATGTCTCTTCTGGCGGAGCCAGGCCTGATGGTTGTGTCCTGTTTCTGTAGACATTCCTCATGGTGGCCCAAAGCCTTTGTGGCACTCCTGCCTGCCAGGCCACTGACTGTGGACCTCCATGTCCTAAAATCCAGAGACTTTGTAGTGAGGGCTCATAACTCTCAGGAGATAGACTTTGCTGTTTTTTGAGTGAGTCACTTATGGGGATAACATTTCTTCTCAAGGCTTGCCCTCAAATCAATAACCCATTAGAGACTAATTCATTTCATTCATCATTTCCTTTGATTGAAATTTTATTGAGAGATGGATGTGCTCCAGGTTCTTTGCTGGCACCAGGAAGACAAAGATAAAAACCTCGTGGTCACACAACAACTTACTGCCATGTGATGAACAAAGAACGTGCTCCAGGGCCTGAGAAAAGAGAGACACATATTTCCTGAACCAGGAGGTTTGGTGGGTTAGAACATTTTTCACCAGAAAAGGTAGTTTGAGCTGGATCCTGAAAAAGGAGGTGATTTTCAGGTGGAGAACTGGAGAAGAGGAACCAAGGGAGAAAGGACGGTAGTGTCAAAGACAGGGAGCTGCACGGGGGCAGAGGTGCTTAGAAGACCACTGGGGGCCAGTGGTGGGGGTGGGCGCAGGGAGCCATGAGCCGGGAGAGGCCAATAGGATTAGATCGCCAGGGGCCTTCTATGCCTCCAGCTTTGTGGTTGAAGGCGCAGGTGAAGAAGTCTTTTTAAGCTGGAGGGAGAATGGCATGATTCAATCTAGGTTGAGTGAGAAGGTTTTGAGCCAGTGTGGAAGGAAGAGCAACAAGACCCGAGACCTGCCCTCGGGGGCTCTACTCAGGGGGTCTTGAACCCAAAGGGATGGGGTCATCAGGGCCTGAGCATGTGAACTCGGGAACTAGCGACAGACAACAACGAACTGGGAAGGAGCCTGTGGCCTGACACAGCTAACACTATCCGAGGGTGTACCCCACTGCTTTTCCGTCCTGAGGCTTCTCGCTAGCAGGTGGTGCAGTCTGGGAGGGAGACTCCCTTCACAAGTCCTCAGCAGGGTCTCAGAATAACCAGCTCCAGACAAAGAGCCTCGAAGCCATCTTCCTTCTGCCTTGAGTGAGCGGGCCTCTTTCTCCATGGGCTCGTGTGGACCAGCAAGGCTGATGTTCCCCTGATTTCAGCGTGACTAGGCCTGGCCACTTTGGTGGTGGTTGGGGAGGCAAGGGAAGGGGCTAACGTGGTTCAAAATGGAATACACAGAAAAGCATTATTAAAAGAATGAGGAGGTTGTTTAGTGAGGCTTGAAGCGTCTACAGGTGTTTCCTCCTGTGTTGAGAACCCGTGTCCCCTGGGAATCGCATTTCCCGTCGAGCAGGGCCCAGGGCGGACGGAGCGCTGCCGACACCCGGGTGTGGTGGAGAGGCCTGAGTGGGCGCCACAGAAAACCCGGACCTTCCAGGGGGTCTCAGGGCCCCTCGCGGGCGCGGAGGGGGGCACACGACTGGACACACCTGCTCACGGAGCGCACACTCACGCACACTTGCCCGTGCCCCGCGCACCCCGGCCCACTCTGCGGGCCTCGTCCCGGCGCCCGCGGCCTCCCGGGCCGGGCCGTCGTGCAGATGCGGCCGCTGGGCCGCGAGCGAGCGTGACGGGGTGGCCGCCGCGAGGGCGCGCGGGCGGGTGAGGGCGCCCCACCGGCGAAGAGGTGCAGCGGCGGCCGGGTGGGAGGATGTGATGACGCGGTGCCCCCGCAGCGGGAACTCGGCCTTTAAAAGCCGAGGAAGCAGCCTCCGAGCAGGCGGTGGCTCCACTGGAGGCAAGCGCACCCAGGTCTCACATTAAAGAAGCCAAACTGTCTGCTTCAAAGAGAAAAGGCAACATCCTGTCGCAGGCCATGCTCTGGCAGAAACGTAAGTGGTTTGGCCCGTGGCTGCCGGAGCCGTGTCAGCGAGGGAGGGCCGGGGCTCCGGCAGGCAGCCTGAGCCGGGAGGTGCCGGGGGTGACAGGCGGTGGGGTCCCGGTCCCCAGCCAGGGCGGCAGAAGGGCGAGGTGGGCGAGATGCAGCCCGATGGAGAAACCGACCTGTGAGAGGTGATGCTGATTTTCCAGGTTGGAGGGGAACGAACGAGTGTTCCAAGGTGGGACAGCTCATCCTCTCTCCCACACGAATCACTGTGGTGAACAAAGGGCAGCTGATGATTCACCGAGCAAAATTTGGAGGGGAAGGCAGTGGAGAGCTTTACCTGAGTGGCTTTACTTTTATAAACAGCTACTCTTCAGCCTGTGGTTCAGTTCTGTGGGCCCGTTCCTCTCTGGGTTACTGAGCTTTCTGCCAAAGTCACAATGTGTCGCTGACTGCATGGGGAGGATGTGGAAACTTGGCTTGTCAAGCCTGTCCTCAACTGCTCTCCTATCTTGCCTCCCGTCATTCTTCGCCTCCTGTGGCAACGCTCCTGGGTTCTTGCGCGAGGGGGCGTGGGTTTACCTGGAACCCTAGTGTTTATCCCTGGAGTTGGATGGAACATCTGTGAACTTTATTTTCCACATGTGGGACTGAACAGACACTCCTGTTATTAATAACTGAAGTCACACAGAGTTTTTCGGCAGCATTCCTTTCTCAGAAAAACAAAGTCAACTCAATAGCCTCATGAGAGCTGAACCTTCCCGGGGCTGAGTTCTGTACTTCCTCAAGAAAGAGGTACCAAAAAATTGCTGTCTTTTTAAAGGTGCTTAGGTCTTTAAAATGCCTTTTAATGAATTCAGGTACACCCTACCTCAAGCGAACGTAATACAAAAGAACCTAGGTTTACAGAAAAAGATAAATTAGGGAGCTTTATTTTTTACACAAGATAGTCTGTTGGAGCCCTTGAAGTTCTGAAAACATATCTTCATTTAGACATAGCTTACAGTCACTTTATCAGCAGCTCATTGTTTCCTTTATTTCTTGTGTAAGTTCTCCAAGAGTTGACTTTGTTAATGTGTAATGTGAAGGAATGATTTAAAAGTTTCTGAGATTGTAAAGTCTCATCATTGTTTGATGTTGGCAAGATGCAATTTTTTTTCTTCAATGAAAAGAAGTGAATTCTAATTTGGGTTTAAGAATTATAGGAACCTTGCAAGATACCTAGGGATATTCTAGTATGGATAGTGGCTATTGTTCCCAGAAGAAGGATGGAGCAAGATGCTCCCCTTTGGGGGCAAAGGCAGACGGCCCTGTGGAAATGCATTAATGGTGGCAGGTGGGCAATGATGTCGCTCCTGGGAGCTGCTCAGCCTCTGTGTGCCCTGCCCCTGACCCTTAGAGCTCAGTCTGTGGGTTTTATGTGAGCCCCTGCAGGGACTTCTGCCCTGGTTCCTACCTGCTCAGGGCAAGTCACTTTCTTCTTTTTAACCCTCAGGTTTCTTATATGTAAAATAGGGTAAAAATGATACCCACCGGTTCCACAGAGCTACCCTGAGTAAGCTGAGACGCCGTTGAGATGATGTTGTCTGCTGTGGTTCTGCTTCAGTGCCTGAGATATGGGTTGCTTCCTTGTGTACATGAGCTGCCCTGTTTCCCGCTCTTGGTTATACACTGCGTTTTTCCTTCTTCAACTTCTCCTAAGAGAGTAACAGTTTCTTTTTAAAGGGGATGCTAGAGGCATGTTTCCTGCTCACTCCCTGGAGGTCAGTCAGTGCAGCAAAACTCCATCCCCAGGGAGACCACGTTGTAAGTTCATCCTCGGAATAGCTGTGGTGAATGATTCTACATGTTCAGATATACATAACCAAAATTCTTATTAATTGCTCTTTAGCACTTTAAAGGAAATTAGAAAAGGCCCTGGGCACTGGACCCACCCCCTTACCCCAAGTGAGGCCCTTGTCTAGGGCACTGAGGGTACCTGGGTGACTAAACCCTGTGGGAAAACCAGTAAAAACAGGGCAGCATTGTCAGCCCACTTAGAATCACCTGATAGAAGGTCAGAATTTGAAATCAGACACCAAGAGTGCTGAAAAGGCACTTTCTTTTTTCAGAAAACACCCTCGAGGCATGAGCTGAAATGACTGTATTATGGGGTTCTGGAAAGGGTTAAGAAAACATTCACTTTGTAGATGTTGTCTCCTCCCTACTTGGCCCGTGACCCCCGTTTGTAGACTAAATGTGAACATGGGCTTTGATTCAGATCAGCCCCTAACTGTGGGCACACAGAGGCAGAAATCCTCAAGCCACAGCCATGAATCTGCGATTTGCTTGACTGGTCAGTTGGACAAAGAAGTCATGCTCCCTTTAGATCCACTTTCTGCCCCCTCCCCTTAGGTTCTGCACTGGGTTCAGCAGGTCCCACGTGGATGTGAAGGACTGACGTCCACCCAGCAAGAAGTCCTTCTTAAGTCCAGCTAGTAACAGTGCTGTGGAAAAGCAGGCACGGTGCGGTGAGACAGGCCTGGGTTTGAAAGTCGTCTCTGCAGCTTAATGATTTAACCTTTTCACATTCTTACAAATCTGGAAAATGGGGTTCTAATGCTTGCTTTACAAGGTTTTTGTCAGAACAAAAGTAGAGAATAGGGAAAGTGTCATCAAGTCTCCTGAGTATTAATGACAGTGGTACGAGAGAGCACTATCCCTCCTGGGACACCTCCCGTGGGCCCATCTTGAGTAATTTAGGGTTATGCCAAATCTTTTCCAGTCATTTTCCACACTTTGATTAGAATAGTTAAAAGGCATATCAAAAGATTTTTGATTGATAGGACCTACATACAGTTTTCCAAGGGTCTGAATCAGACAGGGGTCTGCAACTGTGGCCTCAGTGACAAATCAGTCCCACAACCTGTTTTTGTAAATAAAAACTGATTGGGGCATGGCCATGTCTATTCATTTACATATTATCGAGGGTTGCTTCTGTTTTTGATACAATGAAACAGTCGAGTAGGTGCCCCAGAGACCATATTGCCTGCAAAAATAAAACATAACTATCTGGCCCTTTAAAACAAGGTTTTCTGAACTCTGGGTTTAAAATGATTTATGTAGTACTTTAGGTGTTCATTTCTCTGGGGGCTCTGAGTTACTGGGGGCTTGCACAATGACAACACCCATGGAAGATAAAGCTAACAGTCAATTGATGACATGATTTACATGATGCTGAAAAGTTTGATTTGGTTGACTTCTTCTTAAAGGCAATGGAACTGTGTATAGTAGACTCAACACTACTTGTTAGAAAATGATTGAATTGAATGACTGTTTTTTTTAAATTGTTATTCATGTTAGAGAAAGATCTACATTATAACAAAAGAATGGCTTGACTGATTTTCTGTGAACTGACTGCTTGACTTGATGTCCTGTAGATTTGGCTTTGATGTTCCTTCATTGTATTGCTCAAGGAGGCATCTTAAGAACAGGGTATACTTCTTATGAAATTATTATGGCATGAATATTTAATTTCAGATAACTTGAACAGAGATTCAGCAAATAGATAAATTCAGGCCTCAAAATTCTCTGTAATATAGAATTCTATACTTTACTCCAAGGTTCCTCTAGATAGTCAACTTTTTGAGAGCAGTTAAAAGTACAGTTAAAGATAAGAAAAACTTGTTATATGCATATAGTATTTGGAACTCTCCTGCATAAATTCAGATGAACTTATAACTAGGAGTAATGTAGGTCTGTGGACTGCTTCTAATATTTCTATTCTGTTACAGCCTTTAGTAATATGCCTAATAAACACCCTTGCTTCGTATCAAGTTTATCTATTGATTCAGTGGTTCTTGTTGATAAAGACAATTAGGATCCACAAGATGGTCAAGAATTCACTGCACAGGAAGAGGTTGAATAAGTGACACATATCAGCTAAACATACAGAGTAATCAGTGGAAGAGCTGATGCCTTCAAAGTGGACACTCTACTTCTTCTCTCTCTATTAACTAGATAAGAAAGCCAACCTTGTCCCCCTCTACAGCTCCAAAGTTCTTGAGTCAGAGGTTTTGAAAGCTCTCTTCTGATTCAAAGCTGCATATCTGGTCTGTTGTGAGGCACAAAAAAGAATCAAGATTGTCCACACTTATTAGCTATATACCTGGACATTTAATTCACTTAGAAGTCCTGTAAATTTTTGCATTTAAACATTCTTATTACAAAGTAAAGATATTAGGTTGTTTTTCACCTTCTAGTTTATTTCTAAAGTAACTTATTTCTCACTAAATGAAGCTGCCCACCAATTTCTCACTTTGAGCCAAACAACCAAAGTTGGCTAATGGATCATTAGCCAACTAATGTTGCTAATTGTGATCATTAACATAATTTTCATCTTTATGAAATGCTTAACAACATTGTGGTTTTCTCATTTTTGTAGAAAAACTCCTTGCTAAGAGTGGGCCTGCCTGGGATGGAGAGACCGCCTCTGAAACCCTCTTGTCCTGGTTGTGATTTGTTGGTGTTGTTCAGTCATGTCTGACTCTTTGTGACCCCATGGACTGCAGCATGCCAGGTCTCCCCGTCCCTCACTAGTTGTATGAGGCTATGGCAAAAATTATTCTTGCAGGAAGGAGACTTGGATTCCACTTTCCAGTCTCTGGGTAATTAGGTGTAGGGCCTTAGAGAATGCCACCTAACCACTCTGGGTTGCAAGTTGGCCAGCTATAAAATGGGACTTCTCTTTTCCTGGCTGTGGGCAAGGGGACTGAGCTTGACTAGAATCCTTTTCTAAGTTGAGTTGATGAATCTTCATGAGTACTTATTCAAAATAGATACATATTTTCAAAAGAAAAAATGAGTATTTTCAAATGCATCCCAGGTGATTCTAATGTGCAGTCAAGCTGAGAACTGCTGACTTGGAGGCTGAAATTGGTGGCTTCTGATATCCTTTTGGACATTGCATTACTGTGAGTATAGCAGGTTCAATCCTTTTTGTGGAGTAAACATCAGCTATGGGGTGCTAAGTGCTTACCTGGTGCCATGCTGTCTATCAGATATTCTGTTTGATCAGTTTGGATTGCATTTGACTGCTATTGAAATGACCAGAAAATACATGGATTTGAATAAATAGGAAAGTGGTATACTTTCTCTTACATGGAAGTGGTGCATCGTAGCCTGCAGGGCTATATGGAAGCTGTAAGTGCCAACAGTGTCTTAGGCTACTTCTGTCTTTTTGGTCTGCTGGCCTTGGCATGTGGCCTTCGTCCTCAAATTTGCTTGCTAGTTGCCCTGTAGCTCCAGCCATCACATCTGTGTTTCAGACCATGAAGAAGAATAGGGAAAGGCAAAAAATCATGCTTCTCTATCATGTTTTTTCCCCACCAACACAAAACTTCTGCTGACATCTAATGGCCACTTCTATCTTTGAGGGAGAAATAGGGTCATTGTTTAGCTGGGCACGTTGTCAATCCTCCAAAACGTAGGGGTCGATAGCAAGGAATGAAAGGGCAGGTGTTGGGTGTGGCAACTGCCAGTCTTAGACACACTCGAATATATTATCTTATTTAATCCTTGTAAAAAGTTCATGAGGTGGGTTCTGTTTTAAGCTCTTTCATAGAGGAGAAAACGAAGCCTAAAGATGAGTCAGTAACTTACCCTGAGTGCTGTCTGGCTCACCTGTCCTGTCCCTCTTCCCGAGGCTCTTGCCTTATTCATGGGGCTTGGGAGCCTGCTTTGGGGGAAGCACGGACCTTTCACGTTAGGTGAAGGACCATGTCACACGTGGGGCACTCCCGCTGGCAAACATCTGTTCATACTTTGAAAACTCGTTTTTGGCGCATGTGTTTCGGCTTGAAGGAAATGAAGTCTTTGCTTTCCTGCTATACCTCCTTCGCTGAGCTCTTTGCAGATATTTTAGCTGCAATGGCAGATTCAAAGGGGGAGGGAAGGACCTAGAATCTCCCCAGAATAATACAGCCCATGTGTTTTCTGGGCAGCTCTGTGTGGAAGCTTGTACTAGGAGCCCAGGCTTTTGTCTTCTCTGTACTTCTTTCATTCTGAACCGTCTGGAGTTTGGAAAACTCAGGCTGTCCCTTCACGTGTGTGTGTGTGTGTGTGTGTGTGTGTGTGTGTGTGTGTGTATAAATAAGGCATGGAAAGCCAGGTTTAGGCGATTATTTTGATTTACAGAGTGACAGCTTTGTTCTTTCTTTCCTCTTAATGCTTTTAAAGCTTAGCCTCTGGGGCAGGCAGATATGAGTTTGAATCCTGGCCTTATGCCTCACTGGTTGTATGATGCTGGTGAGTCCCCCTACCTTGCTCTGCTCCCGTTTCCTTATGCGCACGGTGGGAATGCAGTTCTTTATAGACTTGTGGTAAGTGTTTACTACCGTGCCTGGCATTAAGTTAACACTCAGTAGCTGTTAGTTACTGTCATTATTTTCCTGTTCTCTCTCATGTTACCTCTGAGGACAAAGTTTATGCAACTAAGCCTAGATTGCAGTCTGTATGACGTCTGAGTTCTGCCTTTTTTGGTGTGAATTAGCAGGATGCATATTTCCCATCTTGTAACTCATGATGGGGTTAGTGGTCAAGGCTGATGGTGAAGCTGGCCATTCTGTGACCAAACTTGGAACTTGGGCTGCAATTTCCTACCAGCCTCATAAGGGGGAATGGTGGCAGGCTTGTACTGACTGGCAAACTTGTGTTTGTTTTTTAAATTCACAAGATTGGAATTGAGGTGTCATAATCTAGCTTGAAGTCTGCAAGAAATAGCACAAATGATACTGAAAACTGAAACAGCAATGTGCTGCCTCCTTTTCTTAGTAATGGTTTCATTAGTATCACTTTCTGGGAAGAGCAGGTAGCCAAAGAATTACAGACCAGAATCATATTCATACCAGGTGTTGGGACCAGAAAGGATCTGACCATGCTTAAGAAAAGCTGAATTCCTTTTTGATTCTCTGTCAAGAATCATACATTTAATTGGAAGAGGAGTACAAGGATTGATAAAACTTCCAGAACTGAGGAATGCTGGGAAGATAGTGAAGTGAAGGGAAAGGGAGGCAAGAGAGTTGAAGATAGAAGCAAGTTTTAATGCTGAAAGAAACCAATACCAACTCTAGAAAGAAGGGGATAGAAGGAAAATCAACCATCCTTTGATCATCCCATGCAAGCCTGCATCCATCCAATAATGGGATTATTTCCAGCTAGAGGAATCAACCAATGAAACAAGTTATCTTCAGCAGGAGGGAGAGGAGAATAGAATCAGGGAAGGTGTCATGGAGCATGTAGATGGTTTTGGATGTGCCTCCTCCAGAATAAATGATCATTAGACTTCTTGCTTAGATTCTGGGAACAGAAGAGGCAGCTTAGAACATAAAATACTAGCATTGGGAAGGAAACCCAAGACTCTGTATGCTGGTGTCTAAAACATTTTTGTCACCAACCCCTTTATTCCAACCAAAATCACTGCAGAACTCTGATACAACAATAAACATGGAGCAGTTTGAGGAGGATCTTGGAGCTCTGATTGCTCCTTCACCCCCAGACTGCCCCACTTTCTTCCTTTTCTTGGCAAAAATTCGCTTTACAGACACCTTTACTCTATTCCAAAGTTTTAGATCACAGCCTGACAATTCTGACCTGGACCAGTCCTCTACTCTTAGCAAGAACCCTGATAGTTGGTGACAGGTCCTTGGTTTAAATACTTCCAGGGTAAGGACCTCACTCCTAGAGAAAAGTGAGTCACTGTAGAACTTGTTGTATTGGTCTCCATGAAGCTCTGAAGCTATGAAAAGTCATGTTTTCAGTCTCCGTAGCTACCTTGTGAATAAGAAAGGGGGTACATTCCTCAAAGTTTGACCAAGTGATGCCTTTCCCAAGCTTGTTGTTCTAACTTCTTCAGTATCCTTCACAAGGGATTTCCCCCACATCATAAATTTACCAGTTAGTAAACCAGAGACTTAAAACAAAAGCTCATTTTGACTGGCAGTTACATTCACATCATGTGTCAATTATTAGGGTTACCTTCACTCATGTAGGCTGTACCCGGGGCCACCATGAGCCTTATGTCTTGAACAGTTGGGTCTGTCCCAACTGTATACCCAGCTTTGGGTATACCCAGCTATACCCAAATGTGTGGCTGATGCTGGGTCTAAAGAGTCCTTCCTCCAAGGAAGTGGTCCCCACCTGAAGGTCTCAGGAAATTTTTTTTTTTTTTTTGTAGGAATCCCTTTGGTCTTAGAAATCCCAAACTAGATATTGCTTAAGTCAAGGGACAAACAAGTGAATGTCCTCTCCTCCAGCTCCTAGCTATATGTTTTTCCTGTTCTAGATTATACTGGCAATTCTAGATTCAGGCTTTGGGTCTCAATCTTAAAGAGGGAAGATGTAACTGTCTCCTCTGCTCCATCTTCTCACTCTGGTCCTGCCTTGCTATAGAATTTGGGTGAGAAGCCTGGGTTGGGTCACTCCGGGCTGTCAGTCTAGGTCCTTCCCCTGTTTTGATCCCTGTTGCTCTAGATAGAACTGAGGCAGTGCTCAGTATGTCAGCCAGAAGTTTGTCTTGTTCTAATAGGTGATAAAGCTCCCCTCTCTGTTCACTAAAGAGCCCTCCCTCATATGCTTCCATGTTTCCATCCCACATGTGAAATGTGCTCCTAGGCTTTTAGCCCTTTACAGATGTATCTGTGACAATGGCCTCAGTCATGGCTGCATCCCCGTCCTTTTGGAGACACATGCAGGTTACTCTGTCTGCCACTCAAAAATCTTCAAGGTGCTCCTTCCTGGAGTCATCCTTAAAAACTAAAATACGCCACAAATTTAATCCTCTGGTGGCTTTGGAATTAAAAAAGATCTTCTGCTCAGCTCCTGATATCTTTACAAGAGGTCAGTGCCAGGATTTTCTTGACTCTTCTCTATTTAAACATGCTCTGTTTGCATGTGAGGTCTTTGATCAATTTCTCTGCAGCATCATTGCCCTCCCTGTCTCCTGAACCAGGTCATCCTGCTGCTGGGGCCATCAGGCCAAGAATCTGAGGGATGACTTCCAGGAATACAGTGAAGGCAGGTTGAGAAGGCCCTGGGTATATTGAGGATAGAGACATTCAGTATTAGGATGCAGCTGGATGAGGGCACGTCAGGGTCACTGTACCAAGGCTCCTCTTCTGATGAGTGATGGGCCACAGATTTTTGACTGAGAACAAAGTAGAAACAGTCATTTCTTGAAAACCTATTACATACTAGGTGTTTGGTTAATTTCATACAGTCCTCATGATATTCCCATGAGATGGAGATCATTATTTTCATGCCGCAAATGGAGAAATGAGGTGCACACAGTTTACATTATTTGTCAAGGGTCACACAGTGATAAGTAAGCTATGTAGTAGACATTCCAAACTAGATCTGCTTGAGTTCCAAATAACACCACACCACTTTTCAGTGCCAAGGATTTTAGGGTTGTGTTAGATGCTTCTTCCCTTCCTAATTGATATGAGTCCATCGTTAGAAGGAGGTCGTCTCTGACTTCACTGAGAGCTGTTGTAGCCTGACTCAAAAGGCTCCCTGCAGATAGGAGTCAGAAAGTTAGATCTGAGACTCTCTGGAACTCCTGAAGCCAGCTTATTTCCATCTTGGAATCTGAGTTTCTAGGTCTGGGTCTTCCCCTAGGGGACTGATCCACCAGGACAGGATAAGTGCAACATTTTTGGGGTTTGTCCAGGGTCGCTAGGCTGAGGAAGGGTCCTGAATGTCTGGGCTACTTTGTTCTATCTGGGGTTAGGCTTCCATGCATGGTGTGGGCTGAGCCCAACCCCAGAACTGTCTCATTGCACTGGAGACAGAACAGTTATGCTCAGACACTCTCCTCTTCATACAGCCCCTGGAGACAGGGGCCCCCAACTTGCTGCTCATTCAAGCCTGACTGAACCAACTTGAGGTGAAAATGAGCCAAACAAGCCCAGAACACTTCAACTGTGAGGCAGATGCATCTCTGTCCCAGTTTGTAATTCTAGGTTTGCTTGTGCTATGATCTGATTAAGTCTACACACTCTACTGGCCTAGATGGTAAGCTCCATGTTGGCAAGGACGTGGTTTGCTCTGCCCTGTTTAAAGATCTCTACTAGGGTCTCCTTGGAACCCCGAGACACGGTATGTGAGATGGGAGCCCTTTCTGCTCTGGTGACCCCAGTTTCTGTAAAAGGCGGGCAGATGCAGCTGGTTTCTCAGGTGAACCTATCCGCTGTCATTTCAGTCAAAAATACCAAAAATAAAACTTTGCGGGGAATTGTGTGGGTCTCAGTTCTCGCCACTCCTCATGTGAGCAGACTGCCGGTAAGCTTCTCATGGACTTCTCTCTCCCTCCTCAGCTGGGAGATGTCGTTTCTTGCGGGAATTGGCAGTCGAGGGAGTGGTGCAGGCCCAGACTCCCAGCCTGGAGGGAGGAAGGTTAGAACTGAGCAGGGGACCATTTGACACCGACCTCCAGTGTCGCCCAGAGGAATAAATGAGATTTGCCCTGGTCTGGGGAGGCAGAATGTGAGGCAGAAGTGGACTGCACTTGGAATCAGAGGTCCTGGGTTTAGTTGATGACACTGCTGTTTACAAGTGGCAAGTCACTGAATGTCTCTGAGCATCACTTTCCTCATCCGTGAAAAGGAGGGTGAGAGGAAGACTTGTCTATTTCAGAAGTTGTGGTGAAAGCATTTGTGTCAAATTCTCTGTGAGCCACAGGACATCATGCAAAGGTGAGAGTAGTGATTTTGAGCTCTTGGGAGTTAAGATCATAAGCAGGAAACACACAGGCCTTTGGAAGTCCTGCACTCAACATACCCGAGTCTCCAAAAACAGAGGCCTCACACTGACACTGTCTTGGGAGTTGGGAGCAGAATCCAAGAGCCTTCCATGCTCTACTTGTTCTGCAGGAGGATTGGAGGAGGGTGGACGGCTGGGTGAGCGATGCTGAGCACTCTTGGGGAGGGACACCTCAGCAGTAGAGCCTTTGAGGAAAGAGTCAGAAGGTTCTGACACTAGAGGTCACATGGCTAACTCCACCCAAGGTCATGGGTGGCTCATCCAGAACTTTTGGGGCAATTCAGGGAATTCTGAGGCTGCAGAGTGGAATGTTCAGACAGTAGCTTGGTGAATGAGAAGGGGCTCTGGGTAAAAGGGCTCTCTACTTAAGCTTAACATAATTCAGGTGTGGGTGTGCTAAGTCACTTCAGTCATGTCTTAACTCTGCAACGCTATGGACTGTAGCCTGCCAGCCTCCTCTGTCTATGGGATTCTCCAGGCAAGAGTACTGAAGTGGGTAGCCATGCTCTCCTCCAGGGGATCCTCTAGACCCAGGGACTGAACCTGTGTCCCTTAAGTCTCCTGCATTGGCAGGCAGGTTCTTTTCCACTAGCACCACCTGGGAATTTGGGAGGGGTCTAATCATCCTTGGTGTGTCCATTCAGTGCCGAATTTAGCTTCCTCTAAATAGAGATTACTTGGCCTCTAGACCCCTTGGATCTGGGACTCTACAGTCATCCTAAGTGTCCTTTAGGAGCGTCCTTGGCTCCTTTTATCAGGGTGTTTCCTTTGGGTCCTTTAGGCCTGGCCAGGTCAGGGGAAGTCCTAAGTGACCATGGACCTCCTTATGCGTTCTCAATTACCTATGGTTGCTCAGTGAGCTCTGTGGGGGCTGATGGGAATATGCCTCTTAGAATGGGGACACAGGAGGTTTTGGGGGGGGTGGGAATACCAACCGTTCCCTTCCCTTCTGCAACTGGACCAGAGAACATGGGCTCAGCTTCCATATTTGAGATCTCCTGATGGAGACACCCTAGTCTACACATGAAGACTCACTCCTGTTTGGCTGACCAACAGCCTTCAAGCAACATCAAATCCTAATTCAACTGAGGATTCACTGTCCTGCATCTTGTGTACACCTTTAAAGCCACCTTTGTTGTCCATCTGTCGGTTTCTCCTTGGCCCTGTTATGTAGATTGCTAAAGTATGTGAGTGACATGTTGCTCTAATTCCTGGCTGCAGGGTCTTTCTCAGTCCAGACATTAGTGAATAGAAAACCTACATTTACATGCATGTGGGATTTCTTTGTTGGCTGATGTTAAAAAAAAAAAAAGTAAACTACAATCTAGTGTAAACTGGGTGGGAAAACCATTCTATAGCGTGTCAAGTCCAATCTTTGGCCAAAGCCCAAGTTCTTTCTTCCAGTTAGGAAAAAAAATCAGCCATTGTCCGAGAATGCAAAGAACAAATTTAAAAATATGACTCAGACTTTCACCAACACTTGCAGTAGTGTTCAGTTAAGGATATGAATAATCCTTTAGCTGAATTGAGTTAAGCTTTCCCGGGAGTCCTCAACTATCTTAGGTCAAGAACACAAATAAGCTTCTTTTCATTAAAGTGCAAAGTGTCAGCAACTTTTAAGACTTTGTTTTTAGTTAGAAGCTAGGTTAGGCCTAGGCTTTGAATGCCTATTGTTCAATTATTTGGTTTTGGTTTTGATATAAAGGAAAAAATTATTGTATTTCTCCTTAGTGGGTCTTTTTTTAGTTTTTGAAATATTACTAAAGGTTCATCAGCAAAAGAGAGTAATATGTACTGTGGTTATTTTGGAGTGATCAATACTGGGTAATGTGTCCTTCTGGGCCAGAAAAGTTTTGTCTTTCAAAATGGTCTCATGTGGCTGCATCCTCGAGTTTCAACCAGTCAGTTATAAATGGGAAGCACTATCAACAAGAGATTGTCAAGATGGGTGGGATGGGTTCCCCTTCCTGGTCCCCTGATGATGGAAGTGTAGGCTCACCCTGAATCCCTTACGGCAGCGGTCCCGACTGGGGTTCAGCGCATGACCTGGCCCCGCTGGCTCATGGGAGATCTGTGACCGGACAATGGCTGGGAGAAGAGCGTTCTTTCAAGAATATCTTGGGGGCTGTTCTAGGTACCTTCTGCCTGAAGAGGGCTCTCTTAAAGCTGCCCCGAGGAGATGCCTGGGTGTTGGCTTCACTGGGACCTACCTTTTTAGTTGTAGTTTTCTTACTGTGGTGTGAACATGGTTTGCATGGGGTCATTAAATAAACAAGTGCTGGCGATTTTGCATGTTTCCTTGGTGATGTTTATCATACCTCATCAAGGAACCGAGGGCCATGTTTATTTAAATCAGCAGAATCCTATGTTCCTGAAGCTTGGTGCAAAGCAAGCCCGGGCCCACATGCAGCCAGAGTGCTCTCTCAGGTGACCCTCGGGCTCGACTCTGTCATGGTCTGTGCTTTCCAGTGGAACAGCAGCTGCAGGACTCTTATTTTTGTGATGTGGAGCATGTCCGGTTGTGTGGCAGGGGGAACTGAAATAGCCTCTGCTGACTTTTTATACCTTCAGATTTTTTCGTTGCTCATTTTGGAAAAGGGAAGCCCTCAGTGGGGCCAAATTCATAGGTTTTTCTGTAAATGAGTTTTGTTTTTCTCCCAAACAACATTGCCGACTGACTTGCAGTGGTGGAAAGATAATGTGGCTGAACTTCTCAGACTAAAACTGGAGAGTCCCCATGAGAGTCAAGAGGCTTGTGTTTAGGTGGAAAGAGTTTTCTCAGTGCTGGACACGTGGATACCCCCAAGAGACGTAAAGGGTCTTCAAGCCACAGGATAAATGGTGAGAAAACTTAGGTTTTGAGAGAGTGTTACCTGTACCTGCAGTTTGATTGGGGGTTGTGAAAATCTCTGGTCAACTCTGCTTTGGGAAATTGGACTTTCATCTCTGCTTGTGTGTTATTTTGATCTTCAGTTTTTGTTCCTTGGCTCTTCCTTTATTTAGTATTATTATCTGAGGAAATTATTTTGATAATCTTAAAATTTTCTTTAGTTATTTTATTGAGGGACCCAGAAGACCCAAGGCAAAGCAATCATGACTTCAGACAAACTTATTTTCCTCTTCCAAATTTCTGTTTGTGGGCTCATTTCTCATGCTAGTGGCAGTAGGGAGTCCAGAGTTTACTGTGGAATTATAGATGGTTATTGTTGCTTCACAAAGGTTGGTGTGAAAGATGCCAATTGCAGGTTTTCCACCTTGCAAATACACTTGGGCCATTGGGGTCCTGTGGGAATTGTGGGCCAGGAGGTCCTTGGGAGCTGTAGGAGTTTCATGACTGCAGTAGGAAGAGGTGGGGACCTCGAAACTTCTCTCCAGATGGTGGTTGTTCCAGGGCACACCTGTTGACACTGTGGGTTCTGAGGAAGTCCAGACCTCAGAGTGTGATGACCTCTGCTCACAGCAGCTCCCCAAGCCCTCTTTGTTCATTGATTCAAAACCAACAGGAGGCAGGAAGTTCTCACTTGCCAGGAAGCGGGAAGTGCCCAGGTGGCTGCTTTGCAGCCTGGCGGTCCCCGTGTCCACTTCCGGGGAGGCAGTGGGATCCGGAGTCCCCCTGGCCCTTCCCCAGAAGTGTATCAGCAGATCAGTGGGGGCTGAACTGTACACCTCTCTGAGGTGTGTGCGTGGGGCATCACGCCTTTCTTGTGCCCCAGCTGAATGAAGAGTGTGATCACAGTTCTCAGACCCCCAAATAACTCTGTCCCTCAAGTTTCTCCTGAGTGCACAAGGCCTCAGGCCGCACGGTCTGCCTAAGAATAGCTAGAAACTCAACCAGAGACCAGTGTAGGTTGAGTGATATGGGCGTGAACCAATCTGCTGGAGCTGTGGGGAGCCCTGAGAATGGGAGACCAGAGTGCGCGAGGGCAGGCACCCCCAACCCCCACCGTGTCAGGCCACACCTGGGGCCTGCGGTCACCGCTGGCATCTTCATAAGGGGAAGTGGCAGAACTTGTGCTGGAGGGATGCGGACAGAAGGAAGGTTAGAGGGATTCAAACATGTCATTAAGAAGTAGCTGAAGGAAACAGCATGGGAATCACTCTTAATCAGTTATAGAGGTCGTCACTCACTACAAACAGAAATGAACTAGCTCTGTCCAGAGGGGACAAACATGAACAATATTCCTATTTTACTACATCCTGAAGCACTTCAGAGAGAGGTTAAAATTCATAAGCCCTGTCCTCAGTGAGTTGTTGATCACTGAGAAGCAGTGATCACAAAGGCGATTAGAACATGGGTTCACAGTGGCTTTTTATGGCCGTCTTAACCCCAGGCTCTTTGCAAATCTAGGTTTAATTTTTATTTATACACTGATGCTTGATACTATGGGAGGAAATCACAATCAAATTATGGTAATTCAAATATTAATAATAAAATTTGGCTATTTTTTTAAAAAATCACCAGCCAGTGCCTGCTGCTATGTGTATTATTTTCCCCACTCCTACTGTGTTAATTTAGTTTGCAATAAACTATTCTAATGTTCTCACTCTTTCTTGGAATCCAAAAAAAGAAATAGCTGAAGGAATGGAATGTTTGTTCTGACTCTGTAGGGCATCTGGGATCTGTCTTCAGTTGCTGGGAGGGGACCCTGCTACCAATATCAATGATGATATTAGCTCACATTTATTTAATGCTTTCTCAGTGTAAGCTCTATTCTAAGCATTTACACGTAATTCTCAAATTACCTTACCAAAGACAAACCATTGTGATCCTCATTCTGCCCATGAGAAAGCTTTAAATGGATCATGAATTGTGAGTTTAATTAGAAGGTAACACAAAGGAAAATGCTGCTTGTCACCATGAGGCAGGTCAAGTAGGAGCAAGACCTTTCTGACATTAGCACTCTCTAGATGAAAGTGGATGTGGGTGGAGAAAAGGAAGGATAATAACATATGTTGAATGTTGACCACATGCTGGACATGGCTTTGGAACCTTCCTATGTATTGTTTCAGTTAATCCTCACGAGAACCATGTAAGACAGGAACTATTAGCCCCATTCTACAGATGAGGAAATTGAGGCTCGGTATGTAAATCAACTGAGACCCTTCCACCTGAAACTAATAGCCCAGGTATCTTAGGCTCTAAAGTCCTTTGTCACTGCTGCTTAAACAAAGATGATGGTGCACAGGGTCCCAGGGCGCAGGCCCCAGGCTGGCTTTCTCTGCTATACACTCCTGCTTCAACCTGAATTTCACAAGTTGTAACTGCTTTATCATTCATCTGTCCCACTAGATTGCAAGATGCGTGTGGGCAGTGGCCACATCTATCTTGTTCAGTGCTATATTCTCAGCACCCAGAAATGTTTGAAAGAATAAGTGAATATCAGTAAGGATCCCTTGTTATGACAGGGGATGTTAGAAAGAAGATAATTAATCTCTTCTGGGATGTTAAAGGGAGATTAGGGATGAATTAATAGGATTTCTAATCCCAGCAGAGCTTCAGAATCACCTGAGAGATATTTATAAATGCAGATTCGTAAGCCCACATCAAACACCCAGAATCAGACTGTTCAGGAGCAGGGTCTGGGTATCTGTCTTTTGTATCACTCCCCAGTCACTTCAGCTTACTTGGCCAGATTAGGAAGCCCCTGTGAATGTATCTGAGTCTGGGGTCCTCTGACTATCATATAATCCTGCGGCTCTTGGATACCCCTTCCCTCTTCCCCCTGCTTCTCTGCCGGGGCTTCTAGGCCCGGCCATGTGTGCATTTGGAGCCGGGATGGAGGTCTGGTGCTGGTCAGGTTTGGGGTGTTATCAGCTGGGTATTTACTGAGCAAAGTTCGGTTAGGGCAGCGCTGTGGATCCGGGTTTAATAGATATCTGGGCTTCCGGGCTTTTGATTCAGAGCCCAGGTCCCTGGGCCCTTATCAGTGATACCATGTGAGCTGAAGGCCCCATGCTACTTGCCTTTCTGGGCTGACCCAGGTCTGCCCTCCAGGGGTCCAAGGCACCAGGCTTCCCTCTGGGAGGGCAGACTGTCCTATCCAGCAGTGGCTGCTTTGGACTTGCTCTCCTGGTCGGGGAAAGCCCTGTGTTTCAGCCCGTGGTGCTTCAGTTTCCTGGCCGTGATGACAAAAGGCAAAGGGAACCTTCTCTGAGAAATGAAGCTGGATACTCTCTGGCCCCAGGCATATGGATCAACATTGGTTATTTGTCCTGGGGGCCACAGAAAACCTGGGAAGCACTCACTACAGTCCATTCTAAATGTCCAGGAAAGGTGAAGGGAAAATGAGTTGGCAGCACATTTTAAGAAACCATCCAACCAATTAATCAATCAATAACTTGTTAAGTTTATTATGGACATGCTACTTGGGAAGATATAGAGAAATAAGGTATACTATTTCACCTTGGGAAGTTTATAGTCTAGCTAAGGGCATAAGAAATTTATAGCAAAAAAGAATTACTAATTATTACATAGCAGACTACAGATTTATTTGAATGCTTGTATTTGAATTCTGTGAAAGTGAAAGTGTTCAGTCGCTCAGTCACATCCAGCTCTTTGTGACACCATGAGCTATAGCCTACCCATGCTCCTCTGACCATAGAACTCTCCAGGCAAGAATACTGAAGTAGGTTGCCATTCCCTTCTCCAGGGCTTCTTCCCGACCCTGGGATCGAACCTGAGTCTCCTGCATTGCAGGCAGATTCTTAACCATTTGAGCCACCAGGAAAGCCCCTAATTCCGTCTCTGATTTTATACTAAGCATGTACTGTGTATGTGTGTGTGTGTGTGTGCTCACTCAGTCGTGTCTGACTCTTTGCAGCCCCATGGACTATATAACCTGCCAGGATCCTCTGTCAATGGAGTTTTCCAGGCGAGAATACTAGAGGGGGTTGCCATTTCCTTCTCCAGGGCACCTTCCTGACCCAGGAATTGAACCTGCGTCTCTTGTGTCTCCTGCGACACCTGGGAAGCCTGTGTTATGCTTCCCGTTTACTGTGTCAGGGACTCCTTAAGATGCTCCTTTGATAAGAAATTGCCAGTTGAGAGGCACAGAGAGATGTGCCTGTGACTCACACAGGATCACACAGCTAGAAAGTGTCAGAGGCAAGTTTTGAGGCCCGTGGCTTCTGACTCAGAGTCCCTGCTCTTACGCCATCCTCTGCTGCCCCCTATGATGAATTCTAACCTGTCTGGAAGTGTTGAAGAGGTTGTAGGATGATGCAAAGTCTGTGGGTCCTGGTGGTCAGCTAGGAGGGTCGTAGTAGCAGTCTTGGGTCAGGAAGAATCTCAAGACGTTTAGAAAAGTGAGAGGAACTTCTGACCCTGGGAGATCGCTGGTAGAGATGAGGAGGGGAGACCTTCACAGAAGGTGGAGAGGAGGAATCTAGACAGAGCTTCTGGCCCGACAGGCTCCACGTGGTGTTTAGTGTACAAAAAGTTTGGGGAATTGGATTGAGATCACGCTGTGGTGCTCGAGCCTGAATCGTCTGGATGGAGGGGAGCCTAGAAGGTTTGGGGCAGGAGGAGTGC